>NC_141874.1:535836845-536139875 GCF_056163025.1 Triticum urartu
ACGGGAGGAAGACGGGCGACGGTAGGCGGCAGGGCGCGGGGCCCGGTAGGGCGACGGGGAGGGCCGGCTGCGGGCTTCCACGGGCCGCGGCGGCGGCCAGCGCCGGGGTGCCACGTGGCACGCTGTGGCTGGCTGGGCGCGACGGGTGGACGCGTCCGGTTGCGACCGGACGTGTCCGATGGCGGCGGAGCTGAATTTCTAGGGTTAGAGGAGAGGAGATCCGGGAATTTCGGGACGGGATCTATTTATAGAGGCAGAGGGAGCTAGGAAGCTCCAAATGAGGTGCGGTTTGCGGCCATGCGATCATGATCGAACGCTCTAGATGATGGAGAGGATTTAGGTGGGTTTTGGGTCAAAGTTGAAGGGTGTTGGGCTGCAACAGAAACGAGGCCTTCTCGGTCCCTCGGTTAACCGTTGGAGTATCAAACGAAGTCCAAATGGCACGAAACTTGACAGGCGGTCTACCGGTAGTAAACCAAGGCCGCTTGGCAAGTCTCGGTCCAATCCGGAAATGTTTAACCCCCACACACAAAAAGAGGTAGATAGGACCACCGGGTGACATAGGAGCACCGGAATGCAAAACGGACAACGGGGAAAATGCTCGGATGCATGAGATGAACGCGTATGCAAATGCAATGCACATGATGACATGATATGAGATGCATGACAAAGGCAACAACACACGGAGACAAAAACCCAAACCTGAGGAAAATAAAATAACTTAGGCCGGAAATGGCAAGAGTTGGGATACATATAAGGTAAATTACATCCGGGGTGTTACAGCTGGGGAGATCTGGAGGATGCCTTTAGAGACAACTTCCAAGGTACCTATGTCCGGCCTCCGGATGCCGATGACCTTAGTCATATAGTCCAGCAACCCGAAGAGTCAGCCTGCAAGCTCTGGACTAGGTTCTTAACTAAAAAGAACCAAATCGTCAACTATCCGGACGCCGAAGCCCTTGCGGCCTTTGCACATAGTGTCCGCGACGAGTGGCTCGCCCGGCACCTCAGACAGGAAAAGCCGAAGTCTATGGCAGCTCTTACAGCACTCATGACCCGCTTTTGTGCGGGAGAAGACAACTGGCTGGCCCGTAGATGCAACAGTACCACCGACCCTGGAACCTCCGAAGCCAGGGATGGCAATGGCAGGCCACGACGCAACAAACATAAGCGTCGAAACAACAATGAAGAAACTGAAGAGACAGAGATTAATGCCGGGTTCAGTGGCTCTAAATCCGGTCAGCGGAAGAAGGCATTCAAAGGAAACAAAGATGGTCCATCCAATCTGGACAAAATAATCGATCGGCCTTGCCAGATTCATGGCACCCCAGACAAGCCTGCCAATCATTCCAACAGAAATTGTTGGGTCTTTAAACAGGCCGGTAAGTTAAACACCGAACATATGGGGAAAGGACCACCAAGCGAGTACGATGAAGAGCCCCGCCCACCGAACACAGGGGAAAAAGAAATTTCCCCCTGTGGTGAAAATAGTGAACATGATATATGTCACACATATCCCCAAGAGGGAACACAAGCGCGCACTAAGGGACGTCTACGCTGTTGAGCCTGTCGCCCCTAAATTCAACCCATGGGCGGCTTGTCCGATCACCTTCGATCGCAGGGACCACCTGACCAGTATCCGTCATGGAGGTTCGGCAGATTCGGTCCTTGATCCTATTATCGATGGGTTCCATCTCACTCGAGTCCTTATGGACGGCGGCAACAGTCTTAACTTGATTTATCAAGACACTGATCGTAAAATGGGTATTGACCCATCAAGAATTAAGCCTAGTAACACCACCTTCAAAGGAGTGATACCCGGCGTCGAAGCCCGTTGCACGGGTTCATTAACATTGGAAGTAGTCTTCGGTTTGCCGGACAACTTCCGAAGCGAAGACCTGACCTTCGACATCGTCCCCTCCCGCAGTGGTTATCATGCTCTGCTCGGACGTACCGCCTTCGCTCACTTCAATGCAGTCCTGCATTATGCTTACTTAAATCTCCAAATGCCTGGACCCCGCGGCGTTATCACAGTCAATGAAAATATGGAGCACTCCCTCTGTACTGAGGAGCACACCACGGCCCTTTTAGCCGAGGTACAGAGCGGCCTCATCAAGCCGAACACTTCATCGGCCATCAAGCCTCCGGACACTGTTAAACGAGTTCAGCCTGCCCTGCAGAATGACAGCTTGGTCAATCCAGTGCTAGACTAGCGGTTCCGCCTCCGTCAATCACCCTATCTAACTGCAGCATATGTACCGTGTGTGCATAACTACACACTTAAAATACCTTGGGCAACGACGAAGGCACATTGCGGACGAGGTTCAGAGTGCGGCTCGACTCTATTCGGACCTTAAACAATTTTTCCTCCCTTTTTTCTTTTTTCTCTTCTTTCTACTCTCATATCACAGGTTCGTTAAGACCTAATAAATTCACAGTCGTACAAGGGCCCTTTTCCAGGCCCCTTTTCCTTAACAATCGTCGATTGCTCCTCTCAAAGGATCTTGCACCAAGGCGAAAAGCGGCGCAGACGTGCGGCAGCGTGTCCAGGGGATCTTCAAGACTACCTTTCTCTTTAGGCCCTGCATACAACTTTCCCTTGTTCACAAATTCTCAGGCATGTAAAATAGCCTTGATGTTTATAGCATCATCTGTAATACCACGCTTTGACGTATCAAACAAATTATAATGGAAACATTTTTTCACCAACCCTTGTTTGGTATTGGTTTATTTCATAATCTGCCTTCCTCCTTTGTGTTAAAGTTGCCATACTTATACCTTGGTACGGCTTAAACGCCAGGGAGTGTATTCGGCCACATATATTTAAAAAAAGTCTGAACACTTGTATAGTGTACATTGTCGTCCTGAATTTGGCATTATATGCATCAGCTCTGAATCATGTCTTCGATCAATAGTTGGGTTGCCCGGCTCCTGTGATTACTACCTTGCGTTCTGCTTGTTTGGCTAGGGTAGTAAAGGGAGAACTACTGCGATTGTGTTTCTGGTTCGTCCGGTCAAACACCTCAGTAGAGAAAGCCGAAAACTGACTATCATGATACATCGAGAGCTGGTCGGCGATTCGGCGACTTGCTATGAATCTCTTGCGATTTCTTCCGTATTATATGAAGGATTGGCCTTCGTCCAGTCAAGTGCTTAAGACATCCCAGTTCGGATAGTCACATATGCACCAGGGGCTAGTTCTTAGTCCCATAGTCAAACTCCTATGCCTAAGTGAAAGTGATAAAGCTGCATAGTCTGATTGCCTGGTTCGCTGCATCGACACCTCCTTTACGGACCAAGACGTTGGGTCAAGAGTGATCATCCGCTGTTTTGAACACTGTCGGTGTCAAAACCGGCGGATCTCGGGTAGGGGGTCCCGAACTGTGCGTCTAGGCCGGATGGTAACAAGAGGCAAGGGACACGAAGTTTTACCCAGGTTCGGGCCCTCTCGATGGAGGTAAAACCCTACATCCTGCTTGATTAATATTGATGATATGGGTAGTACAAGAGTAGATCTACCACGAGATCAGAGAGGCTAAACCCTAGAAGCTAGCCTATGGTATGATTGTTGATGTGTATGTTGTCCTACGGACTAAAACCCTCCGGTTTATATAGACACCGGAGAGGGTTAGGGTTACATAGAGTCGGTTACAATGGTAGGAGATCTGAACATCCGTATCGCCAAGCTTGCCTTCCACGCCAAGGAAAGTCCCTACCGGACACGGGACGGAGTCTTCAATCTTGTATCTTCATAGTCCAGGAGTCCGGCTGAAGGTATAGTTCGGCTATCCGAACACCCCCTAATCCAGGACTCCCTCAGTAGCCCCCGAACCAGGCTTCAATGATGATGAGTCCGGCGCGCAGATTGTCTTCGGCATTGCAAGGCGGGTTCTCCTCCAAATTCCGTGTACCTGTTTGAATAAAGTCCGGTTTCTTGTAGATGTTGCGCTCCTTGGCTTCTACGCCCAATAATGGCCGTCTCCCACGTGTTAAACGAATATGAAAAGTCTGAGTGTTTTTACGTTCACACCCCTAGCCACGTAAATGAGCTGCCCTATTTAAGGGGACGAGGATTTTGATCCAATCCACACCTTCTCCCCTCCACGAGTGTTCATCAGAGCGCATCCGACAAAGGTCCATTCCACCATGGCCAGCCGCCGCAACTCCTCCGCTCGCCCTTCCAGCCCGAAGCCTGGATATTGGGAGAGATGTTCCACTTCGCATAGCGAGCTAGTGACGCTCCAGACCAAGGGATTTCTCCCCCTGGCCTATATGGTCCCAGTTTGAGCCGGTCTTGCCGTCTACAACGGCGGAGAGCAAGCAGAGAATGCCCCTAATCCATCCAAAGGAGAGCAGGTGTGCCTTGTCCCTTACTTAATAAGGGGCTCGGATTTCCCATCCACCCATTTCTCCGGGGGCTGCTGGAGTTCTACGGCCTCCAGCTACATCATCTCACGCCTGCCTCCGTATTGCATATCGCGGGCTTTGTAGCCCTCTTCGAGCTGTTCTTGGGTATTGAAGCTCATTTCGGACTATGGAAGGAGCTATTTTGCCTCGTGCCCCGTTCCAAGAAGGGGTCAATGTATCAAGTGGGCGGAGCCGAAGTATGGCGCATCGCCGGGACCGGATATCTGTCCGGAACCCCAAAGAAGGCGTCCGAAGATTGGCCCTCGGAATGGTTCTATATAGAAGATGTCCCGCTGCCGGATCCTGTCCGGATCGGCCTCCCAGAATTCGATAGTGCTCCCTTAAGGAAGTGCCTAAGCTGGCGTCCACGGAGCCCTCAAAGGGAAAGTGACAGGGACATCGTTTACCTGATGGGCCGAATAAGATTGTTGGCCCATTTCGGACTAACCATGATCGGAGTTATGGCCGAATGCATTATGCGGGGGGTGCAGCCGCTTCAGTATAGAAGTCACCCCATGTGGGATTTCAACGGGGAGGATGACACCAGCCGCTACGGCCATAAAGGGCCGGATTCAGTTGCTGCTCTATTAAAGATCTTGTCCACTTTGTACAAGGGAGAAGAGGAGGAATTTCTCCGCGTCAACCCATAGGGTGGATTCTCTATGCACAATCCCCCAAGCTGGGTAAGTGGTCGCATTTACTTGCTCATCCGTTTAGTGTTCCCATTGTTAAATACTTAGTCTGATGACTTCAACGCAGGAACTGCGCCGGGCTGTTAAGGAAATAAGCAGCCCGCCTCCACAACCCGAGGACCCAGGACGGTCTCTTGACCCGGTCTCTCAAGAGGATCCGGACATATCTGTGGAGCTGATTGATGGAGTGTTCCATCAGTTGAGCGAGGACAACGTCTTGGTGGCCATTACGGCCGATTACCCAGGGCTAATCCTGATGCCCCAGGTACTTGAGATCAAAGTCCCAGTACCCCGAATAGGGGTCCGTCCACGCGTGTTCAATTTCCTGACTGCAACCGAACTCTGCAGGGGAGGTTTTTGAGGCGGAAGGCCGAACCTGTGGAGACAAGCCAACGAGGGGCCGCAGGGCCCCGTGGGCAGAAAATAGGTGCAGTCTGGACCGAGGCATCATCGCAAAGGTATGGCGCGCCCCTTTACCCTAGTTGTTATACCTTCGAGGCACATTTGACACTCGTGCCCTCTTCAGGACAAAGAGACCTCGCCGGACTATATCCGGAGAGGCTGCCAATCGCGCCTCCACCAGCCAGGCTCCAAAGCCTGGTCCGGGGGCGGAGGCGAACGCAAGGCGTGTGCCGGACGTTCCTCCAACGGAGGATGTGGACGGGTTGTCTACCCCCAACTCTGAGGTGGAAAGCGCCATGAACCACAGGCGTCGCCGGACAATTCTTTGCGACGCTTGCTTCTCCCAAGAGGCGTTAGATGCCTTCAATTCGGGAGATGCGCACCTCCGTGCCGCTCAAAATGGTCTAGCCAGAGCCACGGAGCAATATGTAAAAGACATACGGGTAAGAAAATTTTGGTAAATATATATGTAGCAGTAGCCCCCAAGACTTGAAACAGTTAGAATAACTGGTTTAAGGATCATTTGATATGCAGGTTCTTACAAAAAAGAATTCCCTACTGTCCCAGGAGCTGGAAGAGTGCAAAGCCTAACTAGAGGCCGCACTAGCCGCGGCAGGGGAGCCTAAGGAGGCCCCCTCTGGTAATATACATTTCGAAAGATAAGTATTTTTCGAAGCACGGCTTTGGTGTGAATCTGACAAATAAAATTGCAGATGGCGCCGGATTGAATCTGGAAAAGCAACATCTCCTACGCCAGCTAAAGGCTGGTGAGAGGGTGCTATTAAAGGTGATGGGGGAGAAGAACGTTCTCCAGGATGCCAACACCCGGCTGGGTGTCGAGCTGAAAGACGTTCGTGCCCAGCTATCAGACTCCGTGAAGGAGAATCAGCGGCTTCGGCGCGGCATATTTAGTAAGTGCTTGAATGAACCTTTTGAAAGAAAGTTCGGCGGGGAAGTCGACTGACAGAGCAATGTTTGTAGGTGTGTTAACAGGTCTCCCGGTGGAGGAGATGCCCGGTTCCACGGGTGACCTTCTTCCCGAGCTCTCGCAACTGCTCGATCGAGTTCGGCAGGCGATGCGAGGTGTCGCCCAGGCCCTATGGCCATCCGTCTCCATGCCCAAAGGTATGTGAGAGCTTGCGGAGAAGCTAAAGGGAGCACGGCGGCGCTTCCAATTGTGGAAGATACCAGCCTGCCGTCAAGGCACTAGGGAGGCCTGGGCCATGGTGAAGACGTGGTACTCAAAGGCTGACCCCAACCACATGGCCGAGGTCGGTCCTATAGGGCCCGATGGGAAGGAGATCCCTGTAAGCTTAGTGTACGGCCAAGTAGAGTTGGCCGCAAAGTACTCCCAGCAGGATTGTAAATTAGACAGCCTGTTAGATGGTATTGAAGAGGAATACAATCAGTCAAAATGACTATGTAATTGAATTGACATTTATAATGCCTTCTAGCCGGATTGTAGATCATTTGTCATGGCCGACCTTTTCGCTTCAACCTTGGGGCCTGACGGTACGGAGTGTGTCTGAATTCCCATGCGGTTATATAGGAACCGGGGAATGCGTGGAGACCAGGCGTAGGGGTCATTAGTGCGTGAACAGACAAGTGCCCGACTAGTTATGTTATATTACATGGTTAGTAAGAAACATCTTCCAGGGAGAATAGTTCCGTTAGGGGTTCCTTTCCCTGGGGGGCATGCCCTAAAGTGCATGTCCATGCTGCGAAAAGAAACGCAGGAAAGACGCCTAGGGGCACATAGATAAAGAAAAAGATCATCTTTAGTTAACCGACCGAATATTCTCTTAAGAACTAGCTTTCGGCTTCACCCAGTCTGAGGTACACGTCCGGCTTATCTGGCAGTAACAATCGCAGAGTTTCTCCCTTTACCACCTAGCCGAATAATCGGGAACGTAGGGGTACGCACAGGAGCCAGGCAACCCAGCTTAGCCAAAATTTAAGTCATATCGATGCATATAATGGTGAATAAAAGGTACATGCGGAAGTTTGACACATGTGTTAGGCATGAAGCCCGTATAAATAAGCTTCTGTTTAAAGAAGCCCCCAGGTTTACTGAACGCGGATAGCGCGTTAATTTGTGAGGCTTTAAAGGTTATAAGAGAGAGAGAAAGGGAGAAGGAGAGAAATGTAAGACAGACAATATATAAAAAATGGACAGAGTAAGGAGACAAACACAGGATCCGGCGCTAGGCATAGAATCTTCGAAGATGGACTGCGTTCCATGGGTTCGGCTTGAGTTGGTTATCCGATGCGTTTCGCAGGCGGTACGCTCCACCAGTCAGGACTTGGTCAATTATGAAGGGACCTTCCCACTTGGGCTTGAGTTTGTCCTTTTTCTTGTCCGGCAGGCGTAGAACTAATTCGCCAACGTTGTAATTTTTGGCCCGTACTTCTCTGCTTTGGTATCTTCGAGCTTGCTGTTGATAGAATGCGGAACGGGCTTTCGCCACGTCACGCTCCTCCTCTAATGCGTCCAAACTATCCTGCCGATCAAGCTTGGCTTCTCTTTCCTCGTACATGCGCACTCGAGGTGAGTCATGAATTATGTCGCAAGGCAGAACTGCCTCTGCGCCGTACACCATGAAGAATGGTGTGTATCCGGTGGTGCGATTCGGCGTGGTCCGCAGCCCCCAGAGTACGGAGTCGAGCTCCTCTACCCAGTGCGTGTTAGATTCCTTGAGGGACCGCACTAGTCTGGGTTTGATGACGCTCATGATAAGGCCATTTACACGTTTGACCTGGCCGTTAGTTTGTGGGTGATAGACGGAAGCATAAGCGAGCTTTATGCCCATGTTTTTGCACTAGAGTTTTACCTCGTCGGCCGTAAAGTTCGTGCCGTTATCAGTGATGATGCTGTGGGGGACGCCGTAACGGTGTACAACCCCAGATATGAAGTCTATCACAGGTCCGGATTTGGCCGTCTTAACAGGCTTGGCTTCCAACTTATCCACCATGACCAGTAAGTATTTGTGCTTGTGGGTTCCGCCTTTAAAGGGTCCAACCATATCAAGCCCCGAGACCGCAAAGGGCCAAGTGATGGGGATAGTTTGGAGGGCGGTGGGTGGCATATGGCTTTGGTTTGCAAAGAGCTAGCAGCCAACGCATCATTGGACTAAGCCCTGAGCGTCTGCCCGGGCCGTCGGCCAATAAAAGCCTTTACGGAAGGCCTTGCTTACCAGGGACCGGGCTGCAGCGTGATGACCGCCGAGTCCAGCATGGATTTCAGCCAGGAGATTCCGCCCCTCCTCTTCGGAGATGCACCTTTGAAGGACTCCGGTAGTGCTTTTCTTATAAAGCTCTCCCTCGTGGATTCTGTAGGCTTTGGATCGCCGCACTATGCAGCGTGCCTCATTTTGGTCCTCGGGGAGTTCCTGCCTAGTAAGGTAGGAGAGGAATGGTTCTGTCCACGGGGCGATGACGGCCATTATTACGTGGGCTGAAGGTGTTATTTCAATGGCAGAGCCTCCGATTGTGTCAGAATGTTCGGTGTCGGGCAGTGCAGTTGGGTTTGGGCTGTTATTGTTCGGCTCCCCTTCCCATGCCACGGATGGCTTGAAAAGCCTTTCCAAGAAGATGTTGGGGGGGGGGACTACATCGCGTTTTGCGCCGATGCGTGCCAGGACATCTGCCGCCTGATTATTTTCCCGGGCTATGGTGAAATTCAAGTCCTTCGAACCGAGCTGACATTTTTAGGATGGCGTTGCGGTAATATGCCATTTTCGGATCCTTGGCATCGAAGTCTCCATTTATTTGGGAGATTGCGAGGTTCGAGTCCCCGCGCACCTCTAGGCATTGGATGCCCATGGATACTGCCATCCGGAGACCATGTAGAAGGGCCTCATACTCGGCTGCATTGTTGGAGTCCGTGTATAGAATCTGTAGTACGTATTGAACTGTGTCTCCTGTGGGGGACGTCAGAACGACGCCAGCCTCCAGTCCACCCAACATTTTGGAGCCGTCGAAATGCATGATCCAATTTGAATATGTGCCGTACTCTCTAGGGAGTTCGGCCTCCGTCCATTCTGCGACGAAGTCGGCCAAAACTTGTGACTTGATGGCTCGTCATGGCTTATAAGTTATGTCAAACGGGAGGAGCTCGATGGCCCATTTCGCAATCCGGCCCGTTGCGTCAATGTTGTTTAAAATGTCGTTGAGTGGTACTTCTGAGGCTACTGTTATTGAACACTCTTGAAAGTAGTGTCGTAGCTTCCGGGATGCCATGAATACCGCGTATGCAATCTTTTGATAATGCGGGTACTGTGTTTTGCAGGGAGTGAGCACAGTGGACACATAATAGACCGGCCTTTGAAGGGGGAATTTGTGTCCGTCCGCTTCTCATTCGACGACGACCACTGCACTTACAACCTGATGTGTTGCTGCGATGTACAATAGCATTGGTTCGCCGGTGTTTGGCGCGGCCAGGACTGGGTTTGTTGCCAGTATGGCTTTTATTTTGTCGAGTCCGGCCGTGGCTGCGTCCGTCCATTTGAAGTGTTCGGTGCACCGAAGGAGGCGGTAAAGGGGAAGGGCCTTTTCTCCCAAGCGGGAGATAAAGCGGCTTAGAGCCGCCACACATTAACTTTTGTATTTGTTTGAGGTCCTTTGGGATATCCAGTTGCGACAGAGCTTGGATCTTGGCTGGATTTGCTTCGATTCCTCTACTGGATACAATGAAGCCCAAGAGCTTTCCGGCTGGAACACCGAAAACGCATTTTTCCGGGTTGAGCTTGATGTCGTATGTTCAGAGATTATCAAATGTGAGCCTCAAGTCGTCTACTAGAGATTCAACATGTCTTGTTTTGACGACCACATCATCTACGTATGCCTCCACTGTTTTACCGATCTGGCTTGCCAAACATGTCTGAATCATGCACTAATATGTTGCGCCGGCGTTTTTGAGCCCGAAAGGCATCGTGTTGAAGCAGAATGGCCCGTATGGTGTGATAAATGCCCTTGCGGCTTGGTCTGGTTCTGCCATCTTGATTTGATGGTAGCCAGAATATGCGTCAAGGAAACACAACGAATCGTGTCCTGCGGTAGCATCGATAATTTGATCGATGCGGGGGAGGGCGAAGGGATCCTTTGGGCAAGCCTTGTTAAGGTCTTTAAAATCAACACACAGGCGCCAGGATTTGTCCTTCTTTGGTACCATCACCAGATTTGCTAGCCAGTCCGGATGTTTGATATCTCTGATGAATCCGGTCTCTAATAGCTTTGCTAGCTCCTCTCCCATAGCCTGTCTCTTAGGTTCAGAAAAACGCCGAAGAGCCTGTTTGACAGGTTTGAATCCTCTTTGGATATTTAAGTTGTGCTCGGCCAGCCTGCGTGGGATTCCTGGCATGTCTGAAGGGTGCCAGGCGAAAATGTCCCAGTTCTCTCGTAGGAACTCTCGCAATGCGGCGTCGACATCAGGGTTTAACTGTGCCCCGATGGAAGCTGTTTTATTGGGGTCCGTTGGATGGACTTGGAATTCGACTATTTCGTCCGCTAGTTTAAAGGAGGTAGATTTGGATCATTTGTTGAGTACCACATCGTCCCTATTCACCGTAGAGCGCAGCGCAGTCAGCTCCTCAGCCGCTAGGGCTTCGGATAGTGCCTCGAGGGCCAATGCGGCTGTCTTGTTTTCGGCGCGGAGTGCTACGTCCGGATCACTAGCGAGAGTGATGATCCCGTTAGGCCCGGGCATCTTGAGCTTCATGTACCCGTAATAGGGTATTGCTTGGAAGATTGTGAATGCTTCCCGCCCTAGCGGAGCGTGATAACCGCTGCTGAATAGGGCCACCTGGAACGTGACCTCTTCGGACCTGTAATTGTCCGGCGTGCCGAACACCACATCTAGTGTGATTTTTCCTATACAGCGCGCTTCCCAACTGGGGATTATTCCTCTAAAGGTTGTGCTGTTTCGCATGATGCGGTTCCAGTCTATATCCATTTTTTGAAGAGTTTCCTCATAGATGAGGTTCAATCCGCTGCCGCCGTCCATGAGTACCTTGGTAAGACGAAAGCCGTCCACTATTGGGCTGAGGACCAATGCAGCTGGTGCTCGGGCTGTTCGGAATTTAGGTTCATCACTGGCGTTAAAGGTAATGGCCGTGTCACACCATGGGTTTATTGTTGCTACTTGGTAGACTTCGGCAAGGCTGTGGAGTGTCCTTTTTCGCATATTATTTGATGCGAAGGTCTCGAAGACTGTTAATACCGTATTGGTGTCTCTGGGGTGGTTTTCTGTGGCCTCCGGAATTAGGAGGTTTTCGCCAATTTTGGCCACCTGCCGGAGTATCCGACATGCTCTAAGGCTGTGAGTTGGTGTGGCGTCCTCTGTACTATGAATTTTACAGGGTCCATTAAGCCATTCTTCCAGTTGGCATACTTATAATGGAAACAGTTTTTTCACCAACCCTTGTTCGGTATTGGTTTATTTCATAATCTGCCTTCCTCCTTTGTGTTAAAGTTGCCATACTTATACCTTGGTACGGCTTAAACGCCAGGGAGTGTATTCGGCCACATATATTTAAAAAAAGTCTGAACACTTGTATAGTGTACATCGTCGTCCTGAATTTGGCATTATATGCATCAGCTCTGAATCATGTCTTCGGTCAATAGTTGGGTTGCCCGGCTCCTGTGATTACTACCTTGCGTTCTGCTTGTTTGGCTAGGGTAGTAAAGGGAGAACTACTTCGATTGTGTTTCTGGTTCGTCTGGTCAAACACCTCGGTAGAGAAAGCCGAAAACTGACTATCATGATACATCGAGAGCTGGTCGGCGATTCGGCGACTTGCTATGAATTTCTTGCGATTTCTTCCATATTATATGAAGGATTGGCCTTCGTCTAGTCAAGTGCTTAAGACATCCTAGTTCGGATAGTCACATACGCACCAGGGGCTAGTTCTTAGTCCCATCATCAAACTCCTATGCCTAAGTGAAAGTGATAAAGCCGCATAGTCTGATTGCCTGGTTCGCTGCATCGACACCTCCTTTACGGACCAAGACGTTGGGTCAAGAGTGATCATGCATTGTTTTGAACACTGTCGGTGTCAAAACCGGCGGATCTCAGGTAGGGGGTCCCGAACTGTGCGTCTAGGCCGGATGGTAACAGGAGGCAAGGGACACGAAGTTTTACCCAGGTTCGGGCCCTCTCAATGGAGGTAAAACCCTACATCCTACTTGATTAATATTGATGATATGGGTAGTACAAGAGTAGATCTACCACGAGATCAGAGAGGCTAAACCCTAGAAGCTAGCCTATGGTATGATTGTTGATGTGTATGTTGTCCTACGGACTAAAACCCTCCGGTTTATATAGACACCGGAGAGGGTTAGGGTTACATAGAGTCGGTTACAATAGTAGGAGATCTGAACATCCGTATCACCAAGCTTGCCTTCCACGCCAAGGAAAGTCCCTTCCAGACACGGGACGGAGTCTTCAATCTTGTATCTTCATAGTTCAGGAGTCCGGCTGAAGGTATAGTTCGGCTATCCGAACACCCCCTAATCCAGGACTCCCTCAAACACCCCCGTAGAATCTACATGGGGGCTGAAGCCGACGACTAGTAAACTCTTAGAATTAAAAACGGCCGCACAAGAGGAAAAGTAATTTCAGATAAAGGCATAAATATATTACAAAGCCTTGGTTCACAAAAACAAAGTCTGGACAGCTCGGATACATTCATTCAAACATGATATCCTTCGAGGATTGGCCCTCTACTATTCGGGCACCCACCAGGACCTCATCGAAATATTGGTCCGGCTTGCGGTGGTCCTTGCCTTCGGGTGGGCTCTTGGTCACCACGACGGTGGCCTTCATCTTCATCCAGTGCATCTTGACACGGGTAAAGGCCACCCGCGCACCCTCTATGCACGCCGAGGGCTTTATAGCTTCGACTCGGGGCAGTGCGTCGGTGAGTCGCTTCACCAGGCCGAAGTAGCTGCTAGGAATGGGTTCACTTGGCCACACCCAGACTATGACGTCCTTCATGGCCAAACCGGACATCCTATGCAGCTTCGCCAGCTGCATCATCTAGTTGTTCAACAGTGCCGGATGCTCCGGCGCCAGGTACTATGACCAGAAGAGTTTCTCTGTCGTGTTTCCCTCTTGGGCCCGGAAAAACTGTGTGGCGTCGGCAGCGCTCTTCGGAAGATCCGCAAAGGCATCTGGAGAACTCCATAGTCGAGTGAGCAAGGCATATTTCTGACTGCCAAATTTACTTTGCAAAAGAAAGGGCTTACCAGCCGCTATCTGTTCGGCTTGCCGGATCTCCTCGCGAGGCGCTTGGGACTCGGTCTGCGCCTCCTTGGCCTCTTGGAGGGCCTTGGCGAGATCGACCGATTGAGCCGTATTCTTCTCCTCCAAGGCCTCGCACTTGCCGGCGGCGTCCTTGAGCTCTTACTCCACCTTGGTCACCCTCTCCTCATACTGGCGGCGGGCGAACTGCTTGGTCTTTAAATCTGTAGCCGCTTTGTCTGCGGCCACTTTGCTCGCCCTCGCCTGCTCTTTGGCTTGCGCAAGGGCGCTCTTGAGGGTCTTGACCTCGACTGCGCTACCTGCAATCATATTCATGGCAATGCATGAGCTTAAATTGCGCATTTGAATATCACTTCAGGCGCGTAAAACAATCTTTTAAAACATACCTTGTGCCTCATCGAACCGCTTGTTAATGCGGTCGATATCATCATCGGCAGCTTCAGCTTCCGCTTGAGTTCGGAAACTTCAGCGGACTGGGCGGTCGCCACCAACAGGGATGCCTATTTACCAATAGACAAGTACGTTACCTCCAGCGATTATTACTTGATCCTCTGTTCGGCCCTTTTTTTAAACCAAAAAGAGTCTCTGGGGCTACTATCTATACACATGCATATTTATCATATGAAAAGCAGCTAAGAATATTACATCACATACCTCGAAGCCGGTTAGCAGGCTAGTGAAGGCTTTGTTTAGCCCGCTCTTGGTGGACTGAACCTTCTCGACAACCGCACCCATTAGGGTGCGGTGCTCCTCCACGATGGAAGCACGTTGCAGTGCCTCCACCAGAGTGTTCGGTGCCTCCAGATTAGTGGAGGTCGCCGCTGGAGTTGGCGCTTGATGAAGCTATGTACCTAGGGTAGGATCATGGACCTGTCCAACATACCCTCCCCAAGGACATCTTTACAAAGAATCAGAAGCAATCGAAGAGAAATCATCATCCACTCGACCGTGGAGATGCGCTCACTCGACCACCTTGAAGACACTCGACCACCAGAAGATGAGGAACCCCCCACTCTGCAACGGTTAAGACTTAAACCATAGCATTATGAGCATTTATGACATTTACTGTAGACGTTACCTGTAACGCCTTTCCTTTATGAGCATTGAACTCTGTGTAACTGAGGGGAGCTGGGGTCCTGGCGCACTCTATATAAGCCACCTCCCTCCTCTGGGACAAGGGTTCGCACTTTTGTAAACACACACACACACATATAATCCAGTCGACCGCCTCAGGGCACCGAGACATAGGGCTTTTACTTCCTCCGAGAAGGGCCTGAACTCGTAAAACTCGTGTGTACAACTACTCCATAGCTAGGATCTTGCCTCCTCATACCTACCCCCCATTCTATGGTCAGTCTTAGATCCACGACAATTGGCGCCCACCATGGGGCCGGTGTCTTAGCGACTCATTGGAGAAGTTGCAATTTTTCC
This sequence comes from Triticum urartu, assembly GCF_056163025.1. Lineage (NCBI taxonomy): Eukaryota > Viridiplantae > Streptophyta > Magnoliopsida > Poales > Poaceae > Triticum > Triticum urartu. The sequence continues at coordinate 535,852,038 of NC_141874.1, forward strand.
GATCCCCATCATCATGGTTCCAGGCGGAGGTTTGGCTAAGGGCCGCGAGATCCGTCTCGACGCGCTCGTGTTTGTCGCCGACGACTCCGCTTGGCTTCAGGAGGCACCGCTCGACATCGATGCGCTCCCCGCCCGCGGGGCGACGCACTTTCACGCGTGCGTCCGCGGCGTCCTCCTGCGGCAACCGTCGACCCAGTACCAGTTGACTCCTACGGCTTTACCCCTCCCTGCGACCCGCCTGAACAAGCGCACCGGCCGGTCGAGGGTTCAACGGTGGGTGAAGCATGCGGTGGCCCGCCAGTCGGCCACCCCTCAAGTCGCGGCGCTCGAGCCCGACGAGTCTCTCTACGGCCTCTTCGATCTGTCGACTGGCTCCGTAGAGACTGCATCCGAGTGCGGCAGCAATGACTCGGCAGCGGAAGTCCTGATGGTCAATGGACCACGCGGTCCTCCTGGCTTCGATCGTGAAGAAGGAGGTGACGGGAACGGCGATCCGTCGCGCGTTCACGAGGAGTACCGCCCCGAGCCTCTCTCCTCGCAGCAGAGAGAAGAACTTCGTCACCGAAAGATGGATGCCCTGCATACTCCTATAGTTGGAGAAACGCCCGAGGCCCAGGCCTTGGAACAGGCTTGCTTGGCCAATATGGCCGAGCGCACTCGGTTAGAGAACCTACAACGCGCACTCGACGATCGCGCTCGTCAATGTGCTCCTGAGTCCAGCCGACGCCAACTTTTTCCACCTCCGACTCAGGTATACCGGACACCGATCCAAAACCTAGCAGCTGCGGCCCGGATAGCAGAGTCGATTCAACCTTCCCAGTCAGAAGTTGGTCGAGGTCTGGCGCAGATCAGGGCCTTGCTCCGGGCAGCGGGAGAGCAGAATACGGCCGTGTCTCGGTCGCGGGATAGGATCCATAGCAGATCTATGGTCGCAGATACGGTCCAGACGGCCCATAGCCCGAGATCGCCCCCGAGGCGAGAGGGACGTGGAGAGCGGCATGATCAGTACAGAAACCAGGAGCAGTATGATCGTCGAGCCAATCGCGATGGTCGCCGTCGAGTGCCCACGCCTCCTCCAAGGAGTGGGTCGTACGTGCCGCGGCCACATGAAGACAGGCGCCCTAACAGTGTCGGAAGAGGTATTCCAGTCGACCCCAGGGAGCCAGGCTTTGATGCGAGATCTATTCTCGTACAAGGTTTGGTCGACAGAAACAGAGCTCACCGAGATGGCCATGACAAAGGCCCGCAAACCAGCAACAGGGTGCATGTCTCTGGCCCAGAGTGCTTCAGCAGAGCTATCAGAGCTGCAGTGATTCCCCCAACTTCAGGTTGGCAACTGGAGTCAGTTAGTTCACCGGAGAGTCCAAGCCTGACACCTGGCTTGAAGACTACCGAGTGGCTGTCCAGATTGGTGGCGGCAATGATGAGGTGGCCATGAAACACCTCCCTCGGATGTTGGAGGGCTCGGCTAGGGCGTGGCTGAATCAGTTGGCGCCTGGCAGCATCTATACTTGGGAAGATCTTGCCCGAGTGTTTGTCAGAACGTTTGAGGGTACTTGCAAGCGGCCAGCAGGTTTGACAGAATTACAGTGTTGCGTCCAGAAACCGAATAAAACTTTGAGAGATTATATCCAGAGGTGGATCACCCTGCACCACATGGTGGAAGATATGTCTGATCATCAGGCAATTTGTGCTTTCAAGGAAGGCGTCAGGTACCGGGAGTTGAATCTGAAATTCGGTCGGACGGGAAACATGACTTTGACTCGGATGATGGAAATCGCCACCAAGTATGCCAATGGTGAAGAGGAGGAGCGACTGCGGAGCGGCAAGCACAAAGCAGTCACCCACGAAGCCGGAGGAGGAAACTCCAGTCGGAAACAAAAACGCAAGGCCAAACCAGTTGCTCCGGGTGAGGACTTGGCTGTGGTTCAAGGAAAGTTCAAGGGGAAGCCCAAAGGGCCGTGGAACCCCAAGAAAGTAAAAGATCAAGATGGAAATGACGTGTTGGATTTGCCGTGCCATATCCACACCAAAAAAGACGAAGAAGGTAATTTCATTTACCCGAAGCATACCACTCGACAGTGTCGGCTCCTGATCCAGCAGTTCCGAGAGAAACAACCCAAGGAAAAGGAGAAGGAGGCAGACAAGGCTGAGAGTGAAGGGGAAGATGATGATGGTTATCCTCACGTGAATTCCACTCTGATGATTTTTGCTGATGTTGAAAACAAGAGTCGATTGAAATTCATCAACAGAGAAGTGAACATGGTCGCTCCGGCGACACCCAATTACATGAAATGGTCGCAGACTGCCATTACGTTCGACCAGTCTGATCACCCAGCGCACATCGCCACCCCTGGGAGGCAAGCGCTAGTGGTCGACCCGGTGGTCGAAGGCACTCGACTGACAAAGGTCCTGATGGACGGTGGCAGTGGCCTGAACATTCTGTACGCAGAAACGTTGAAAGGAATGGGCATTCTGATGTCCAGACTCAGTGAAAGCCATATGAGTTTCCATGGGGTCATCCCAGGCAAGAAGGCTGCGTCCCTCGGTCAGATTGCACTCGACATGGTTTTCGGTGATGCCAAAAATTACCGCAAAGAAAAGTTGATGTTTGAAGTCGTGGATTTTCATAGTGCGTATCATGCAATTCTGGGCAGGCCAGCTTATGCACGATTCATGGCTCGACCTTGTTACGTGTACCTCAAACTGAAGATGCCTGGTCCCAGAGGAGTGATCACTATCTCTGGTAATCGGAAAAAGGCAGAAGAGTGTTTCCAGAAGGGCTCAAAGATCGCCGATGCCCAGATGGCCGTGGCAGAATTGCAAGAATACCAGAAAAATGCAGACCCAAGTGACTTGTTGCGAGCCAAGAAGCCAGCCACGGATTCAGCATTCCAGTCGTCTGGCAAGACGAAGTCTGTTCACATTCACCCGACGGACCCCAATGCAGCTCCAACCCACATTTCGACCACACTCGACTCCAAATAAGAAGAAGCGCTCATCCAGTTCCTCCGTGAGAACTGGGACATCTTTGCATGGAAGTCTTCTGACATGCCAGGTGTTCCCAGGGGACTGGCTGAGCATCGTTTGCGAGTTGAACCGAAAGTGAAACTAGCCAAAGAGCATCTTCGACGGTCCGCCATCCAGAAAAGAAAAGCAATCGGCGAAGAGGTGACTCGGCTTTTGGCAGCTGAGTTTATCCGAGAGATTTACCACTCCGAGTGGTTAGCCAATGTTGTCATGGTCCCAAAGAAAGATGACTCACTCCGCATGTGCATTGATTTCAAGAATATCAGTCGGGCCTGCCCGAAAGATCACTTCCCTCTCCCTCGCATCGATCAGATAGTTGACTCGACTGTTGGGTGCGAGCATTTGTCCTTTTTGGATGCCTACTCCGGGTACCACCAGATCCGTCTGTATGGACCTGACGAAATAAAGACATCTTTTATCACCCCGTTCGGGTGCTTCTGTTATGTCACAATGCCATTCGGCTTGAAGAACGCCGGAGCCACATTTATGCGAATGATTCAGAAGTGCCTGCTCACTCAGATCAGTCGGAATGTGGAAGCATACATGGATGACATTGTGGTCAAGTCACGTAAAGGTTTCGACCTGCTGACCGACCTCGCCGAAACCTTTGCCAACCTCAGAAGGTATGATATCAAGCTTAATCCATCAAAGTGCACGTTTGGAGTTCTAGGCGGAAAGTTACTCGGTTTTCTTGTTTCCGAACGAGGAATCGATGCTAACCCAGAGAAAGTAGGCGCTATACTTCGGATGAAATGCCCTGTGCGTGTGCATGATGTCCAAAAGCTTACTGGTTGCTTGGCCGCCCTAAGTCGATTCATTTCTCGCCTTGGTGAAAAGGCCCTGCCTCTTTACTGACTGATGAAGAAATCAGATATGTTCGAGTGGACTCCAGAAGCTGATACAACATTTGCAGAGCTAAAAGCCCTGCTTTCCACCCAGCCGGTGCTTGCTGCTCCAATCAGCAAAATGCCTCTTTTGCTTTATATAGCAGCCACTGGACAAGTCGTCAGTACAGTACTTACGGTCGAGCGGGAAGAAGAAGGAAAAGCGTACAAAGTTCAACGCCCAGTTTATTATATTTCTGAAGTCCTGACCCCGTCAAAGCAGAGATATCCTCACTATCAGAAGCTTGTCTATGGAATTTACATGACCACGAAGAAGGTTCCACACTACTTCTCAGATCACTCTGTTACAGTCGTCAGCGACGCTCCATTGTCAGAGATTCTGCACAACAGGGATGCAACTGGTCGAGTGGCAAAATGGGCGATTGAACTCCTTCCCTTGGATATCAAGTTTGAGGCAAAGAAAGCTATCAAGTCCCAAGCAATAGCAGATTTCCTCGCCGAGTGGATCGAGCGGCAACTGCCGACTCAAGTTCACTCGGAGCACTGGACCATGTTCTTTGACGGATCCAAGATGTTGAACGGTTCTGGTGCTGGAGTAGTTCTGGTATCCCCCCGAGGAGACAAGCTCAGATATGTCCCCCAGATTCACTTTGATTCCTCCAACAATGAAGCATAGTATGAAGCACTCCTGTATGGGTTGCGCATGGCCATCTCACTCGGCGTCCGTCGCCTCATGGTCTATGGTGACTCAGATTTGCTAGTTAATCAAGTGATGAAGGAGCGGGACGTCAGAAGCCCAGCCATGACTGGTTACTGCAACGCGGTGAGAAAGCTTGAGAAGAAGTTCGAGGGGTTAGAACTCCACCACATCCCCCGATTGAAAAATCAAGCAGCCGATGAATTGGCAAAGATAGGTTCCAAGAGAGAAGACATTCCCAGCAATGTGTTCTTGGAGCATATTCACACGCCGACAGTTCAGGAAGACCCTTTCATTGAAGAGCCCCCACAACCCAAGAGCGCCACGGATCCGACTGAAGTCGAGGACCCAGCTGTGGTTGACCTAATCATGGAGGTTCTGGCCATTACTCCCGACTGGACGCTGCCCTACATTGCATACATCCTCAGGAAAGGGCTCCCAGAGGATGAAGAAGAAGCTCGACAGATCATCCGCTGATCTAAAGCTTTTACTGTGATAAGAGGGCAGCTGTTCAGAGAAAGTGTGACTGGAGTCAGTCAGAAGTGCATAACACCAGAAGAAGGTCGAATGATCCTCAATGACATCCACTCGGGGACCTGTGGTCACCATGCGTCCTCTCGGGCCATCGTGGCTAAAGCATACCGAGCTGGATTCTATTGGCCACGAGCAAATGAGATGGCGAAAGATATAGTCGACAGATGTGAAGGCTGTCAATTTTACTCCGATATGTCTCACAAGCCAGCGTCAGCCCTGAAGACCATCCCCCTTGTCTGGCCCTTCGCTGTTTGGGGATTGGATATGGTTAGACCGCTAAGGACCGGCAGAAGCGGCTTCACTCACGTGCTCGTTGCAGTCGACAAGTTTACCAAATGGATCGAAGCCAAACCCATCAAGAACCTTGACGCTAGCACCGCTGTCAGTTTTATCAGAGAATTAACATTCCGATATGGAGTCCCACACAGCATCATCACGGACAACGGATCGAACTTCGATTCCGATGAGTTCAGAATTTTCTGCGCCTCTCAGGGAACTCGAGTCGACTATGCTTCTGTTGCTCACCCGCAGTCGAACGGACAAGCAGAGAGAGCCAATGGCCTAATTCTCAAAGGACTGAAGCCCCGACTGATGCGTGATCTCAAACACGCAGCAGGTGCCTGGGTTGATGAACTTCCGTTAGTTCTGTGGGGTTTAAGGACAACTCCTAATCGGTCGACTGGAAGAACTCCTTTCTTCTTAGTCTATGGAGCCGAAGCTGTTCTGCCAAGTGACTTGCTCCACAATGCACCCCAAGTTGAACTCTTCTCCGAAGCAGAAGCAGAGCAGGCCCGGCAAGATCCAGTTGATCTCTTAGAGGAGGAAAGAGAGATGGCCTTGATCTGCTCAACCATTTATCAGCAAGATTTGCGTCGATTCCACGCCAGGAATGTGAGGGGTCGGGCCTTTCAAGAAGGAGACTTGGTTCTTCGAGTGGATCAGCAGAAACCACACAAGCTCGCTCCAACATGGGAAGGCCCCTTCATCGTCACCAAAGTTCTCCACAACGGAGCATACCATCTTTACAGTATCAAGCATCAGAAAGATGAGCCATGGGCTTGGAACGCGGAGCTGCTCCGCCCCTTTTATACTTAAACACTCGTTCTAATAAAATGTAATAAGCAACACCTTTTGTAATTCGTTTATCAAAGACAAGAGCTTACGGTTCTCTCATTCAATTGTGTTGTTCTTATTTACTCCTGAAACCCCCCAGTGGGTGGGCTTAGTTGCGAATCTGTTCTGCCTAAGTTCGAAAAAATCCTACCGAGTGGAGATCAGTCCTCCCACTCAGGGGCTTAGCTGCAGTCGAGCACTTGCCTAAGTTCTCTCACTAAGAGGCTTAACGGCAGTCCAGCACTCGCCTAAGTTTGAAAAATCCTACCGAGTGGAGAGCAGTCCTCCCACTCAGGGGCTTAGCTGCAGTCGAGCACTCGCCTAAGTTCTCTCACTAAGAGGCTTAACGGTAGTCCAGCACTCGCCTAAGTTTGAAAAAATCCTACCGAGTGGAGAGCAGTCCTCCCACTCGGGGGCTTAGCTGCAGTCGAGCACTCGCCTAAGTTCTCTCACTAAGAGGCTTAACGGCAGTCCAGCACTCGCCTAAGTTTGAAAAAATCCTACCGAGTGGAGAGTAGTCCTCCCACTCGGGAGCTTAACTGCAGTCGAGCACTCGCCTAAGTTCTCTCACTAAGAGGCTTAATGACAATCCAGCACTCGCCTAAGTTTGAAAAAAATCCTACCGAGTGGAGAGCAATCCTCCCACTCGGGGGCTTAGCTGCAGTCGAGCACTCGCCTAAGTTCTCTCACTAAGAGGCTTAACGGCAGTTCAGCACTCGCCTAAGTTTGGAAAAATCCTACCGAGTGGAGAGCAATCCTCCCACTCGGGGGCTTAGCTGCAGTCCAGTACTCGCCTAAGTTTGAGACCCATCCCTATCTGCAAGGACGACGAGTTGCAGGTCGACTGCAACCTTCTTCTTCGGAGCTGCGGCACAAATACAGCGTCCGCTCCATCCCTATCCGCAAGGACGACGAGGTGCAGGTCGACTGCAATCTTCTTCTTCGGAGCTGCGGCACAAATACAACGCCTGCTCCACCCCTATCCGCAAGGACGACAAGGTGCAGGTCGACTGCAACCTTCTCCTTCGGAGCTACGGCACAAATACAACGCCCGCTCCATCCCTATCCGCAAGGACGACGAGGTGCAGGTCGACTGCAACCTTCTCCTTCGGAGCTGCGGCACAAATACAACGTCCGCTCCATCCTTATCCGCAAGGACGACGAGGTGCAGGTCGACTACCGCCTTCTCCTTCGGAGCTGCGGCACAAATACAACGTCCGCTCCATCCTTATCCGCAAGGATGAAGAGGTGCAGCAAGAAAAGTCCATCCGAAGGCAAACAAAAGCACATTCGGAGATAAACCAAATTCAGATAAATACTAAAAGGTTCCAAGCAGCGAATCAAAAGTACTCGGGCACCAAGCCCGAAGGAGTTTAACGGTTACAGAAACCACTCGGCATTCCGAGGCAAATTTAAAGCGTATCCAAGTTTCATAAGATTGTTCACTCAGCCGGAGGAGGACTGGCAGGCTCCACGAATGAGTCCAGATCGATTCCATCAGCGATCCGAGTAGCGGCAACGATGAAAGTCTCCATGAAGGACTGGAAATCGTGCTTTTTGGTGTTAGTGACTTTGATCGCAGCCAGCTTGTCTTCATGAACCTCCTTGCAATGGACTCGCACCAGGGACAGCGCCACGTCGGCACCACACCGGGCGGAGGATTTCTTCCATTCTTGCACTCGGTCAGGGATCTCGTTCAATCGAGTCATCAGAGATTCCAGATCATTCTGAAGCATCGCCTCCGGCCAAAGCGTCGAGTCGATTCAAGAGACAACCTCCTTCAGGCGTGCGAGGTAGCTTGTGGCGCTGGCGATACGGGACTCCAGTCGGAGCACGTTCATCGCAGTTTCGTCGCAGACCGGGGAAGCGATAGGGTCCAGACCCGTCTCGACCCTTCCAGTTTCTTCGTCAAAGTCTTGACAAAGTTCTGCAGCCAAAAGTCAGTTCAATCAACCGAGCAAAATCCGATGGAAACCATCAACACATTCGGATTAAAAGAAATACCTCCCAACACGAGATAAAGCTTCTTGGCGAGGGTCCTCAGATAAGCTTCTGTGTCGTTCCTCTTGCGGATCGCAGACTCCAACTTTTCGTTCAAGGCGACCTTATCCTTCTTCAGGCTGGTCACTTCGCGGTTAGCTTCATTAAGACAAGATGTCAGTCTAGTCACCTCTCCTTCAAGCGTTCCAATTGAAGCAAGCTTCTTGTCTGTGAGAGCGGTTTTGTCTTGGGCTGCTTTTTGCGCGGCGGCGAGGTCCGAGTCCTTCTTGTCCAGAGCCAACTTCATTTTCTCTGCAAAAGAAATAATTGAATCAAAAAAGAGATCAAAGAGATACATTGAAATTCAGTCGGCAATCAATTACCTTCCATACCAGCGGCCTCGTCTTGAGCTTTTTTCAGATTTTGCTGAGCCAATTCCAAGTCTAAGTTGAGTTGCCTTTGCTTCTCTTCGAGTTCGGCAAACTTGGAGATAAGTGTACAAGACTTCTGCAGGAGGCAAGAGACAGATCAACCGATAGGTTTGAAGGCAGTTCATTTTCGAGTGAATAAAACCTAAAGAAGTGGACAACAAGCTGCGCAGACCCCAGTCGACTGCCAGCAGTCGACCGCGGTCTCGGGGACTACACCCAGTGGGTGCACTTGGCGTGCCCCCACCGGTTCTGATCCCACTCGCCCGGCCCACCGGAGTCGAGTGCAAGGAGTTAAAAAAAAGAGAGAAAGAACAATTGCGCCATCAAGAAAAGAAGAACTCAGACCACAGTCGACTGCCAGCAGTCGACCGCGGTCTCGGGGACTACACCAAGTGGGTGCACTTGGTGTGCCCCCACCGGTTCTGATCCCACTCGCCCAGACCGAGTGGAAGAGCGAAACTACCAAAAATGACAGCAACACCAAGTGGGTGCTCCAATTCAACGCGAACAATAGGAGATTGTGCAGAAGAAGATTTTTCGAGAACAAAAACAGTTGGAAAGTCCACTCACCTGATTGTTGGCCCGAAGAGCGGCACTAGCGTCGTAGGCAGCCTGACTGCTCTCATGCACTATCTTCACCCGCTCCATCATCATATCAGCCTGTCGGATGGCTTCCGCAGCCGCTTCCGACTGGTTGTCTGGGATGGGGTAGCTGGTAAAAAAATGTGCAGACGACCCAGGTGCGGCTGCTTGAGGCTCCATGGCGTGGAGTTGGATAGTTGAAGGAACCACAGGCGCGGTCGACCGCGTGGGATGCCCACTCAGCAAGGGTGCAGCGAACGTCACAGTGGCCCTGCCCGCATCTTCAGCTTGATAGATGGGAGGCGTTGCAGTTGGTTCTTGCCGAGCCACCCTGCCAGCTGTTACCTTCTTGCTCTTCCTAGGCTTAGGAGCCACATCTTCGTCATCGTCCGGAAGGTCAATGATGTTGGGTGGAGCTGCAAGACAGAACATTCGACCCCAAGTGAACCACTCGACCCTAAAAAGATCAAGAATCAAAATCGCAAGAGTTCATACCTGGGTTAGAGGTTACCGCATCCTCCATTTCCTCGTCCCGGTACTGGTATGAAGAGGTCCCTGACGTAGCAGCACTTCAAAGGCCCGCATTCAATCGGTTACACCCAGTTAATCGAATCCACATAAAGGACAAGTCAGATGGTTACCTGGAGATAGTAGGAACGGTCACTTTGATCCGAGGCAAAGCTTTGGGCGGTTTGGAAGAGATGGCTTTCGGCACTTTCGGCGCTGGAAGCGGCGCGACCTTGGATTGCTTTGGAGGCTTCTCAGTCGGCGTCGAGGAAGACGTCCTGGGGCGCTTCGAGGATTGCGCGATCGGCGCAGCCACCAAGTCCGGAGCGCGTGCGGGTCATGAGTGTGCTTGGACCTCCTCTCCCTGCGAGGAGGCGAGTCGACTTCTTCCTCATCGGTCGATTCGTCACTCTCCTCGTCCTCCTCGGCTTCCGAATGCTCCTCGCCGCTCTCGCCCCCGCTCCCTTCTTCTTCAGCGCCGGGGTCCTGCACTCCGTTGGGCATCGAGTACATTTCAATGAGGGCCTGAAAGGATAACAATCAAAAGACATTCAGTCGACCACAAACGGGACATCACGTGGTGAATCGGAAAGATACTTGATAAAACAGAAATATACCTGCTCCGGCTGGTGCGAGTTGTTGAATGGAATCACCCTCCTGGATCCCCGAGGGTTGTGTTTGTTGCCAGTGATTCCCCTCAACCAGTTCTCCAAGATATCCTCGCTAACTTCCTCCGGGTGGATCCGAGTGGTATCCTCGAGCCCAGAGTACATCCACATCGGATGATCGCGCGCCTGAAGAGGTTGGATGTGTCGACCGAGAAAGACCTCCAGCAGATCCATCCCAGTCACTCCGTCGCGGACAAGCTGGACGACCCGTTCAACCAGCTCCTTGACCTGCGCCTTCTCTTCTGGAACTACCTTCAGAGGAGCAGGCTTCTCCACTTGAGCCAAGGAAAAAGGAGGAAGTCCGGTCGACTGGCCAGGGGTTGGCTGATCCTTGCAGTAAAACCAAGTCGACTGCCAGCCCCAGACCGAGTCAGGAAGGATCATCGCTGGGAAAGTACTCTTGCTCCTCATCTGGATCCCCAGACCACCGCACATCTGGATCACCCGCGTCCTCTCGTCACTCGACTTGGCCTTTTTGACTGACTGGGAACGGCAAGTGAAGATGTGTTTGAAAAGCCCCCAGTGCGGTCGACAGCCCAAGAAGTTTTCGCACATGGACACGAAAGCGGCCAGATAGACTATGGTGTTTGGAGAGAAATGGTGGAGCTGAGCCCCAAAGAAGTTCAAAAAACCCCGAAAGAAAGGGTGGGGAGGCAATGAGAATCCGCGATCTACGTGGGTTGCTAGGAGGACACACTCACCCTCTCTAGGCCGCGGCTCGGTTTCGTCCCCCGGGAGCCGAGCCGACTTGTGGGGGATCAATCCCCTCTCCACCAGGTCGTCGAGGTCGTCCTGCGTGATTGCCGAGCGGATCCAGTCGCCCTGGATCCAGCCCGCCGGCAGGCCGGACCTCGACGAGGATCTGCCCCGGCTGGTCCACTTGCCCTTCGCCTTCGCGGTCGCTTTCTTCGCGCGTTCCAACGCTGCCGTCTTATCCTTCCCCATGGTGGCGGATCGAGCTCGAGCGGAGGTCCAGCGACGAGGCGGAAGCGAGAGTGGCGGAGGAATCGGGAGAAATAGAAGAGAGAATGGGGGCGTGCGGAGCAGAGGCCTGGCCCGAGACCTTTTATAAGGCCTTCCACCGAGTGGCTGACTAGTGGACCCAAGCAATCTAAACAAATCCCGCAACAGTCGCGCGCGTAGAACATGGTGAAAAAGGTGGCGCGGGGATCGAGGAGACTTACCTAATCCGTCCCGATAACCTCGTTTCCTCCTGTCTGGCGCGATTCCCAAAATTCGAATCCCGCGAGATCCGCGGAGAGCGGAACAACCTGTCAGACTGAAGACAAACACCCTCTACATCATCATTCGGAATTCAACCATGAAAGTTCACTCGACAACAACCAAGAATGGACCAAGGCGATTGAGAAAGGAGTCAACATCGTCTCCTCAACTCATTGTTTCAGGACAAGGCATATTCATAGCATAAAGAGTGGGTCGGAAGTGTTCTCGACCCCTTCCTCACTCAAACCCTGATCCATTCGGGGGCTAATGATGAAGCTATGTACCTAGGGTAGGATCATGGACCTGTCCAGCATACCCTCCCCAAGGACATCTTTACAAAGAATCAGAAGCAGTCGAAGAGAAATCATCATCCACTCGACCGTGGAGATGCGCTCACTCGACCACCTTGAAGACACTCGACCACCAGAAGATGAGGAACCCTCCACTCTGCAACGGTTAAGACTTAAACCATAGCATTATGAGCATTTATGACATTTACTGTAGACATTACCTGTAACGCCTTTCCTTTATGAGCATTGAACTCTGTGTAACGGAGGGGGGCTGGGGTCCTGGCGCACTCTATATAAGCCACCTCCCTCCTCTGGGACAAGGGTTCGCACTTTTGTAAACACACACACACACACATAATCCAGTCGACCGCCTCAGGGCACCGAGACGTAGGGCTGTTACTTCCTCCGAGAAGGGCCTGAACTCATAAAACTCGTGTGTACAACTACTCCATAGCTCGGATCTTGCCTCCTCATACCTACCCCCCATTCTACTGTCAGTCTTAGATCCACGACAGCGCTCCCACCTCCTTTGAAGGGGGTTGCTCGCTCAATTCCGGAGCCACATGGGTCTCTGGAAAGTTCGGCTGGGGGCCGAACTGGTCAGGGCCCCCATCGTCAGTCTCCATGGGTGTTGCGCTCCCCATGTTCTCGGCAGCTGAGGCATTACCCTCTGGCGCCGTCTTGGTGGCCTCCCGCACCTCTCCCTGGCCCAGAGAGGCCCTTCGGGACAACACCTCGGTGCTATCAATGGTGGTTGGCGGAGAGGCTCGCGGAGGCGTCTCGCTCTCCACCATCTCCGGTGCTAGAGAGTTCCCCTCAGATGATGATTGGGGGAGGTCGTGGGCCGGACTGAAACACACAATTTAATATGTTATATTACAATCATAAAAGATCGGATATATGTAAAGTTTCCTTTGGCACTTACGATGTGGCCAGGGGATTTTCCCTGGAGGGCCTCTTGGAGGTGTGTTCGGCATCCGTGTCCGAACCATCCGAGAGGGTTATCCTCCCCCTCTTGGATGCCTTCGCCTCTGGGTCTGTCACCGCCCTAGAATTGGTTGTAACTAGTTGCACAAGCATTCATGCATCATGTATATATTTCTGAAAGTTGAATTGGGGAAAGTGGAAAGCCTCAGAAATATTTTCTAAAAATGATCAACATTAAAAATTGTTTCAAATAAACCCAAGAAAATGTTCCTGTTCATTTCTGGAAATATTGGCAAGAGGTAAAATTCAAACCAATATTTTTGGAATCACAGAAATATTTATTTGGGCCTTTGAATTAAGTCAATACTTATTTGAATTGGAGCTACTAATTCCTATAAAATATTTGCTAGCTCCAATTATTCTGAAACTTGGTGAGGGCCTCTGGTTTAAATCAGATAGTGCCCATAAAAGTTTGCAGAATTTTATAAAGTGTTTTAGTATTTAAACTAAGTCAAAACATACTGCAAAAAATAGAAAACAGAAAATAGGAAAGAGAGAGAGAGAAGAACTCACCTGCCTCGCCCACTTGGGCCTCCTTACCCGGCGGCCCAGCTAACCGGCCTAGCCCACCAGGGGCATCCCTGTCTTCAACCTCTGCCTAGTGGCAGAGGCGAGGCCGAGCACGACGCCCACGTGGGCTGGCACGCAGCTGCCTGCCTGGCCCTCGCTGGCCAGCGCGACGCCGTGGATGACCACCCCGTTGCCGTACGGATCCGCCCGACCTCTCACTTGCCCCCACCCCACTCTCTGCCTCGCTTCCCCCTCGGACCCGAGAACGTCGGAGCGCAACCGTCACCGCCGCCCGCTGTCCCCGTGGCCACCGAGCTCCCCTCGCCTCTCCGAGCAGTCCACGGGCCCCGCCACGTCTGCCTCGTCCTCTCCACCAAGCTACGTGATGCGGACGCCCCCGAACGCCCCCACCACCATCTTGTTCAACGTCGGTCGCCGGAGATCCCTCTCGGCCTCCCGCTCATCCTCGACCCTCCCCGGCCTCGCCGTCTGCGCCAAACGATCCTCTGTGAGCCCCCGATCGAAACCCCCCTTATCGTCATCGCACGCATCCTCTAGCTAGCTCCACAGCCGGAACCGAGAGCTCCACGTCGCCGGTGATGTCCCCGCCGTCGCTGCAGCCGCTGAGGCTCGAAACCGAGCGCGTCACCATGCTCAGCACGTTCCCAGGAGTCGACCGCGACCACCCGCGGCTCCTGCCGTTCCCTGCATCGCCTAACCCGCCGTTGGCCGAACTCCGGCCGCCGCAAAGCTCGACGTTGCCGTCGTTTTGGACCACCCCGAGCCCAAACACCACTACCACTGGACGCGGACGAGTCTCCTCGTCATGTAGAGCCTCTCCGCCGCGCAAATGGTCGCCTGTGGGCGATTCCCGAGCCGCACCGCCGTCTCGGCCCTCGCCGGCGGCTAAACGCCGGCGGGTTGACCGCTTTGACCGGCAGGGTTGACCCTGCTGGCCCGGGTAGACCCCGGTTTGACCTCCCCTGGGTCCTGACGTGTGGGCCCAGGCCCCTGTTTAATTACTGTTAGTTTAATTAGTGTTAATTAACTTAGTTAACCCATTGACTCGCTAACATGCGGGCCCAGCCCTAGATTAGTTAAGTTAATCACCTACTTAGCACTAACAGGCACTGTTAGTTAGATGTGACACTGACACGCGGGTCCCACAGGTCAGGTTTGACCTGGACCGGGCCTGTTGACCTGCTGACGTCGGCATGACCTAATGCTGATGCAGCATTACTTTTCTGGATTTAATTTAATGCAGGAAATTCCAGAAAATAGTATAAACTTCTAAAATTCATAGAAATTCAACCGTAACTCCAAATGAAATAAATTATATATGAAAAATGATCAGAAAAATTCAAGGAATCCATCTGTACCATTTTCATGCATGTTTGAACAATGTTGTCCTCTGTTTTGGACAAAACAATTAAATGGCATTTAATAAAGCACATATGGAGTTTGAATTTGAACCTAGTGTTCAAACCAACTCCATTTAACTTGTTGCTAGTTGCATTAGGCCAATCAACAGCATATTGCCATGTCACATTCATGCATCATATTGTTGCATGGCATTGATTGTGTCCTTCCCTGTTTGCCGGTAACCGTCCCCTCTCAGACGATGATGTTTCTGACGACGTGATCAATGACACTGATGAAGAGATATACTATCTTCAGAAGTGCCAGGCAAGCAAAAACCCCTTGTTCATTCCGATACAATCCCACTCTCTCGCTCCGGCTCTCTTTTACTGCATTAGGACAACAACGATTCAACTGTTACATGTTGCGGTAGTTGAACCCCTTTCCTCTGCATGACCTGTCATTGCCACAGTAAATAGATGAAATCCACTAGCATGAGTAGGAGTTGTTTGAGCCCTGATGTGCCTACTCATTCATGCTTGTTTGTCATGCCTGCTATTGCATAGAGTCGTGTCAGGTCTGGTTCATCGGGGATGAACCGGAGGTGTGTAAACATGTCCTACAGTGTGTGAACACGATTTGGTAAAGGTAGCGGTGAGAGGCCATGTAGGAGTACATGGTGGGTTGTCTCATTGAAACCGTTCTTAGGAACTGAGTTCTGTGTTTGTGATCCATGAAACAGTTACTACCACGCATTGGGCCCGAAACCAATGGACCCTCTCGGCTTCTTGATCACCCTTGTCCTCTGTCCAGGAGTTGCAACTAGTTTCTGGTGTTTATAGGATATGTGTTGGCGGCCGTGCGTAGCGCTGACCCTAGGGGTGGGCTATGTTGCGGTAGATACACTGTGGCCGGGCATGCCGGGCGCCCGTTTGGTGTCTCGGAACCCTGTACACATCGTTCGGGGCCGTATGTGGAAACCTCGGCCGGACTCCCTGCGGATGGAACCTGGATAGGCGATAAACCTGGACTAGAGACTTGAGTGTTTAGGTAGGCCGTGGCCGACACCCTCGTTGGGCTTCCGCTTGAAGGTTGCCGAGTACATGTCGTGTAAACGGCGGTAAGTGGTGAGAGCGTGTGTGAAGAAGTACACCCCTGCAGGGTTAACATCATCTATTCGAATAGCCGAGTCCACGGTAATGGACTTCTGGGTTGCCTATGACAGTTCATAGACAAGTGAAAGTGGATACTCTAAAACTCGCAAGATAAGTGTGAGTGCTATGGATGGCCTTCTCGTAGGGAGACGGGAGCGGATCCATAGTGGTGTATTGAATGGTGAATATGTGGACTCGTGTGCGCCACCTCAAAAGAGTTGCTAGCAATCGTAGTTCAGGTTAGCCACTGAGTCAAAGCTGGCTTGCTGCAGTTAAACTACACCACCCCCCTTGTTGATACCGATGCATATGTAGCTAGTTCTGATGTAAGTCTTGCTGAGTACCTTTGTACTCACGTTTGCTTAATTTATGTTTTGCAGAGAGAGACTTCAGTCTCGCTAGTAGTTCCGCGTGGACTTCGACGTTTAGCTTGATACCTCAGCTACGATCTTGTGCCTCGGCAGGATCTGGTAGATAGTCAGGCTTCTTAGCCTTTTCCATTTGTAGATGTCTGTACTCAGACATGTTAAGCTTCCGATTGTGCCTTGATTTGTATGCTATGGTTGTTGGGTCATGAGACCCATGTTTGTAACATCTCGCTCCACGGAGCCTAATGAATAAATACTTGAGTTGTAGAGTTATGTTGTGATGCCATGTTGTATTTACACATATCGAGCATATTGTGTGTATGATTGAAATGCTTGGTATGTGTGGGATCCGACAATCTAGTTGTTTAGCCTTGGCAGCCTCTCTTATGGGGAAATGTAGTCTAAGTGCTTCCATGAGCCATAGTAGTCCGCTACAGCCCGGTTCACCGGAGTCCTGTTAGCCTAGCACTACTGCTCAGGACACTTGACTCGCCGGCATGTGTTTCACTTCGTTCATGTGTCTGTTCCTTCGGGGAAATGTCACGCGGCGACATCCGAAGTCCTGCCTAGCCTGCTACAGCCCGGGTTCCCGGAGTCCTGTTAGCCCAGTGCTACAGCCTGGATTCACACGCTGCTGACCGACACGCTCGATGTGAATCATGTATGCCTGTCCCCATAGGTTAGTGCCGCTTTGGGTTCACGACTAGCCATGTCGGCCTGGGTTCTCTGTCATATGGATGCTAGTGACACTATCATATACGTGAGCCAAAAGGCGCAAACGGTCCCGGACCATGGTAAGGCGACACCCGTGGGATACCGTGCGTGAGGCCGCAAAGTGATATGAGGTGTTACCGGCTAGATCGATGTGACTTTGAATCGGGGTCCTGACAGCGTTGGTATCAGAGCCTGACTGCCTGTAGGATTACCAAGCCAAACTGGTCCAAGTTGTGTCTAGAAATGCTTTAGTTATATAAGGGAATTGATTGTGGGAGGAAACGTAAGGCTCTTTTTACTCCTTATACCTCATGGCCTTCTGATCTGAGTCATCCTCTTCCTTTCTACGGGGATTAAGAACTAGGCCTTCTCATCTATCTATCAGGATGACGAGTTACTATGATATAGACTTGTAGGATTGATGAATTCAAGCCTCTGTTCAGTTTCTACTACTTCTATGTGTTCTCAGTTGATCTTAGAACATTGATATTGTGATGTTGAGTGGTTATGCCACCATTTTGCAGGATGTCTCAAATCATTTTGAGCATTTACAGCCGTTATGCTGTCCGAGTCATCCCAGGTGTCTAAATAGTCTGATGCATTTGCAAATCCCTTCTTTCCGTTCCCAATGTTTCTTCGGGCCAGTTTAACCACACTAATCGGTGAGTTGAGGTACTCCGTTGCCTTGACATATATGTTGGAGCTATTATTATGACCCTAGGTGTCTTAGGGAGTCATCTAGTAATCTAGCAATGCTATGTGTTCCCGGTGTGATGATTTTGGCCACCATTCTCGAAAGCATCCCGTGATGCCATTTAGTAGTAGGTACTCTATTCATAGGTTCTTGAACCCGAGATTCACCCTACTTACCTCATGTTGATAGTGTTGCTAGTTCCTTTAGGATATTAGTAACCTTGCCTTAGTCCTTGAGGTCCGTGGTATTTCCTTCTTCCAAATACTATGAACCACTTATGGCAGAAGTTTGTTGGATCAAAAGATCACAACCAGAGTGCTCTTGATGAGTTCTCCATTCTGCATTATGACTCTGCCAGTTCTACCTTTCTGCTTGGGTTATCTGGAAGAAATATGTTGAACTCGTTCGACATACTAATCTATGCATTCACAACTTAGAAAGTTATATGTTCCTTTGAGTTGTCCCCCTTCCGTTATATTCCGATCTCCGTCTATCAATTGATAGTGAGGAGTATGTATGCATTCGTGTTCGTCGATGCCTAGTATTCTTGTGGTTCGTCAAGCCGTTCTATTTCAGAATGACTAGGAGAAACAAACTCCAGTACCTCATCCATGTCTAGGATTGGATCAAAGCAGTTGTATTCCACAGATCAAAATGCCAATCCAGCTTTTGCTCTGTTCTACCCTGGAGTATTACCCCCTTTATGTCAGGATTGTCATGAGAATTGCACCCTCTCTCATGAATTCTTGACGCAGTGATACTTATTACCATCATTTTTCGTTCCTCGGTCTTGTGTTGTCGCAACCGGAATGCCGGCAAGTGAACCATGATGTGTGAAATCAATACTCCTAGCAACTAGTTGCTAGGTAGCTAATGGACAATAATTTCTTTCTTAGCATGTTGGTTATTGAATCATCATCCTAAGATTGATCGTGCTACCTAGTCCATTTTCCCTGGTGCACTCTTCGATCAATGAGTTAGGATTGGGTCAGTCCCTCGCTCTCTTGATCATATCGTCTTGCTCTGAAAAGCAAGATTGTTCCCGAGCTTAGGAACATATCGGTGGTTCGTGATTTTCTGAATTTTTCCTCGGAAGTATCACCAGGTTGCCCCCTGACTGTTATGTTGAGCTCGTGATCAAGTTGGTTTCTTGTAAACCACCCCTTCTCCAAGAATCTGAGTTGGATACCCTGAGCTAGTTGGTTAAGCTGAACAACAACTTGGAGACTTGGAAGATGAAAGCTTGTCCGGCTCAGTTCATTCCAAAGGGATATCCTTGTGTGTGCGTGTGTTGAAGAAAGATGATATCTCCATCGATTGGTCCTCGTGATCAGTTGTTGGATCTATTGCCTTGTCAAAACTTTGACTTGAGTATGGGCTATCGTCAAGTCAAATCAGAACCAACGATGTTTGTAATGTTGTCTTACTCGTGGTTGATCCCTCGAGCATACACCATTAAATCTTTTGGTCTGACCAATGCTATCACCGTGTTCACATGATGGTGGAAGTCCAGTGATATGTGAATTTCGATGAGTTGCTGTTGAGCCCATCAGCAGCATTTTGTCTCCTCCATGATTCATGTTGAACATTACACTAGTATTGGAAACTTTGTAAGCATTGCCTTTATGTTCCGCTCATGAGGTATACGTTTGGATGAAAGGAGTGACTTCCTCTAATTCATGTGCATTTGATGAAAGTTGCCACCGTGAATTCGAGAAAGCTTGTTTTTGCTTCCTTCGGAACCATCCCAAGTCAGTCATGCATATGTGCGAAGTATTCTATGGTTTGAAGACTTGCAACCTTCAGCCCATATGTATCCCTAGCACACCAAGCCACTGATTGATTTGTTCAAGGAGAAGGAGTTCCTTCATAACAACTAGTCATGACTTATGTCAAGACTTCGTTATCCTCAATGATGGTTCCCACCTGAACTCGATAGTGTTTTACTATAAGACTACTACGTGGTCATGCTCGTCTTGGATAGCGTGTTCACAGGTTTGTAGCAGAACCAGCTCATGTTTTGGAGCTAGCTATCGCAGTTCATTCCCCGAGAATCTCGCAACGTCATCTCGTCAAATTGTGTTGCAAACCTTCATTTTCCTTTCTAGACTCGATGAGTCTGGAATATCCTGACACCAACCAGATCTGAATCTCAGGCAGATATGATGGTTGGAACATACTCCAAGAACTATAATGTTGGTCTCTCTATAACCAGTAACGTGGATGTCGTGGCCAACACACCTAGCCGGAAGACCTATTATTGTAGTATCCTGGTTGAAGAAGTTGGTCACCTCTCCATAAGGATCTCGCAGGATCTGCCTCCGTAGTTATTCCTTATGGATTCTTGAGCTTCCGAAGTCCGACCTTTTACTTGATGTTCTAGATATCAAACCATATCTATGAATGGATTATGCTAGCACATCAAGGAGAACATTAGAAGCGGAGTGCTAAATGTCTCTCGGTCGATCGTCCAGATTCTGTTCCCTTAGCCTCGCTAAGGGAAGATCTGAGAAGGTGTTATCTTCCTTTGTATCCACATCATCCATCACTAGTCATCATGGTAGTATGTCGTGTTGCCAGGATCCTTGCCACGGATGTTGGTAGAACCTTGATGAATATGGAAATGCTCAAGTTCTTGAGAGCACGCGCCAGCACCAAGTTTTACCGTTGGCGTTAACTGGGATTTGCTTCCAGTTTCCTCGGTTATGTTATAACCCTTTTCAAACAGTGGACTCACTCTCGACTGTTGAGCTCTTCCCCAGTTACCAGAATCATTCCCAACATTTGCATTTTGTTCCCAGCTTGCACCTCAGTAGTTGTTGTTCAGGATCATCATCGAAAGTGGACTTACCATGGGTCTCATCCATTTCCGATGATGAGCAAAAATTATCCATTGCGTTGTCTTCAACAAGATAGTCCACATCATCCATTCTAGTCGGAGTATGCCATTCTTCGAACTTCTTCAAACGATCGTTGTGATTGCCTTAGGCTGGTATAGAGAGTTTCAATGATCTTTGTATCAAAAGTAATTCTTTTTGCCACTTAAGGGAATAGTTCTTCGAGTCACCTTCCCCGAGGTGCCCCGTTTCGGAATCATGGCAATTTCCCTCGCTACTTTGAAACCCTCGTCAAATTGTTTCTTCTGTCGCTCCTGGTGCAAGTTTTGCCTCTCAGCTCCCGAGATGTTTTTATGTCTCATCCCATGAGTTGATCTTGTGATCAACAAGATGATCCCAAGTTGCTCGAACCTCAAGAAGATCGGTTCTTCTAAATTTTCCCTTTCTTCTTGTTGTCATGTTGGATGTAGTTCTCAAAGCAAGACGTCGAGATCAAGGTGATGCAATGAATCAACATCCTTGAGAAAGACATCTGGATCGTGAAGATTGTGATAGATTGTGCCCCTCTGTCTTCTTACCTCATGTCTTGAATCTCGGGGCGAGATTCTTGTTTAGTGGGGGCGAGTTGTCACAGCCCTAGAATTGGTTGTAACTAGTTGCACAAGCATTCATGCATCATGTATATATTTCTGAAAGTTGAATTGGGGAAAGTGGAAAGCCTCAGAAATCTTTTCTAAAAATGATCAACATTAAAAATTGTTTCAAATAAACCCAAGAAAATGTTCCTGTTCATTTCTGGAAATATTGGCAAGAGGTAAAATTCAAACCAATATTTTTGGAATCACAGAAATATTTATTTGGGCCTTTGAATTAAGTCAATACTTATTTGAATTGGAGCTACTAATTCCTATAAAATATTTGCTAGCTCCAGTTATTCTGAAACTTGGTGAGGGCCTCTGGTTTAAATCAGATAGTGCCCATAAAAGTTTGCAGAATTTTATAAAGTGTTTTAGTATTTAAACTAAGTCAAAACATACTGCAAAAAATAGAAAACAGAAAATAGGAAAGAGAGAGAGAGAGAAGAACTCACCTGCCTCACCCACTTGGGCCTCCTTACCCGGCGGCCCAGCTAACCGGCCTAGCCCACCAGGGGCATACCTGTCTTCAACCTCTGCCTACTGGCAGAGGCGAGGCCGAGCACGGCGCCCACACGGGCTAGCACGCAGCTGCCTGCCTGGCCCTTGCTGGCCAGTGCGATGCCGCGGATGACCACCCCGTTGCCGTACGGATCCGCCTGACCTCTCACTTGCCCCCGCCCCGCTCTCTGCCTCGCTTCCCCCTCGGACCCGAGAACGCCGGAGCGCAACCGTCGCTGCCGCCCGCTGTCCCCGTGGCCACCGAGCTCCCCTCGCCTCTCCGAGCAGTCCACGGGCTGCGCCACGTCTGCCTCGTCCTCTCCACCAAGCTACGCGATGCCGGACGCCCCCACCACCATCTTCTTCAACCTCGGTCACCGGAGATCCCTCTCGGCCTCCCGCTCATCCTCGACCCTCCCCGGCCTCGCCGTCTGCGCCAAACGATCCTCTGTGAGCCCCCGATCGAAACCCCCCTTACCTCGTCGTCGCATGCATCCTCTAGATAGCTCCACAGCCGGAACCGAGAGCTCCACGTCACCGGCGATGTCCCCGCCGTCGCTGCAGCCGCTGAGGCTCGAAACCGAGCGCGTCACCGTGCTCAGCATGTTCCCAGGAGTCGACCGCGGCCACCCGCGGCTCCTGCCGTTCCCTGCATCGCCTAACCCGCCGTTGGCCGAACTCCGGCCGCCGCAAAGCTCGACGTTGCCGTCGTTTCGGACCACCCCGAGCCCAAACACCACTACCACTGGACGCGGACGAGTCTCCTCGTCATGTAGAGCCTCTCCGCCGCACAAATGGTCGCCTGTGGGCGATTCCCGAGCCGCACCGCCGTCTCGGCCCTCGCCGGCGGCTAAACGCCGGCGGGTTGACCGCTTTGACCGGCAGGGTTGACCCTGCTGGCCCGGGTAGACCCCGGTTTGACCTTCCCTGGGTCCTGACGTGTGGGCCCAGGCCCCTGTTTAATTACTGTTAGTTTAATTAGTGTTAATTAACTTAGTTAACCCACTGACTCGCTGACATGCGGGCCCAGCCCTAGATTAGTTAAGTTAATCACCTACTTAGCACTAACAGGCACTATTAGTTAGATGTGACACTGACACGCGGGTCCCACAGGTCAGGTTTGACCTGGACCGGGCCTGTTGACCTGCTGACGTCGGCATGACCTAATGCTGATGCAGCATTACTTTTCTGGATTTAATTTAATGCAGGAAATTCCAGAAAATAGTATAAACTTCTAAAATTCATAGAAATTCAACCGTAACTCCAAATGAAATAAATTATATATGAAAAATGATCAGAAAAATTCAAGGAATCCATCTGTACCATTTTCATGCATGTTTGAACAATGTTGTCCTCTGTTTTGGACAAAACAATTAAATGGCATTTAATAAAGCACATATGGAGTTTGAATTTGAACCTAGTGTTCAAACCAACTCCATTTAACTTGTTGCTAGTTGCATTAGGCCAATCAACAGCATATTGCCATGTCACATTCATGCATCATATTGTTGCATGGCATTGATTGTGTCCTTCCCTGTTTGCCGGTAACCGTCCCCTCTCAGACGATGATGTTTCTGACGACGTGATCAATGACACTGATGAAGAGATATACTATCTTCAGAAGTGCCAGGCAAGCAAAAACCCCTTGTTCATTCCGATACAATCCCACTCTCTCACTCCGGCTCTCTTTTACTGCATTAGGACAACAACGATTCAACTGTTACATGTTGCGGTAGTTGAACCCCTTTCCTCTGCATGACCTGTCATTGCCACAGTAAATAGATGAAATCCACTAGCATGAGTAGGAGTTGTTTGAGCCCTGATGTGCCTACTCATTCATGCTTGTTTGTCATGCCTGCTATTGCATAGAGTCGTGTCAGGTCTGGTTCATCGGGGATGAACCGGAGGTGTGTAAACATGTCCTACAGTGTGTGAACACGATTTGGTAAAGGTAGCGGTGAGAGGCCATGTAGGAGTACATGGTGGGTTGTCTCATTGAAACCGTTCTTAGGAACTGAGTTCTGTGTTTGTGATCCATGAAACAGTTACTACCACGCATTGGGCCCGAAACCAATGGACCCTCTCGGCTTCTTGATCACCCTTGTCCTCTGTCCAGGAGTTGCAACTAGTTTCTGGTGTTTATAGGATATGTGTTGGCGGCCGTGCGTAGCGCTGACCCTAGGGGTGGGCTATGTTGCGGTAGATACACTGTGGCCGGGCATGCCGGGCGCCCGTTTGGTGTCTCGGAACCCTGTACACATCGTTCGGGGCCGTATGTGGAAACCTCGGCCGGACTCCCTGCGGATGGAACCTGGATAGGCGATAAACCTGGACTAGAGACTTGAGTGTTTAGGTAGGCCGTGGCCGACACCCTCGTTGGGCTTCCGCTTGAAGGTTGCCGAGTACATGTCGTGTAAACGGCGGTAAGTGGTGAGAGCGTGTGTGAAGAAGTACACCCCTGCAGGGTTAACATCATCTATTCGAATAGCCGTGTCCGCGGTAATGGACTTCTGGGTTGCCTATGACAGTTCATAGACAAGTGAAAGTGGATACTCTAAAACTCGCAAGATAAGTGTGAGTGCTATGGATGGCCTTCTCGTAGGGAGACGGGAGCGGATCCATAGTGGTGTATTGAATGGTGAATATGTGGACTCGTGTGCGCCACCTCAAAAGAGTTGCTAGCAATCGTAGTTCAGGTTAGCCACTGAGTCAAAGCTGGCTTGCTGCAGTTAAACTACACCACCCCCCTTGTTGATACCGATGCATATGTAGCTAGTTCTGATGTAAGTCTTGCTGAGTACCTTTGTACTCACGTTTGCTTAATTTATGTTTTGCAGAGAGAGACTTCAGTCTCGCTAGTAGTTCCGCGTGGACTTCGACGTTTAGCTTGATACCTCAGCTACGATCTTGTGCCTCGGCAGGATCTGGTAGATAGTCAGGCTTCTTAGCCTTTTCCATTTGTAGATGTCTGTACTCAGACATGTTAAGCTTCCGATTGTGCCTTGATTTGTATGCTATGGTTGTTGGGTCATGAGACCCATGTTTGTAACATCTCGCTCCACGGAGCCTAATGAATAAATACTTGAGTTGTAGAGTTATGTTGTGATGCCATGTTGTATTTACACATATCGAGCATATTGTGTGTATGATTGAAATGCTTGGTATGTGTGGGATCCGACAATCTAGTTGTTTAGCCTTGGCAGCCTCTCTTATGGGGAAATGTAGTCTAAGTGCTTCCATGAGCCATAGTAGTCCGCTACAGCCCGGTTCACCGGAGTCCTGTTAGCCTAGCACTACTGCTCAGGACACTTGACTCGCCGGCATGTGTTTCACTTCGTTCATGTGTCTGTTCCTTCGGGGAAATGTCACGCGGCGACATCCGGAGTCCTGCCTAGCCTGCTACAGCCCGGGTTCCCGGAGTCCTGTTAGCCCAGTGCTACAGCCCGGATTCACACGCTGCTGACCGACACGCTCGATGTGAATCATGTATGCCTGTCCCCATAGGTTAGTGCCGCTTTGGGTTCACGACTAGCCATGTCGGCCCGGGTTCTCTGTCATATGGATGCTAGCGACACTATCATATACGTGAGCCAAAAGGCGCAAACGGTGCCGGGCCATGGTAAGGCGACACCTGTGGGATACCGTGCGTGAGGCCACAAAGTGATATGAGGTGTTACCGGCTAGATCAATGTGACTTGGAATCGGGGTCCTGACAGGGTCTACGGAGGCGGCCCTTTTCTTCTTCCTCCCCTTAATGGGAGAATCGCTTTCTGCCTCCTCCTCCGCTTCGTCTTCATCTCCCTCGTGGGAGGGGAGAGCTTTAGTATCTCTAGACACTACGTCCGAAGTACCTTTATGACGGAGGCCACCCTTGGCCTTCTTGCTCTTCTTCTTGGCCTTCTTTTCTGGGACCTGATACGGTGCCGGGACTAGCATCCTCGTTGGTAGAGGAATGGCTGGGTCTTCAGGTAGCGGAGCCGGACACTTGACCCGCTCCGCCTTCGTTGTCCAACCCTGCATGAGGAATGAAAAACTCAGTATAACCTTTGATTTGTGAACCGAAGTTATGTTCGGAAACAAAATACTTACCAGAGTGGCCGAATTCGCGCTGTCGAGGCCGATGTCGTCGATCTTCTTCGGCCACGCCTTGGCCTTGAAGAGCAGCTTCCAGATCTCTTCGTGCATTGTGCTGAAGAATCGCTGCAGGGTCCGTGACCCTTCAGGATTGAACTCCCACATGTGGAGAGGCCGGCGCTGGCAGGGGAGGGTCTGGCGGAAAAGCATCACCTGGATCACGTCAGTGAGACTGGTGTTCTCGCATATCATATTCTTGATGCGCTTTTGCAGCATCATCACTTCGTCGGACGACCCCCAGTCCAGACCCTTGTTGGTCCACGACGCGAGCCGCATAGGGGGCCCGGATCTGAACTCAGGAGTGGCCGCCCATCCGGCGCCGCGGGGTTCGGTGATGTAGAACCACTCCTGCTGCCATACCTTGGAGGTCTCCACGAAGGCTCCTTTGGGTCAAGTGGTGTTGGGGAGCTTGCTCACCATGGCACCGCTATAGTCCGCGTGCTGCCCGTCAACCACCTTCGGCTTCACGTTGAAGACCTTGAGCCATAGGCCGAAGTATGGGGGTATGCGGAGAAGCGCCTCGCACATGACGATAAACGCCGAGATGTGGAGGAAGGAATTTGGGGCTAGATCATGGAAATCTAGCCCGTAATAGAACATGAGGCCGTGGACAAAGGGGTGGAGGGGAAACCCTAGTCCGCGGAGGAAGTGAGGGATAAACACCACTCTTTCGCCGGGCTTCGAAGTGGGGATGACTTGCTTTTTGGCAGGGAGCCTGCGTGCGACGTCCGTAGTCAGGTACCCCGCATCTCGGAGCTCCTTGGCGTCCTTCTCCGTGACGGAGGCACCCACTTGCCCTGTGAGCCGGATCCGGACATGGCTGGAGAGGTTGGTGGTGATGGGGAAGATCGACGCTTGGGCGCTGGAGCTCGAGAATGGGAAGGTAGAGGAAGGAAGAAGGTATGGGGTGAAAAGTGGGATCTTTATCCATTTATATAGGCAGTGAATATCAAGCGCTCTCCTTAAGCCTTAAAACTGGCCTGTTCTCAAGGGTTTGTGCGAATAGCACAGTTGGATTACCCAAACCCGTATTGATGGGGATCCCGCAATAAATGGACACGATCTCTGCTTTGACAAGACGTGTCAATAGAGGTCGCTCCTCGAAACACGTAGCGGGAGGTCGAAAATCGGTTCAAAGTGATAAAGAGGCCAGACTTGGCGTTTCGCCCAAAAAAGTTGTCAGTTGACAAACCTTATCCTATATACCTAAGAGATTCATCCCCACTATCATATTTATCTCCACATGCAAGCTATCCACATCAGCCATGCAGCCACGTCAGCCCATCTAATGTTTTTCGTTTAAGGTTCATGCCAAATCATTCCTTTGCTGCCGCCTCCACAAGGTGGAGAGTCGCTACCTTCCCCCACAACGCATGGGTTGTACAAATCCATTCCTGGCCAATTAACTGCCCCAACCATTAATTTAATCTCTATATTCTACTATTCATCTTCTCTCCCATACGCATTGGGAAAAGAATTCTATGAGACCAGGTCTCATGCGAGACCCATCTTGATGGATGACACGTGGCATTCACAAATCACAAAGCATCCTCCACCCCCCACTTAAAATCAGGGGGGAGAGAGATAAGATGCTTTGTGATTTGTGAATGCCACGTGTCATCCATCAGGACGGGTCTCACCTGCTAACCGTGAGACCTGGTCTCATATAATTTTTTTCCTACGCATTGGAGTACTATTCATCTTCTCCGCCGAGTTAAAGGCAACCCTTTCCTTTTCTTTTACAACGAACCGTGTCATTTGACTGTTTTATCTCCCATACAGTACACGATTGTTCCTTTTCGTCTTCCATTCATCGATCATAAATAGATGCGCATTGGTTCCTGCACGAAGCAAAGCACCGCCGCCTCCTGCCTCGCCCCTCCCACCCTCCCTCATGATACCCTGATCCATCCCCTCTTCTCTGTCCAGCCCCTGCACAAGTCACGCAGGAGGCCTTCGTCCCACTTCCCCCCATCGCCTCTTCTCCCGATCCAACCCCTGCGTGAGCTGGAGGAGGAGGATTGCACGAGCTAGAGAACTCCAGTACCCTCCTACCCCCACCATGATGAGGCCTTCTTTCCCGATCCGTAGGTAGGTAGACGACCAGATGGCGAGGACAGGGCCCTGCTCACCGTCGCCTCATCTCCACCAAGATTGAGGCTAAT
The DNA here is from genome assembly GCF_056163025.1 of Triticum urartu. Lineage (NCBI taxonomy): Eukaryota > Viridiplantae > Streptophyta > Magnoliopsida > Poales > Poaceae > Triticum > Triticum urartu. The sequence goes on from NC_141874.1 coordinate 535,879,997, forward strand.
CCGCTCCTGCACGCTGTTGGAGAACTCCGCGAGGATATCTCCGCCCGAGCCAGAGGTAGATGGCGAGGACGAGGGGCTGCTCGTCGTCGCCTCATCTCCTAGCGTTCGAGGCCGATCTGCTCCTGCATGCAGTTGGGAATCCCACGCCAAGGTCAATCTGCTCCAACACACGTGTTTGCCGTGACATGGTGACAGCTACGAGCATCTTATCCACAACTCTCTTTTCTTCCTATTCATTTCTTTCTGTGGATTTATCTGGTGGATGCATCAGCTGAGTGGATTCTTCTTAAATTGTTTCAACTAGACTGCCGCTGTTATCCATCGGGGGATATTATATTTATACCAAGTGCCGCTCCGATTCGTCACACACACAACATCAGAGGTATATTCATCGTTAAGCTGGATCATCATGTTTCCATTTCAATCGAAGCTATTCTGATATTGTTATTTTACTTGGTACAAATAAATTGTTGGCCATTTTGTGCACCGAACCAAGCAGCTAGCTACTGGTGTGTCAACGATTAAAGGTAAATTTCTCATTATGGCCTAGTTATAATTATACAAATATTTAACATGTATTGGGTTATTAACGTATAGCTGTTTTGAGTGCTCTTGACTCATCTGATGCTGGGAATTTGTTGACTGCAGCTAAGGATCAACTTGCCTAGAAAGACAACACAGAAGGACCTGATGCATTATGCACTGCTTGGGTGCATCATGGGCGCCGAGGAATGTAGCTGACCAAGTTTTCATGCATAGTTACTTTGTGTTGCAAACAAATTCTGACTTCAATGCGATAATTTGGACCTCAATTCTTATGACAAGTACTCATGCTCTTTTCAGACAAATGCTTTGAGACAAAGAAATTGGTACTCACTTTGGCAAAAATGAGAGAGAACGGAATCTGTTCTTTTTGTTGATACTAGAGCTCCACCACTTCACTGGCACGTATTGTAAGCAACTATAATGGCCAATCCTTTTTTTTATAGTTAGCATTCTTTGTGTAGATCGCAAGCATGCAGATACGAAGATTGATTTACTACAATAATTACTACAACTATCTCAAAAAGGCATTTGTATATGACCGTTCATATTGTGCCCATTTCAGAAACTCCTTTAGCGTGTTGATATACATTAATATAAATATGAGTCACACAAGATTGCTTATGTCCTATATTTAGTAAAGAAATGATCGCATAATTCACATTTTGCAGTATTTATATTTATACCAAGTATTGTGTCCATTGCAAAAATATATATCATAAGTACGTAGATACACTATGCAAAGAGTTGTTCAAATTATCTATCATCATGTTTATAGACTAAGAATTTCCGCAGCAACGCGCGGGGTATAATCTAGTTTTGACTAAGAGGCGGGAGCACTAGAGACCCAGAAACTTGCAATGAAAGTGATGGTTTAGTCCACAAACTTGCGAAAGGTGATCAAGTCATCCTTAAACTTGTAATGTAGGTGAAGATTTAGTCCAAACCCAATCCTAAACGAACAAATGGTGCCACGCTGGCCGTGTGGTGGCACAACCGTTCGCCCTGGCATTTTTTTACAAAATACCCTTGAACTTTCAAGAAATCACGTGTTGTGTATAGTCCAGCTTATGTTTGGGTGCGCGCGGTAGAACCCCTTTGTCCGCCTAATCTTCTCCTCTTGCTTTGTCTTTTTCTTGACACCCATCTGTGTGCTGCAACCATTGGCATAACATCCAACATCTGCACCGTTTTTTGTCTCCCGCATCTCCAAAATAAACCTAAAAAACTATATATTCATTTCCTTTCTCCGTAGGCCCATACCTGTATTTGTATGTAGCGCTCATCTGGATGGGATCGATCACGGGCCAATTAACGGCCGTCGTCGCCTGGCCCCTGCTGCACGTAAATGATGTTCTCCGGCACAGGAGCAGTAGCGCGGGGAGCACAGTTGAAGCGGACGTATGGGCGTGCGTGGTGGTCGCTTAGGCGGATCGCAGGATCGGCGGCGAGGACAAAGAGCATCTGACGGAGGCCGAGCTTGTGTACGTGCCGGCGGGTCATAGAAGGGATGGCCGGATGCTCTCCGTGACCTTGTCTTGCGCCTTGAAGTCACGATCACACAGCCGGGCGTGAAACAGCGGGAACACGAGGGTGTCCAACACCCGCATGTTGGTGATCTCAAAGATGGCCAGCCGTCGGCTGGAGAGCAACGAGGCGCGAGAGGCTGTCCTCGGCCGTGGGGAGTATGAATCGGCGGGCATGAGATGGCATGTCTAACTTGAAATCGGCCGGTATGAATTGACACATTGGATTTGTTTATCCTGGAGTACGTATGACGGCATGCCATGCGCACACGTATTTGAGCTCCGTAGCCCTCCTTCGCCGTGCACACCATCGCAAGGACGACATACACATCGACGACCGCGCGGAGCATAGCGATGTGGCCGGCACAACATTTGGCACCGGCCTTGCGTCGACGCCGAAGATGACAGGATCAGACCTGCGCAAGAATGGCATACGCATCCATGACCGCGCCATGCATAACAACGTGAACAATGTAGCAAGGGGTACATATGTAACTGCCAGTTACATGTCCATCACTAGATATGCAACTAACGACACATGACACACTTCACGCGCAACTGCTAGCACGGCAATATGTGTGTAACTAGAGGGTTTTTTTTTGTATTTTCTACTTTTTCCCGTGTGTTCGGGCTTGAATTTATAATTTTCTACTTTTCCCAGTTGCAAATGAATAAAATGCAAAAAAATTTAAAAAAATCATAAGACATGCACGTGCAAAACTATTCACATATGTTCTTTTGCGAACTATTCATGTTTGTTGGTCGAGCCAATTAATTAGGCTTGTGGCCGGCCTCACGTAGCTACCGTAATGCAGCCCAAACAACAAGTGTTAGAAAAAAGACAAAATAAGAGGACAAAGGGGGTATAAAAAAAAGAGGACAAAGGGGGATTTTACCCCACGCGCGTGATTGTACTGCCCCCTCCTAAACATAAGCTGGATTGTATGCGCGTCTAAATATAAGCTAGATTATATCGTGCGTGTGATTTCTAGAAAGGTCAAGGGGTTTTTTTGTAAAAATGCTGGGACGAGCCGCTTTGCCACGACGCGGCCAATGAGGCGCCATTTGTCCACTTGTGATTGGCTTTGGAGTAAATCATCCCGAGCAATGCAAGTTTAAGGATGGTTTGATAACTTTTGCAAGTTTGTGGACTAAACCATCACATCCATTGCAAGTTTGTGGGTCTATGGTGCTCTTGCCTCTTTGATTAAGTATTTTGCCTTCATGGTTGAGGGTTGTTACTATTATACAGAGTCGGATATAGCTCTTTTATTCAGAAGATTGCTTTGAAGTATTCGGAGGAGGAACCCTCCTTGCAATGCCGAAGACGATCTGCCTGCCGAACACATCGTCATTGAAGACTGGTTCAGGGGCTACTGAGGGAGTCTTGAATTAAAGGATCCTCGGGTGTCCGGGCTGTGTGATATGGGCCGGACTGACGGGCCGTGAAGATATAAGGTAGAAGGCCTCCCACCGTGTCCGGATAGGACTCTTCTTTGCGTGGATGGCAAGATTGGCGTCCGGATGTATAGTTTCATTCTTCTGTAAACTGACTATGTACAACCCTAGGCCTCTTCGGTGTCTATATAAACCAGAGGGGCTAGTCCGTAGAGGCTATCAGATTTCATATAGGCTAGACATCTAGGATTTAGCCATTACGATCTCGAGGTAGATCAACTCTTGTAACCCCTATACTCATCAAAGCAATAAAGCAGGAAGTAGGGTTTTACCTCCATTAAGAGGGCCCGAATCTGGGTAAACATCGTGTCCCCATTGTCTCCTGTTACTTTCGATCCTCAGACGCACAGTTCGGGACCCCCTATCCGAGATCGGCCGGTTTTGACACCGACAGTAGGGTTTCTGTGCCGGTGGTCGGCTTAAATAGCCGGACTAGGCACTACGCGGCCCGGTGGAGCGGCGCCATTCGGCGACATTGGTCCGACGAAGGAGACGAGCTTCGAACCGGCGGGTTTTTGGGCGATTCTGTGTGGGACACCAAGGTCGCCCAACATGGTGGATGCGCCCGGGCTTCCCCATATCCGCCTCATACTTGGACTGGATATGAAGGGTGCAGGTTAGCCCGGGCGTTTGAGGCCCATTTGAGGCGCCCGTCTGGGTCGGAATTTCATGACCGACTAGTGACCGGGCGGCCTGCCCGAGCGTATGAGGCCGATTTGTGGCGCCTGACTGTAGATGCTCCCAGCTTCATCCAACAATGTGTGTGCGTAAATTGTCCGCCCTCTGCTAACTCGTCCAGGCTACACAATGTGTAGAGCAATGTCGAGTGAATGAATCAATAAATCAACAAGTTGAGCAAGAAGAAGCAAAACTTACGATCTCCATGATTGCTGCATGCAGTGGACACATTGCTCAGCCAATTGTGACACAAAACTTTATGACAGAGTTCTGAATGGTGTACCACCGATACACCAACGATTTTGCATTGTGTTCATAGATGATGTGCATGCAATGCGCTTTTCGCACATGAAGCAAACCATGCACGTACTGCCAAAACAACCCCCCTTCTGCTCCTACCTATGAAGTGCACAGCTACGGCCAACCATGCACCCCACAACAACTCATCCTTCATGGGATAGTACCTCGCCATCCTTCTTACTTTAAAAACGACATGAAGTTCAAAAATAAGTTCAATAACATTTGACCGAATATCTGTCGAGTGCGGTGTCCGTTATGGACATCGTCAACTGGGGATGGAGGATACCTGGCCGTGGACAAATCCTAGGTGGACGACTGATACAAACATGGTCGCATCGAGTGTGCCATTAAGTGTTTCCCGGATGAACCAAAATCAATTAAAGCCACGAGCAATAATTTAGCTACTCGGATAAATAATTATTGTATGGCCAAGAATATAGAGAAGTTCACATGCAAAGAAAATATAGATGCAGTGCAACGTTGGCTAAACTGTGTCAAGGATGGACGCGTACAGATATTATGTGGACCTGGACTGCATAAACTGTGGCAAGGATGGACGCGTACAGATATTATGTGGACCTGGTTTGACCGGTTTAGCCAGTTACTTCAGAACCTCATTGTTTGGATGATACATGTGATAGGTGCTGAAGGTTATAAACAAACAATAAATGGAAAAAATTCAGGTGATACACGTATGAATGAAGCATGCATGAAGAGCTACCAAGAACCAGTACCTGATCAGATAATTCCTACCTTCCGTACACCACCTGGGAAAATAAGATTGGGTTCCTTCCTAATATCCATCAAGTCAGGACAGAGTTTGTTATATTAGGTTGTTTATTATTGGATTTGTTTAGGACGCATTTAGTTGTGACATAGTTTCTGATGTTTATTATGTTTGTGGTCTATTTTTTTGTCCCAGTTTTTTTTGTTCCTTGTTATTGTGTATTTGTGAGAGTTTAGATGTGACATCCTTAGAAAACATCTAGATGCGAATTAGTCAAACTGTTTATTATTTTTCGAACCAATTTGTGGTTGGATAGTCAGAGGGACTGTGGTATCCCACCAGGTGCTCGTATTATTTTTGGATTTGGTGACTTCGTAAATTTCAAGATGACATACCGACTTAGTCTCTTAAAGTTGCTCATAAAGGTAGAGTGTGTGTATGTGCGTTCATAGGGGTGACTGTATGTGCGTATGTATGAGCGCTTACGTCTGTACTGATGTAAAAAAATAATTTATTATTTTCTATTTAAAAAGATATCCACTTTGTTTCCTTGTGCGTGTGTTGTACGTGACAAGAAACCAAGTTGGAACATAACGTGATTTCCTAGGACTCTTGTCCGTGAATCTAGCTAGTTTGGTAGGTACCTCGTGCGTTTACTTTGGCATATAAAGCCAGGCTTCGGCGTCAGTTTTGGAGTTTTATTCGTGAGTTATGAACAAGGTTTAGAAACGTTCAGTTTTTGGGCGATTCAATCTTGAGTATTTTTTTATGATTTTCCCATCAAGAAAATTATTAGCGACAGAGGGTTGATCATCATATCGACGTCTATGTGCTGATCTGAAGGGGTCATTATATTTGTTCGTGTACTGTTCGTGCACGGGTAAAGATTGTTATTGGTGGTTGCGAGGAGAAACACAGGGAAAGAACTGCTGATCTTGCATCGCCGTGAAAGGTCGGGCCGTCTACATGCACGAATTAGCGTCTCGCCGTTCATGCTTCATCAACGACTCTATAGTACAAGGCCAACATGCGCGTGGGTGGTGGTTTCAGACGTCCGGCAATGTCTGGGTGGTGCCTGGAGAGGTACAACAGTGGCGTCAGAGGAGGAGGGCATGAATGTAAAGCAATGGGGAGCAGGGGCAAAGTGAAAAAGAATGTGACCGGGAAGCACACCCAACAGGAACAAGTTTGACAAAAATAAATAAATAAGTAAATAAATAAATAGAGCGGCATATTGGCATTAGTAAAGTCCTATGAGACCGATACTATGCCTATGTCGAAGGAGGAAGTGGAACAATCCACATATTATGTTGTCACTTATGTTGGCCAAAAACCTCTATGGCCACTCGCTTCAATGTATACACACCGCCTTAAACATTGATGGATATTTCATTCGATGCAATATAAACAATATTCGAAGTTGCTACGGGTATACCTTCTATAATATATAACTCATATTATGTTGTCCAAACCGTCGGCCGGGATATACGTGGGTTTAATATATCAGAAATGTGGTAGTATTAAATAGCATGTAGCCCCAAAGGAAATGTCAAGTGGATACAAGCAAATAAATGGAAAATCACGCTAAATAGAAAATTTAGTTTACAAAATAAATTTTGTAGGAACTGAGTGGAGTACTTATCTTTACCGAAAAGAAGGGATACCCCTTGGCTTCTGTACCAAGCGATGCACATAACCTTTATTGATTATTTAGAAGTTCAACATCCGACGACAATAAAGTTCAATAAAAACTGCAACACATGGCTAGCCTAAGGGAAAATGAAAAAAGAAAAATAATAAGAAAAATAAGCTTCATGCATCACAAATCCTATTAGTAGGCCATCAACCAAATTAGTTGAAAAAATTCTAAGCGACCATCTTCCGTCGGCTGCACCCAAAGACCATGGGCCCCCACTTCTCATCTAGACTAGTAACGACCGCATATGGATCCAATTGATGACCTTGAAGATAACATGCAAAAAGATTGGAACTCACGTTCTATTAAAAACACAATCATTATGAGTGTTCTTGATAGCCCAAAGTAAAGCACAATTACAACATGAATATGAGACTTCAACTTTAGATGCACCCCTGATATGTATCCAACATATCTATAATCTATAAAGTATGCATGCTATATTTACATCAACTATTTATGGTTTTGGTGTATTTTTATATTATTTTTATAGGCAAACATATTAATCTAGTGCCTAGTGCCAGTTGTTTTTTTTCTTCTTGTTTTTGATTCTATAGAAAATCGATACCTATGAAGGTTCAAACGAGATAGAACTTTTTGATAATTCTTTTGGAACAAAAGAGACCCTCGAAGCTCCAGGGGAGGACCAGAAGACCCACAAGGTGGCCACAAGTCAGGGGCGCACCCTGGGGGTAGGGAGGGCCACCTTGGCTTGTGGGCCCCTCATAACTCCATTTGCCGTGAATCCAATGCTAAAAAATCATATAAATAGAGAAACCCCCAGAAAGAAACCTAAAATATTTCCTCCGCTGCCGCAAGCCTCTGTTGCGAAGCGATCCCATATGGTGCCCTTTTTCCGGATTGAATTAAATCCTCTATTTTTTCGTTTCTTATGTTTCTAGTAACCAGATTCATATTTTTTAGATAGTTTTTTAGAGGACATAACTTGGATTTTGAAACACAAGAAATCTAGACCAATTAATATAGAACTATCCAAATGATGAACAAAATTAAAGGGGTACACACCAAACAGTTAGCAGCAAACTATTTGTTGAGCTGAGACTGTAGACTTGGTTGGTTAAATTGTTGCTAGACGAGGCAAGAGGGACTAAAGGAGTGGAGAGCATCCCAGAGGCGAGACGCCATTGATAGATTGACGAAGTAGATGCACCTTGGTTAAATTGTTGTTGGACGAAGTGTTGGGGAACGTAGCAGAATTTTAAAATTTTCTACGCATCACCAAGATCAATCTATGGAGTCATCTAGCAACGAGGGAGAGGGTAGTGCATCTACATACCCTTGTAGATCGCGAGCGGAAGCGTTCAAGAGAACGGGGTTGATGGAGTCGTACTTGTCGTGATCCAAATCACCGATGACCTAGCGCCGAACGGACGGCACCTCCGCGTTCAACACACGTACGGTTGGGAAGACGTCTCCTACAACTTGATCCAGAAAGGGGGAAGGAGAGGTTGATGGAGATCCAGTAGCACGACGGCGTGGTGGTGGAAGCAATGACGATCTCGGCAGGGCTTCGCCAAGCTTAGCGAGAGGGAGAGGTGTCACGGGAGGGAGAGGGAGGCGCCAGGGGCTAGGGTGCGGCTGCCCTCCCTCCCCACACTATATATAGGACCCCTAGGGAGGGGGCGCCGGCCCTAGGAGATGGGATCTCCAAGGGGGGCGGCGGCCAAGGGGGGTGGAGTGCCCCCCAAGCCAAGTGGGGCGCCCCCACCCCTAGGGTTTCCAACCCTAGGCGCAGGGGGAGGCCCATGGGGGGCGCACCAGCCCACTAGGGGCTGGTTCCCCTCCCACTTCAGCCCATGGGGCCCTCTGGGATAGGTGGCCCCACCCGGTGGACCCCCGGGACCCTTCCGGTGGTCCCGGTACAATACCGATTACCCCCGAAACTTTCCCGATGGCCGAAACTTGACTTCCTATATATAAATCTTCACCTCCGGACCATTCGGGAACTCCTCGTGACGTCCGGGATCTTATCCGGGACTCCGAACAACTTTCGGGTTACCATATACTAATATCTCAACAACCCTAGCATCACCGAACCTTAAGTGTGAAGACCCTACGGGTTCGGGAGACACACAAACATGACCGAGACGACTCTCCGGTCAATAACCAATAGTGGGATCTGGATACCCATGTTGGCTCCCACATGCTCCTCGATGATCTCATCGGATGAACCACGATGTCGAGGATTCAATCAATCCCGTATACAATTCCCTTTGTCAATCGGTACGTTACTTGCCCGAGACTCGATCATCGGTATCCCAGTACCTCGTTCAATCTCGTTGCTGGCAAGTCACTTTACTCGTACCGTAATGCATGATCCCATGATCAACCACTTGGTCACATTGAGCTCATTATGATGATGCATTACCGAGTGGGCCCAGAGATACCTCTCTGTCATACGGAGTGACAAATCCCAGTCTCGATTCGTGCCAACCCAACAGACACTTTCGGAGATACCCGTAGTGCACCTTTATAGTCACCCAGTTACATTGTGACGTTTGGCACACCCAAAGCACTCCTACGGTATTCGGGAGTTGCACAATCTCATGGTCTAAGGAAATGATACTTGACATTTGGAAAAGCTATAGCAAACGAACTACACGATCTTTAAGCTATGCTTAGGATTGGGTCTTGTCCATCACATCATTCTCCTAATGATGTGATCCCGTTATCAATGACATCCAATGTCCATAGTCAGGAAACCATGACTATCTTTTGATCAACGAGCTAGTCAACTAGAGGCTCACTAGGGACGTGTTGTGGTCTATGTATTCACACATGTATTACGATTTCTGGATAACACAATTATAGCATGAAGAATAGACAATTATCATGAACAAGGAAATATAATAATAACCATTTTATTATTGCCTCTAGGGCATATTTCCAACACGAAGTCAGTGCTCTTGATTGTTAATTTAAAGATTGATTTGGTTAAGTTGATTTAGCGCGCGCGCATCACCGGAAAACTATTAAGTTGTTTAGCAGCAGCAGCAGCAGCAGTAGTAGTAGTAGTACTAGTAGTAGTAGTAGTAGTGGTGGTGGTAGTAGTGGTAGTAGTAGTAGTAGTAGTGGTAGTGCTAGTGGTAGTAGTGGTAGTGGTAGTAGTGGTAGTGGTAGTAGTGGTAGTGGTGGTCGTAGTGGTAGTAGTGGTAGTAGTGGTAGTAGTAGAAGTAGCAGTAGCAGTAGCAGTAGCAGCAGCAGCAATAGCAGCAGCAGCAGTAGTAGTAGTAGTTGCAGATGATTCGCGTTCGATACTTTGATAATTTGATATGTGGGTGGACCGGTGCTTGGGTGCTGTTCTTGTTGGGTAACGTAGCATAAATTCAAAATTTTCCTACGTGTCACCAAGATCTATCTATGGAGTCATCTAGCAACGAGGGAGGAGTGGATCTACATACCCTTGTAGATCGCGCGCGGAAGCGTTCAAGAGAACGGGGTTGATGGAGTCGTACTCGTCGTGATCCAAATCACCGATGATCCTAGCGCCAAACGGATGGCACCTCCGCGTTCAACACACGTACGGAGCAGCGATGTCTCCTCCTTCTTGATCCAGCAAGGGGGAAGGAGAGGTTGATGGAGATCCAGCAGCACGACGGCGTGGTGGTGGAAGTAGCGGGATTCCAACAGGGCTTCGCCAAGCGCTGCGGGAGGAGGGAGATGTGTCATGGGAGGGAGAGGGAGGCGCCAGGGCTTAGGTATTGCTGCCCTCCCTTCCCCCACTATATATAGGGCCAAGGGAGAGGGGGGGGGGGCGCAGCCTTGGCCCTTCCTCCAAGTAAGGGTGCGGCCAAGGGAGGAGTCCCTCCTCCCCAAGGCACCTCGGAGGTGCCTTCCCCCTTTAGGACTCTTCCTTTCCCTCTTCTCTTGGCGCATGGGCCTCTTGGGGCTGGTGACCTTGGCCCATATAGGCCCAGGCGCATCCCCTACAGCCCATGTGCCCCCCCGGGGCAGGTGGCCCCACCCGGTGGACCCCCGGGACCCTTCCGGTGGTCCCGGTACAATACCGGTGACCCCGAAACTTGTCCCGATGGCCGAAATAGCACTTCCTATATATAATTCTTTACCTCCGGACCATTCCGGAACTCCTCGTTACGTCCGGGATCTCATCCGGGACTCCGAACAACTTTCGGGTTACCGCATACTAATATCTCTATAACCCTAGCGTCACTGAACCTTAAGTGTGTAGACCCTACGGGTTCGGGAGACATGCAGACATAACCGAGACGACTCTCCGGTCAATAACCAACAGCGGGATCTGGATACCCATGTTGCTAACACATGTTCCACGATGATCTCATCGGATGAACCACGATGTCAAGGACTTAATCAATCCCGTATACAATTCCCTTTGTCTAGCGGTACGATACTTGCCCGAGATTCGATCGTCGGTATCCCGATACCTTGTTCAATCTCGTTACCGGCAAGTCTCTTTACTCGTTTCGTAACACATCATACCGTGATCAACTCCTTGATCACATTGTGCACATTATGATGATGTCCTACCGAGTGGGCCCAGAGATACCTCTCCGTTTACATAGAGTGACAAATCCCAGTCTCGATTCGTGCCAACCCAACAGACACTTTCGGAGATACCTGTAGTGTACCTTTATAGTCACCCAGTTACGTTGTGACGTTTGGCACACCCAAAGTATTCCTACGGTATCCGGGAGTTGCACAATCTCATGGTCTAAGGAAATGATACTTGACATTAGAAAAGCTTTAGCATACGAACTACATGATCTTGTGCTAGGCTTAGGATTGGGTCTTGTCCATCAGATCATTCTTCTAATGATGTGATCCCATTATCAATGACATCTAATGTCCATGGTCAGGAAACCGTAACCATCTATTGATCAACGAGCTAGTCAACTAGAGGCTTACTAGGGACATGGTGTTGTCTATGTATCCACACATGTATCTGAGTTTCCTATCAATACAATTCTAGCATGGATAATAAACAGTTATCATGAACAAGTAAATATAATAATAACTAATTTATTATTGCCTCTAGGGCATATTTCCAACAGTCTCCCACTTGCACTAGAGTCAATAATCCAGTTCACATCGATATGTGATTAACACTCAAGGTCACATCCCCATGTGACTAACACCCAAAGAGTTTACTAGAGTCAATAATCTAGTTCACATTACCATGTGATTAACACTCAATGAGTTCTGGGTTTGAACATGTTATGCTTGTGAGAGATGTTATAGTCAACGGGTCTGAATCTTTCAGATCCGTATGTACTTCGCAAATCTCTATGTCATCTTGTAGATGCAGCTACTACGCTATATTTGGAGCCATTTCAAATAACCGTTCTACTTGGAGCTATTCTAAATTGTTGCTCCATTATACGTATCTGGTATCTCTACTCAGAGCTATCCGGATAGGTGTTAAGCTTGCATCGACGTAACTCTTTACGTCGAACTCTTTATCACCTCCATAACTGAGAAACATATCCTTATTCCTCTAAGGATAATTTAGACCGCTATCTGGTGATCTACTCCCAGATTACCTTTGTACCCTCTTGCCAGATATGTGGCAAGGCACACATCAGGTGCGGTACTCAGCATGGCATACCGTATAGAGCCTATGACAAAAGCATAGGGGACGACCTTCGTCCTTCCTCTTTCTTCTGCCGTGGTCGAGCTTTAAGTCTTAACTTCATACCTTACAACTCAGGCAAGAACTCCTTCTTTGACTGGTCCGTCTTGAACACCTTCAAGATCATGTCAAGGTATGTGCTCAATTGAAAGTACCATTAAGAATTTTGATCTATCCTTATAGATCTTGATGCTCAATGTTCAAGTAGCTTAATCCAGGCTTTCCATTGAAAAATACTTTCCAAATAACCCTATATGCTTTCCAGAAATTCTACGTCATTTCTGATCAACAATATGTCAACATATATTTATCAGAAATTTTATAGTGCTCCCACTCACTTCTTTGGAAATACAAGTTTCTCATAAACTTTGTATACACCCAAAACTTTGATCATCTTATCAAAGCATACATTCCAACTCCGAGATGCTTACTCCAGTCCTTCGAAGGATTGCTGGAGCTTTGCATACTTATTAGCATCTTTCAGGATTAACAAAACCTTCCGGTTGTATCACATACAACCTTTCCTCAAAAAATCGTCGAGGAAACAATGGTTTTTGGCATCCTATCTGCAAGATTTTACAAATAATGCAGTAATTGCTAATATAATTCCAACAGACTCTTAGCATCGCTACGAGTGAGAAAGTCTCATCGCAGTCAACTCCTTGAACTTGTCGGAAAACATCTTAACGACAAGTCGAGCTTTCTTAATGGTGATACCTACCATCATTGTCCGTCTTCCTTTTAAAATCCATATGTACCTAACAGCCTTACGACCATCAAGTAGTTCTCCCAAAGTCTACACTTTGTTTTCATATATGGATCATCTCTCGGATTATATGGCCTCGAGCCATTTTGGAATCCAGGCCCACCATCGCTTCTCCATAGCTCGTAGGTTCATTGTTGTCTAGCAACATGACTTCCAAGACAGGATTACGTACCACTCTGAAGTAGTACGCATCCTTGTCATCCCACGAGGTTTGGTAGTGACTTGATCTGAAGTTTCATGATCACTATCATAAGCTTCCACTTCAATTGGTGTAGGTGCCACAGGAACAACTCCTGTGCCCTGCCACACACTAGTTGAAGAGACGGTTCAATAACCTCATCAAGTCTCCACCATCCTCCCACTCAATTCTTTCGAGAGAAACTTTTCCTCGAGAAAGGACCCGATTCTAGAAACAATCCCTTATTGCTTTCGGATCTGAGACAGGAGGTATACCCAACTATTTTGGGTGTCCTATGAAGATGCATTTATCCGCTTTGGGTTCGAGCTTATCAACCTAAAACTTTTTCACATAAGCGTTGCAGCCCCAAACTTTTAAGAAATGACAGCTTAGGTTTCTCTAAACCATAGTTCATATGGTGCCATCTCATCGGAATTACGTGGTGCCCTATTTAAAGTGAATGTGGTTGTCTTTAATGCCTAACCCATAAACTATCGTGGTAATTCGATAAGAGACATCATGGTATGCATCATATCCAATAGGGTGCAGTTATGATGTTCGGACACACCATCACACTATGGTGTTCCAGGCTGTATTAGTTGTGAAACAATTTCCACAATGTCTTAATTCTGTGCCAAACTCGTAATTCAGATATTCATCTCTATGATCATATCATAGATATTTTATCCTCTTGTCACGACGATCTTTCAACTTCACCCTGAAATTACTTGAACCTTTCAATAATTCAGACTCGTGATTCATCAAGTAAATATACTCAACATCTACTCAAATCATCTGTGAAGTAAGAACATAACGATATCCACTACACGCCTCAGCACTCATTGGACTGCACACATCAAAATGTATTACTTCCAACAAGTTGCTTTCTAGTTCCATTTTACTAAAAACGAGGCTTTCAGTCATCTTGCCCATGTGGTATGATTTGCATGTCTCAAGTGATTCAAAATCAAGTGAGTCCAAACGATCCATCTGTATAGAGTTTCTTCATGCATATCTACCAACAAACATGGTTCGCATGTCTCAATCCTTTCAAAAATGAGTGAGTCCAAAGATCCATCAACATGGAGCTTCTTCATGCGTTTTATACCGATATAACTTAAGTGGCAGTGCCACAAGTAGGTGGTACTATCATTACTATCTTTTGGCATGAACATGTGTATCACTACGATCGAGATTCAATAAACCATTCATTTCAGGTGTAAGACCATTGAGGGTATTATTCAAATAAACAGAGTAACCATTATTCTCTTTAAATGAATAACCGTATTGCGATAGACATAATCCAATCATGTCTATGCTCAACGCAAACACCAATCTCGATGGTAGAGGGAGCGTACGATATTTGATCAACCTTGGAAATACTTCCAACACATATCGTCATCTCACCTTTAGCTAGTCTCCATTTATTCCGTAGCTTTTATTTCGAGTTACTAACACTTAGCAAACGAACCGGTATCTAATACCCTGGTGCTACTAGGAGTACTAGTAAAGTACACATCAACACAATGTATATCCAATATACTTCTATCGACCTTGCCAGCCTTCTCATCTACCAAGTATCTAGGGTAATTCTGCTCCAGTGGCTGTTCCCCTTATTACAGAAGCACTTAGTCTCGGGTTTGGGTTCAACCTTGGGTTTCTTCACTAGAGCAGCAGCTGAATTGCCGTTTCATGAAGTATCCCTTCGTGCCCTTGCCCTTCTTGAAACTAGTGGTTTCACCAACCATCAAAAATTGATGCTCCTTCTTGATTTCTACTTTTGTGGTGTCAAACATCGCGAATATCTCAAGGATCATCATATATGTCCCTGATATATTATAGTCCATCACGAAGCTCTAGCAGCTTGGTGGTAATGAGTTTGGAGAAACATCACTTTCTCATCTGGAAGATCAACTCCCACTCGATTCAAATGATTGTTGTACTCAGACAATCTGAGCACGAGCTCAACAATTGAGCTTTTCTCCCTTAGTTTGCAGGCTAAGAAAATCGTCGGAGGTCTCATACCTCTTGACGTGGGCACGAGCCTGAAATCCCAATTTCAGCCCTCGAAACATTTCATATGTTTCGCGACGTTTCAAAACCGTCTTCGGTGCCTCAACTCTAAGCCGTTTAACTGAACTATCACGTAGTTATCAAAATGTGTATGTCAGATGTTCGCAACATCCATAGACAACGTTCGAGGTTCAGCACACTGAGCGGTGCATTAAGGACATAAGCCTTCTATGAAGCAATGAGGACAATCCTCAGTTTACGGACCCAGTCCGCATAATTGCTACTATCAACTTTCAACTAAATTTTCTCTAGGAACATAACTAAACAGTAGAACTGAAGCGCGAGCTACGACATAACATGCGAAGACCTTTTGACTATGTTCAGGATAATTAAGTTCATCTTATGAACTCCCACTCAGATAGACATCCCTCTAGTCATCTAAGTGATTACATGATCCGAGTCAACTAGGCCGTGTCCGATCATCACGTGAGACGGACTAGTCAACATCGGTGAACATCTTCATGTTGATCGTATCTTCTATACGACTCATGCTCGACCTTTCGGTCTCTTGTGTTCCGAGGCCATGTCTGTACATGCTAGGCTCGTCAAGTTAACCTAAGTGTTTCGCATGTGTTCCGAGGCCATGTTTGTACATGCTAGGCTCGTCAACACCCGTTGTATTCGAACGTAAGAATCTATCACACCCGATCATCACGTGGTGCTTCAAAACGACGAACTTTCGCAACGGTGCACAGTTAGGGGGAACACCTTCTTGAAATTTTAGTGAGGGATCATCTTATTTACTACCGTCGTTCTAAGCAAATAAGATGTATAAACATGATAAACATCACATGCAATCAAATAGTGACATGATATGGCCATCATCACTTTGCTCCTCTTGATCTCCATCTTCGGGGCTCCATGATCATCATCGTCACCGGCATGACACCATGATCTCCTATGGCTCCTATGGCTCCTGCCGGTTGTCATACTCATTGACATGCAAGTCGTGATTCCTATTACAAGAACATGATCAATCTCATACATCACATATATCATTCATCACATCCTTTTGGCCATATCACATCACATAGCATACCCTGCAAAAACAAGTTAGACGTCCTCTAATTGTTGTTTGCATGTTTTACGTGGCTGCTATGGGTTTCTATCAAGAACGTTTCTTACCTACGCAAAAACCACAACGTGATATGCCAATTGCTATTTACCCTTCATAAGGACCCTTTTCATCGAATCCGATCCGACTAAAGTGGGAGAGACAGACACCCGCAAGCCACCTTATGCAACTAGTGCATGTCAGTCGGTGGAACCAGTCTCACGTAAGAGTACGTGTAAGGTCGGTCCGGGCCGCTTCATCCCACAATGCCACCGAATCAAGATTGGACTAGTAACGGTAAGCATATTGAACAAAATCAACGCCCACAACTACTTTGTGTTCTACTCGTGCATAGAAACTACGCATAGACCTAGCTCATGATGCCACTGTTGGGTAACGTAGCATAAATTCAAAATTTTCCTACGTGTCACCAAGATCTATCTATGGATTCATCTAGCAACGAGGGAGGAGTGGATCTACATACCCTTGTAGATCGCGCGGAAGCATTCAAGAGAACGGGGTTGATGGAGTCGTACTCGTCGTGATCCAAATCACCGATGATCCTAGCGCCGAACGGACGGCACCTCCGCGTTCAACACACGTACGGAGCAGCGACGTCTCCTCCTTCTTGATCCAGCAAGGGGGAAGGAGAGGTTGATGGAGATCCAGCAGCACGACGGCGTGGTGGTGGAAGTAGCGGGATTCCAACAGGGCTTCGCCAAGCGCTGCGGGAGGAGGGAGATGTGTCATGGGAGGGAGAGGGAGGCGCCAGGGCTTAGGCTGGGCTGCCCTCCCTTCCCCCCACTATATATAGGGCCAAGGGAGAGGGGGGAGGCGCAGCCTTGGCCCTTCCTCCAAGGAAGGGTGCGGCCAGGGGAGGAGTCCCTCCTCCCCAAGGCACCTGGGAGGTGCCTTCCCCCTTTAGGACTCTTCCTTTCCCTCTTCTCTTGGCGCATGGGCCTCTTGGGGCTGGTGCCCTTGGCCCATATAGGCCAAGGTGCACCCCCTACAGCCCATGTGGCCCCCCGGGGCAGGTGGCCCCATCCGGTGGACCCCCGGGACCCTTCCGGTGGTCCCGGTACAATACCGGTGACCCCGAAACTTGTCCCGATGGCCGAAATAGCACTTCCTATATATAATTCTTTACCTCCGGACCATTCCGGAACTCCTCGTGACGTCCGGGATCTCATCCGGGACTCCGAACAACTTTCGGGTTACCGCATACTAATATCTCTATAACCCTAGCGTCACCGAACCTTAAGTGTGTAGACCCTACGGGTTCGGGAGACATGCAGACATGACCGAGATGACTCTCCGGTCAATAACCAACAGCGGGATCTAGATACCCATGTTGGCTCCCACATGTTCCACGATGATCTCATCGGATGAACCACGATGTCAAGGACTTAATCAATCCCGTATACAATTCCCTTTGTCTAGCGGTACGATACTTGCCCGAGATTCGATCGTCGGTATCCCGATACCTTGTTCAATCTCGTTACCGGCAAGTCTCTTTACTCGTTTCGTAACACATCATCCCGTGATCAACTCCTTGATCACATTGTGCACATTATGATGATGTCCTACCGAGTGGGCCCAGAGATACCTCTCCGTTTACACAGAGTGACAAATCCCAGTCTCGATTCGTGCCAACCCAACAGACACTTTCGGAGATACCTGTAGTGTACCTTTATAGTCACCCAGTTACGTTGTGACGTTTGGCACACCCAAAGTATTCCTACGGTATCCGGGAGTTGCACAATCTCATGGTCTAAGGAAATGATACTTGACATTAGAAAAGCTTTAGCATACGAACTACATGATCTTGTGCTAGGCTTAGGATTGGGTCTTGTCCATCACATCATTCTTCTAATGATGTGATCCCGTTATCAATGACATCTAATGTCCATGGTCAGGAAACCGTAACCATCTATTGATCAACGAGCTAGTCAACTAGAGGCTTACTAGGGACATGGTGTTGTCTATGTATCCACACATGTATCTGAGTTTCCTATCAATACAATTCTAGCATGGATAATAATCGATTATCATGAACAAGGAAATATAATAATAACTAATTTATTATTGCCTCTAGGGCATATTTCCAACAGTTCTTACTTTAACAAGCATCCCACTTATGATTAACCTCTATTGCAAGCATCCGCAACTACAACAAAAGTATTAAGGTAAACCTAACCATAGCATGAAACATATGGATCCAAATCAGCCCCTTACGAAGCAACGCATAAACTAGGGTTTAAGCTTCTGTCACTCTAGCAACCCATCATCTACTTATTACTTCCCAATGCCTTCCTCTAGGCCCAAATAATGGTGAAGTGTTATGTAGTCGACGTTCACATAACACCACTAGAGGCTACACAACATACATCTCATCAAAATATCAAACGAATACCAAATTCACATGACTACTAATAGCAAGACTTCTCCCTTGTCCTCTGGAACAAACGTAATTACTCACAAAGCATATTCATGTTCATAATCAGAGGGGTAATAATATGCATAAAGGATCTGAACATATGATCTTCCACCAAATAAACCAACTAGCATCAACTACAAGGAGTAATCAACACTACTAGCAACCTACTAGCACCAATCCCGGACTTTGAGACAAGAATTGGAAACGAGAGATGAACTAGGGTTTATAGATGAGATGGTGCTGGTGAAGATGTTGATGGAGATTGCCCTCTCCCGATGAGAGGAGCGTTGGTGATGACGATGGTGATGATTTCCCCCTCCCGGAGGGAAGTTTCCCCGGCATAACAGCCCTGCCGGAGCTCTAGATTGGTTCCGCCTCGGTTCCGCCTCGTGGCGGCGGAGTCTCGTCCCGAAAGGTTTCTTGCTATTTTTTTCATCGAAAGACTTCATATAGGAGAAGATGGACGTCGGAGACCCACCAGGGGGCCCACGAGGTAGGGGGGCGCGCCCTAGGGGGGGCGCCCCCACCCTCGTGAGAAGGGTGTGGGCCCCTTGGCCTTCATCTTTGGCGAGGATTTTTCTTTATTTCTTTTAAGATGTCCCGTGAAGTTTCAGGACTTTTGGAGTTGCATAGAATAGGCCTATAATATTTGCTCCTTTTCCAGTCCAGAATTCCAGCTGCCGGCATTCTCCCTCTTTATGTAAACCTTGTAAAATAAGAGAGAATAGCCATAAGTATTGCGACATAAAGTGAAATAACAGTCCATAATGCAATAAATATCGATATAAAAGCATGATGCAAAATGGACGTATCAGTTGAATAGATGAATCTGAGATTGTGTGATGCATATCGTATAGTCATACCCACGGATACTTGAGGTGACATTGGAGTATCTAGGTGACATTAGGGTTTTGGTTGATTTGTGTCTTAAGGTGTTATTCTAGTACGAAGTCTAGGGTTGTTTGTGACACTTATAGGAATAGCCCAACGGATTGATTGGAAAGAATAACTTTGAGGTGGTTTCGTACCCTACCATAATCTCTTCGTTCGTTCTCCGCTATTATTGAATTTGGAGTGACTCTTTGTTGAATGTTGAGGGATATTTATGTGATCCAATTATGTTATTATTGTTGAGAGGACTTGCACTAGTGAAAGTATGAACCCTAGGCCTTGTTTCAACGCATTGCAATACCGTTTGTGCTCACTTTTATCATTAGTTACATTGCTGTTTTTATATTTTCAGATTACAAAAACCTTTATCTACCATCCATATACCACTTGTATCACCATCTCTTCGCCGAACTAGTGCACCTATACAATTTACCGTTGTATTTGGTGTGTTGGGGACACAAGAGACTCTTTGTTATTTGGTTGCAGGGTTGCTTGAGAGAGACCATCTTCATCCTACGCCTCCTACAGATTGATAAACCTTAGGTCATCCACTTGAGGTAAATTTGCTATTGTCCTACAAACCTCTGCACTTGGAGGCCCAACAACGTCTACAAGAAGAAGGTTGTGTAGTAGACATCACTGTGCGATGATATCTGGGCATTTCGGCCTGCTGGCTCAACTAGGCCTATACAAAAATTTGGGGCACCTAAAATTAATGGGCTCTGTGCGAGCCACGCAGTATAGACACCCATGGGTCTGCCCCTGTTTCTTTCAATGAAGTGTCAAGTTAAGCCTTTAGGGTGATATGGATGCTTGTTTATTTGGTTCTGTGCAAAAACAAAAACTTTTACGTTCAGTGATTGAATTTTTGTTTAGTACTAAAATGCGATCAACTACTGAATTTTTACACAATACTCCATTGCAAGTTTTCTGTTATATCTTATTTTCACAATTTTTTGAGTTACATAAGTATGGATAATAATTTGTAATTTACACTTTGTTATGTTTTTGATAGATTATGTTTTATTTTTCTTTGTTTGCTTGTTTTAAAGTTTTCATGGCATAGATTGAGGGATATTGAAAGTGCGTTAAGTCGACTAGAGGGGGAAGGGGGTGAATAGGCGATGACATAACTACTTGCAGCGGAATAAGTACTCAGATGCAGACATGACATAACATAAGCATAGACTTCATGATGAATAGAAAACAAACACAGAGTACAGAAAGCGTAAGCACAAGATAAAACAGAATGAAGACAAGCAGACTGAAGAAATTGAGAATGTCTTCAGTGAAAGTCTTGAAATAGATATGAACAGGTACACAACACAGTAATGAAGAAATGAAAGGGTTGAGGAAATAGAACCAGTTAGCTTGGTGAAGATAAACATTTGGTAGACCAGTTCCAACTGATGTGACAGTTGTACGTCTGGTTAGAGCAGCTAGGTATTTAAACCTGAGGACACGCATTTCCGAACACACAGTCCTCACCGTATTCTCCTTGAACTAAGGTCACACAGACCTCATCCATCACTTGTGGTAAGTCTTGAGGTGACGTACAAACCTTCACAAACTCGGTCACTCGGTGATCCACAATTTCCTCTTGGATGCTCTAGACCATGACGCCTAACCGTCTGGAGGATGCACAATCCTCAAAGGTAACAAGCGTCGGTTCCACACAGGAACAATCTCTTCAGTGATGCTTAATCACTTTGGGTTTGTATGTGTTTGGTTTGGGGTTTTCGGTTTTTACTCTCCTGATGATTTTCGCTCAAAGTCCTCGGAGGATGGGATGCTCTCAATGACAAGTGTCAGTTCCACACGGAGCAGCCAACTAGCTAGTGGTTGTAGGGGGCGGCTATTTATAGCCTAGGGAACAACCCGACATGATACGACCTAAATGCCCTTCAATGATATGACCGTTAGGTGGATAAGATATTTTGGGACAGCTGGCGCGTAGCACAGCAATGGTCGGAAATTTGAGGTTCAAATTCCTCAGGGCTATCATGTTCCTCACTTGTAGGCAATCTGCACTGGCGAATTCCTAACTCCTTAGTCAGGACATATTCCTCAGAGACCAGAAGATCTTCGTCTCTGTCACTGAAGAAATTGACTGAACTGTATGAGATTTCCAATGGCTTCCCTCGAAGGGATTGGTAGGTGTAGGATTTTGAGATGATCATCACCTGGAAACCTTTCCTTAGTTTTACCTCCACTCCCTTTAACAGTACGGTGTTTCCTATGACTCAAGAAAGAGAAAATGAAACTACGAAAACAAAAGTCTTCACGCTTCATGTTCCTTGCATGAATATCAAGTCTTCACGGTCACACCAATTTCTTCACTTTCAAAGTCTTCAGAAAGTCTTCAGAAATCCAAGGTCTTTAGTTGAAGACATTCATTTTTAGGGGTCGACTTTCTCTGTAAATATCAAACTCCTCATAGACTTATAGTCCTATGTACACTCACAAACGCATTAGTCCCTTAACCTATAAGTCTTCAATACACCAAAATCACTAAGGGGCACTAGATGCACTTACAATCTCCCCCTTTTTGGTGATTGATGACAATATAGGTTAAGTTTTCAACGGGGATAAACATATGAAGTGTAAATACTGATATTGAGGAATTTGATTACAAGATATAGAAGAACTCCTGCTGAAGATGTGCATAGTGAGGAATTTGCTTTTGAAGCAATGCACATTTGAAGAGTAGAATCATGGAGATCCCCCCTATATCTTGTAATTCATACACGCATTTAACATATGATATGAAGAATTTGAAATGCATGATGAAATATGGTGGCTGATTTAATTCAGCATGCATGCATTATCATATATGAGGAAATAGCATGCAGAAGAACATATCAAAAGTATCAGACCACCATCGGACTTAAGTTTACAACTTGATCCAATAAATCTTCAGAAGAACGGGAGTTGTAACTTAGCAAAAAAACGCCCATATTAATAGACCCGCTTGAAGACTAACTCAAATTTTCTCCCCTTTTGTCATCGAAAGACCAAAAGGGATGAAAAGTGAGGACTAACGCCCCTGAAGAATATCATCACTGAGTCGATGGAGGAGCGCCAACATTGTTGGGGTCGGTTGTTGAAGTGGGGCCTGCCGCAGTGTCGTCCAAATCTTCATGCTCATCCGTCTCGCACGATGAAGAATAAGAGCTGGCCACCAAGTGAGGAACTTTGACCTTCTTGAATTTCTTCGAAGGTGGCTGAGACCAGTCAAAGTCCTTCTTGAAGCCCATCTTGTTGAGATCATCTTCACCGTAGAGATGAGACAGAACAACCCAGGTGCGATCAAATACTTCATGGAGGTAGTAATGGTTCTTCTTCCCTGAATTCTGAGTGATGGTGATGTTCTGAAGAATTAAACCAAACTGACGCTTGTGGTTGCGATCGACCTTCTGGTGAAGACTGAGGAGAAGCTCACGATCAGTCAATACCCTTGGAGTTGTCGCTTGAGGATGTTGCTTTGAAGCATTGGCGGCAGAGTCATGAGTGGCAGAGTCATCATTGGTGGAGTAAGATGCAGCTTTGCGGAACTGGCCATCCAATGGACGAATGCCTTCATTAATAACAGCAAGTGCCTTGCCCTTCTCATCAAATGAGTAAATTGGTTTCTTGAAGACTTCAATTGGGGGCAAATAGCTGACGTGATTCTGCAAATCAGCCTTGTAATTGATTGAAGACCTTGATCAGAGGAATCTAATAATCCAAGGAGCAGAAGGCTTCAACTCAAAAGGCAATAATGCAACATTTTGCCAGAGTCCTCATGAGGAAATCATGGTAGTTGATTGGAACTCCATGGATGATATTGAAAAGCAGATTCTTCATGATGCCAACGACATATTCTTCATTCTTGTCATGTCCTTTGATTGGACTCATTGTCTTGGTCAGAATGCGATAGACAGTCCGTGGCACATACAACAATTCCTTCATGAGGAATTTGGACCTTGGGGCTTGACCAGTCTTCAGCGGTTTCATCAGCACTTGCATGTAGTGATCTGAAAGCTCGGGTTCATGATAGATTAGCTCCGCACCTTCAAGGGGAGGACTGACAGGCAGGGCATGAAGCAATTCAGAGGCTGGTGCTTTGAAGTGAGTGTTATCGGTCATCCAATCCAACACCCAAGAATTCACATCTTTAGCATTTCCTGTGATGTGCAGCATCGCGTAGAACTGAAGAATTAGTTATTCATTCCAGTCTAAGATGTCAGTGCAGAAGTTGAGCAGCCCAGCTTCATGAAGAACACTGAGGACTGGTGTGAAGCAAGGTAGTGATTCCATGTCCACATGAGGAATATGTGCATGATCAAATATTTTGTCCTTATCAAAAAGCAGTGAAGAATAGAAGTTGGCTTGGCTTGCAGTCCAGAAACGCTTCCTTCGCAGACGAGCAGTGTCTTATGGATTGTAATCTGTGAAGAATACATGCTCATGAAAGAAGTGATCAGCCTTGAATTTTTTCTTCTTGGAGAAGGGATTCTTCGGCGTGGGCTGAGGAGTGTCAGTCAAAGTCATCACAGCCTCAGGAATCACATTCTCTGGAACCATAGGCTGAGGAATTTTAGTTTCTGCTTCAGTAGCAGCCCGATTCTTCAATTATTCATCAACATTAACATTAGCACTAGTGGCTAGAATTTCTTCATGAATGGAAGGAGTGGAGTGATGATCTGTAGAACCCATTTGAACTTCAGTGTGCACTGGGACTGAGGGATTTGTTGTAGTGGTGTGAAAAGCGGAGAGTTGGGGTGCTGACTATCCCAATAATCATCATTCAACACTGGAGTGGAGCACCCAGTGGCCACGTCTTCATCTTCTTCATTTAATTCTTCAACGCTTGCCTCTTCAGCTATGAACTGAGGCATTGGCGAGAAGATGATCGGGGTTGAAGGGATATTATCCGCTTCAATTTCCTTGTCCAACTGCTCTGAAGAAGCAGCAGAAGGAACATCTTCATCAGATCCGCTTGGGATCTCATAATCCTCACCAAAGGGAACGAGTTCCTTTGATGGCATGCTTGAAACTGGAATAGCATCACTTCGATTTGCAAAAGAGCTTGTCAATTTCTTCATCTTCTTCGGTGCTGAAGAGTCTGATGGAGCAGATGCTTCCCTTTTCTTCACTGCTGCTCGCTCTACAACCTTGGTTTTCTTCACTTCTGATGCAGAAGGAAGAACTGGACTTGGCGTTGGTGCAAGAGGGGCAGAGGAAATTGGTTCAGTAACCTCAGGCGCAACTAATGTAGTTGCCCTGGCATTTTCAGTTTCTTCAGGCACAGGAGGGCTTGTTCTTCAGGTGCAACAGTAGTGGTTGCCCTGGTAGTTTCATCAGAGGTTGGAATGGAGTCATCAGCCCTGGTACTAGCAGTTTCATCAGCAGCCTGATTTTCATCAGCGGTGCTGGCATGTTCTTCAGTCGGCTGAGCAGAAGCGTCAGCCTGAGGAATTTCAATGTGCGTTTGAGTAGCAACATTGGAGGTGAATGTCTTTGCCAATTTCACAAATTTGACTTTGGCTCCCTTTCAATCTGCATGGTAGGCATCAAATTCATCACTGAGGTTTTTGATTTAAGATTGAACAGCCACAAGTTCATCAGTTGTCATTTTGACAACATTCTTCTTTAGAAAGCGCTCCTTCTTGTACTGCACTTTCTTCAATTTCCTAGCCTTTTAAAATTTCACTTTTCTTTGCCAATGAAGGCGGTCAGCATGTGACTTTGGCCAGGAGTGAGATTGAAGTCAGGCATAGGAGTGTTGGGATCCTTGTGCCAGAGGTCAATAAAATCAAGGATCAACTTTGGATCCAAAAGCAGAGGCACATCTATGCCTTTGGCTCTAACGGCCCTTTGTTGTCTATCTCTGATGATTTCGGCAAGTTCCTCATCATTAGCTTCATCATCACTGGACGGTACTTGGAAGGTGACCTGCTTCTTTTGAGGACTTGGTCTAGTGCCTCGTCCAGCAGTGGCTTTAGTCTTCAGCAATGTGGGGCCTGTTGAGGAGTGCGGAGGAGCTGAAGAACCTGCAGAGGCTCCTGAGGCAATTGATTTTCCTGTGGTCCTTTGACACAAGGCGATATGCACAGGTGCTGAGGACTTTGCCGGAGGAGCTAAGGGTTTTGAAGCTTGAGGAACTGGGGCGGCTTGAGGAATTGGCCGTGAGGGCTTAGCGGAATTGGGCCGCGAGGGCATAGCTGAGGAGCTTGGCTGTGAGGGCATTGAAGAAGAAGCATTGGGCTTATGTGCGGGCTTCTTTGGCATGGCCTTCTTAGGCTTTCTAGCAGAGGCCTCAGCAGTGGCAGCAGCAGCACAATCTTCATTGAATTTCTTCACTGCCTCTTTTGCCATTTTGGTCGGTTTAGCTTGACACTTGGCCCATTCAGTAGGAAATTCCTCACCTCTTCTGATGCTAGAGGGATCATCAACTTGGCCTGGTGCCAACGGAGGTCTTGGGCATGGAGGGTGTACAGCGAATTTCTTCATATACTTGGGAGTGACATAGCGATATTCCCTCCATTCTCTGGCCCATGTTCTTTCAATCTTCTAAATGCGCACCTTGCGCTCATTCTTTGTTTCCTTTCCATGAATTGCCTCATCTGGAGTGCAATACCCTGCATAGATGTCATCAGGGATTTCAAAGGCAGTGTTGTCTTCCAATTTCTTGCCTCCCTTCTGAGGTTTCTTTCCATGTGCCATTTTCTTCAGCCGAGGATTTTGAACTATTGAGTTCTCTGAAGAGGTATGCAGTCTTTCTTCGAGGAACGTTGCAAATGATTTAAGTTGATGAGAACCTAGTGATTCAGCAGCGGACATGAGTACATGTGAACAGAGTATAGGTGCGAAGAATTTGGAGAGGTCATATGCGCTCTCAGAAGTTTTTGCAAATAAGAACAAGTTTGAGGAATTTGACCAGATGTGTCTTGAGGAATTTCACTAAGTGTTCTTTGACTTAGGTTCCAGAGTTGTATAGGTTGAAAATCCACACAATTGAGGAATCTTGAAGAAAAGCATGGCTTAGGGAAACAGATCAAGAACAGATGTTTGTGTGAGGTGTTTAGAGTGAAGATTGAAGAATAAACACCTTTTGAAGATTTTGAAGAAATCACTGGAATCAATAAGGGCAGTAAAAGTAGCTTTTATTACCCTTGACGAAGAACACGACGAACTGGGAATGTAGATTGGAAGTTCATCGGTCAAGATCTTCCACGCCCTAACTTGGTAGAGGAAGACAGCTACGGCGGTGGCGGAGTGAAGAAATCCGGGGCCGACGCGAGTACGATGGCGACGAGGTCGAGGTAGCAAAGCTCTTCTCAGCGGCGATGATGGAAGTAGCGGAGGCGCTAGGTTTTGAGAGCTTGAGCGAGGGAGTGAGGTCGAGCGGAGTAAAAACGGGCCGAGGAAGGGAAGGGGGTATTTATAGCCACGGTGAAAAGTGCTCGCCCGAGGAAAATGGACGAACGTGCCGCTGACCTTTCTCATCCTTGTGACATGTGTCACCCACGTACAGAGAGGTGGAGATCGTTTGAGATCGTGGGTGAATGGATAAGTATTATCGTGGGATGTGGAACAGTTTAGGCGGCAAGAGCCGAAAATTCAGATTAGAATATTTTAAGGTTTCGTTCGCAGAATCTTCAGCTGACAAGGACACAGTGAAATTTTGAAAAAGTTTCAAATGGAACGCACATGAAGAATTTGTGAACATACTGGGTTGAGTATAGCATAGAGGGGGAAGGGTCTGATCACATTCACTTAGCAGAAAGATCAACTTGAAGAAATAGCTATAAGTGAATGTTGTAGAGGACATAAACTCATATAAATATATATAGCCAATGAAGAAAAACAACGGAGAGAGTGAAGACATTGCAAAGTTGAAGAAATCAACTGAGGAATTTCAAGACTGAAGAAAAACTCAAATTGAAGATTTTCAACTTTTGTTGGTGGCGTGACCCACCGTATAAGAATGATGATTTCAGACGCCATGTACAATTCTCGTAGGGCTCTGAGAATCAAATTATTCATTAATTTCTTCACACTTAGAGGGTTAGTTTTCATTGATTGAAGAAAAACGTTACTTTGTGTGGTGCACATCTAAGTCATCAATTTGCATAAGTGTTAGGATGTGTGTCCTTTTCAAAGGACATTCGAAGATTCTAAGATATTTAGCTCACACCGCAACTTGATAAATCTCTTCTCATCCGAGGGCTTTGTGAAGATATCGGCTAGCTGTTCTTCAGTCTTCACGTGCTCGATGGAGATTTCGCCCTTCAACACGTGATCACGAAGAAAATGATGACGGATCTGAATGTGCTTTGTCTTCGAGTGCTGAACTGGGTTATGAGCAATCTTGATAGAACTCTCATTGTCACAATAGAGTGGCACATTCTTCATATTGATGCCGTAGTACTTGAGAGTTTGCTTCATCCATAGCAATTGAGCACAACATGAACCAGCAGCAATGTACTCAGCTTCAGCAGTAGAAAGTGATACACAGTTCTTTTCTTCGAAGACCAACAGACCAAGGATCCTCTGAGGAAATGACATGTGCCTGATGTGGACTTGAGGTCCACACGATCACCAGCATAGTCAGAATCTGAATATCCAATGAGATCAAAAGTCGAGCCCTTGGGATACCATAATCCAAGTGATGGAGTGTGAGCTAGATATCGAAGAATATGCTTCACAGCCTTATGGTGTGATTCCTTCGGTGTAGCTTGAAAACAGGCACACATGCAAACACTAAGCATAATATCTGGCCTAGATGCACATAAATACAATAAAGAGCCAATCATGGAGCGGTATACCTTTTGATCGAAGTCAATACCATTTTCATCAGTGCATAGATGGCCCTTTGTGGGCATAGAGATTTTGACACCTTTGTAATCTTGCATGCCGAATTTCCTCCACACATCCTCGAGGTATTTCTCCTGAGATATGAAGATGCCATTTCATTGTTGATGAATCTGAAGACCTAAGAAGAATTTCAATTGTCCCATCATAGACATTTGATATTCTTCACTCATCATATAGGCAAATTCATCACTGTAACATTGGTCAGTACAACCAAAAATGATATCATCAACATATATTTGACACACGAATAATTCATCATCATAAGCTTTGGTGAAAAGAGTTGGGTCAAGTGAACCGGGTTTGAATCCTTTCTTCATGAGGAATTCCTTCAAAGTGTCATACCATGCCCGAGGGGCCTGCTTGAGCCCATAGAGGGCCTTATTGAGTCTGAAGACTTTGTCAGGATGCTTTGGATCCTCAAAACCTGGGGGTTGAGCAACATAAACTTCTTCCTCAAGCTTACCATTGAGGAATGCACTTTTCACATCCATTTGATATAATATGATATTATGATGGTTAGCATAAGCAAGTAATATGCGAATAGCCTCAAGTATAGCAACATGTGCAAAAGTTTCATCAAAATCAATTCCTTCAACCTGTGTGTAGCCTTGAGCTACCAGCCGTGCCTTATTCCTCACCACAAGGCCATTTTCATCTTGCTTGTTGCGGTAGAGTGCTACCTCTTGAGCATGCGTTGGTTTTCCCTTGAAGATGAAAGGGTGATGCAGCAAAGCAGTGTAAGTATTTCCCTCAGTTTTTGAGAACCAAGGTATCAATCCAGTAGGAGACCACGCGCGAGTCACCTCGTACCTACACTAACAAATAAGAACCTCGCAACCAACGCGATAAAGGGGTTGCCAATCCCTTCATGGCCACTTGCAAGAGTAAGATCTGATAGAGATAATAATAATAAGATAAATATTTTTGGTATTTTTATGATATAAATTGAAAGTAAAGAGTGCAAAATAAAATAGATTGGAAACTTGTATGACGGAAAGTAGACCCGGGGCCATAGGTTTCACTAGTCGCTTCTCTCAATATAGCATAAGTATTACGGTGGGTAAACAAATTACTGTCGAGCAATTGATAGAATTGAGCATAGTTATGAGAATATCTAGGTATGATCATGTATATAGGCATCACGTCCGTGACAAGTAGACCGACTCCTGCCTGCATCTACTACTATTACTCCACACATCGACCGCTATCCAGCATGCATCTAGAGTATTAAGTTCATAAGAACGGAGTAACGCTTTAAGCAAGATGACATGATGTAGAGGGATAAACTCCTGCAATATGATATAAACCCCATCTTTTTATCATCGATGGCAACAATACAATACATGTTGTTTCCCCTACTGTCACTGGGATCGAGCACCGCAAGATTGAACCCAAAGCTAAGCACTTCTCCCATTGCAAGAAAGATCAATCTAGTAGGCCAAACCAAACTGATAATTCAAAGAGACTTGCAAAGATAACCAATCATACATAAAAGAATTCAGAGAAGATAATCTTGATCATAAACCCACAATTCATCGGATCTTGATAAACACACCGCAAAAGAAGATTACATCGAATAGATCTCCAAGAGAATCGAGGAGAACTTTGTATTGAGATCCAAAGAGAGAGAAGAAGCCATCTAGCTAATAACTATGGACCCGAAGGTCTGAGGTAAACTACTCACACATCATCGGAGAGGCTATGGTGTTGATGTAGAAGCCCTCCGTGATCAATGCCCCCTCCGACGGAGTGCAGGAAAAGGCCCCGAGATGGGATCTCACGGGTACAAAAGGTTGCGGTGGTGGAATTAGGTTTTTGTGGTGCTCCTCGATGTTTTCAGGGTACGTAGGTATATATAGTAGGAAGAAGTAGGTCGGTGGAGCCACGAGGGGCCCACGAGGGTGGAGGGCACGCCCAGGGGGGTAGGCGCGCCCCCTGCCTCGTGGCTTCCTCGTTGGTTGCTTGACATCCACTCCAAGTCCTCTGGATCACATTTGTGCCAAAAATCACGCTCCCGAAGGTTTCATTCAGTTTGGACTCCGTTTGATATTCTTTTTCTGCGAAACACTGAAATAGGCAAAAAACAACAATTTGGGCTGGGCCTCCGGTTAATAGGTTAGTCCCAAAAATAATATAAAAGTGTATAAATAAGCCCATTAAACATGCAAAACAGAATATATAATAGCATGGAGCAATCAAAAATTATAGATACGTTGGAGATGTATCATAGATCCATTTTGTGCCGATGATATTGTGCTTGCAAGGGTCTGGTTGCTTGACAAGTTCCCACACATTGTTGAGCTCGAACTGATGGAATTCCTCTTGCATCGCTTGAAACCACTCAGGCTCCAGAAATGCTTCATCTACCTTAGTGGGCTCTGTGATAGAGACAAAAGCAAAGTGCCCACAAAAGTTAGACAAATGTGAAGCTTTTGAGCGTGTGAGAGGACCTGGTGCTTTGATGTCGTTGATGATTTTCTCAATCTACACTTCATTAGCAATGTGAGGATGAGCTGGTTGATGATGAGGAATTTGCTCAGCATTTTCTTCAGAGCCATTTTCTTCAGGTGCACCAGCATGATGTTCTTCACGTTCTAGAATGACTTCTTCAGTAGATTCTTCGGTAGGAATGATATCCTCAGTAGCCTTGAACTTAATGGATTCCTCAGGTGGTATTTCATCTAGCACAGGAGGTAGGTGTTCTCTTTGCGAGCCATTAGTTTCATCGAACCGCACATCTACAGTTTCAACAACCTTGTGGTGATAGGTGTTGAAGACTCTGTAGGTGTGCGAGTCCTTACCATAACCAAGCATAAAACCTTCACGTGCTTTCGGTGAAAATTTAGAATTGTGATGAGGATCTCTAATCCAATATTTAGCACCGAAGACTTTGAAATAACTCACATTGGGTTTCTTGTCCGTGAGGAGTTCATATGAGGTTTTTTTGAAGAATTTGTGAAGATATACCCTATTGATGATGTGGCACGCAGTATGAATTACTTCGGGCCAGAAGCGATAAGGCGTCTTGTACTCATCAAGCATAGTGCAAGCCATCTCAACAAGAGTCCTGTTCTTGTGCTCCACGACGCCATTCTGCTGAGGAGTATAAGGAGAAGATAACTCATGAGTAATACCAAGTTCATCAAGATAGTCATCAAGACTAGTGTTCTTGAACTTAGTTCCATTATCACTTCTGATGTGCTTGATCTTCACTCCAAAGTTGGTTGAAGCCCTCGAGGAAAATCGTTTGAAGACTTTTTGCACTTCAGTTTTGTAAGTGATGATATGCACCCATGTATAACAAGAATAATCATCAACAATGACAAAGCCATATAGAGATGTAGCATTGGTAAATGTGGCATAATGAGTAGGGCCAAAGAGATCCATGTGAAGCAATTCAAATGGACGAGTGGTAGTCCTGATGGTCTTTGAGGGATGCTTGGCCTTGGTCATCTTTCTGGCTTCACAAGCTCCACACAGATGGTCCTTGAGGAATTTTACACCCTCAATGCCGATGACATGCTTCTTCTTCACAAGCGTGTGCAAGTTCCTCATGCCAGCATGACTAAGTCGCCGATGCCATGTCCAGCCTTCTGAAGCTTTTGCAAGTAGACATGTAGTAGGTTGTGGTCCTGTAGAGAAATCAACAATATACAAATCTCCTCTCCTAAAGCCTTTGAAGACTTTGGAATTGTCAGCTTCCATCACTACAAAAAAAACACTTCCGTGATGATATGTGTTTGTCATAGTAGGTCACGTTTTTTGTCATGCATGTACATCCATGACGATTTTATGACAGAATCAAGATAGTTATACCTGTGCTATCGTAGAAGTGTTCCATGACATTACCAAAATTATCATCACATAAGTGTCCACTTCCATGACGATAAATCACGCGTCATGGAAGTGCTTTCGTCAAGGGTGACTGACACATGGCATACACCATAATGGAACACCGTTAAGCTATCCGGTCCGGTTTTGGATCCGATAACCCACTAAGAACCCGGACCAATGAGGATTTTCCACGTGTAAAATTATCATTGGCCGGAGGAAACACATGTTGGCTCACCGTTGGGACAGATGTCATCCATTCATTGGACAGGAGGCGCCTATGATAGGTCGACACGTGGCATGGCCCAACAGTGGCCCATTTTGGTGAAAAAGGCCGTCCCAGTAAAAATTAGCAGGCCGACCCATATAAGGACTACTTGTGTCAGGTCCATTTAAGCCCACGACCCATACGAGATGCGCCAATTCGGCCCGTCAATGGCCCGTTAAAGATTTGACACCATTGCAGCCCATCGTTAGTTCGAGCCTGTTAACAGCCCACTATATATTTGGGCTCAATATCGGTCTGATGTGATTTAGGCCTGTTAACGGCCCATTCAAGGGATGGGCCAATTTTCAGGATGTACATCTTTCGGCCTTTTAGCGTCCCATTTAAGTGTTGGGCCAATTTCCGGTCCGGTGTGTCTTTTAGCCTATTAACGGCCCATAAATGAGTTGGGCCATTTGTACTTGGACCTTAGTTTTGGCCTTTTAGCGACCCATTTAAGTGTTGGGCCAATTCCCGACCCGGTGTGTCTTTCAGCCTGTTGACAACCCATAAATGATTTGGGCCATTTGTAGTCGGACCCGAGTTTCGGCCTTTTAACGGCCCATGCTCTTCATGGTCCAATACCAACCCGGTTTCTCTTTCGGCCTGCTAAAGGCCCACAACACAGTTGGGCCATTTACAGTAGAACCTGACTTTCGGCCTCTTAGCGGCCCATGCTCTTCATGGTCCAGTACGAGCCTGCTGTCTCTTTTTGCCTGCTAAAGGCCCACAGTATAGTTGGGCCATATATAGACCGACCTTAGTAACGGCCTTTTAACGGCCCGTGAAATAAAATGGGCCCACCTGTTGCCTGCTTCGATGTCGGCCTATTAATGACCCGGAAGGTAAGAGGGCCGACCATTAACTTTCGTCCTGGTAACGGCCCATTAACTTAATGGGCCCACTAAAGTTCGTACATGTCTTTAGGACCAATTAGATAATTTGAGCCCATTACGACGAGCAATTATGCACAGGACCAAAACCGATCAAGCAAAGGTACGACATACAGGGAAAAATATTGCACATCCAGCATATATTACAGGAAATTACATCCACTAGGCAATCAAAGATTGATGCCAGTGCAAATAAATGAACAAAACCTAACGATCTACAACGTCACAATCTGCAACCTCAGCGCGGATGACGCCCATAAGCATGTGGGCAAGTTCTTGCTGCTTTTCTACACTGTCTATGAAAACATTGATCAGTTGTTGTTGCGCACGAATGTGCATCTCTGATTCCTCCACCATTTGCATCATTACTTTAGCCATTAATTGGTTCACAAACATACATTTTTTCCGTTGCATTCGAGACAGAGGAAACTGAACAGATTCAGATGGCGATTTTGGCAGGGTTGTATTATTGATAGTGGAGAGTGTCTCGACCACTGCATCATAACATAAATTAGGAGGGGAACTGAACAGATTAATCATGAGTTATTGCCATATTACCTGGCCTAGATTTATTGGAAAGAAACAATGGGTTTGCCTTGCTATGAGATAGTACACTCATGCAACTCAATGAATGAATGGGCGACCAGAGCAGCACTACAATTCAGTAAGATAATATGAAAGCAACATTGACACAATGAATGAATGGGTAACCAGAGCAGCACTACAATTCAGTAATGTGCATGATATGAGATAGTACACTCATGAAACTCAGTATGCAAAACTACCAGGCAGTTTTCCATACAAAAATCAACATCATCGCCTTTAACATTTTGCTACAACTAAATTTAGATCAGATAAAGGTTGGATTCACACCGATTAACAAAATACATGCTTATGTAAAAATATAGTGATATACAGTAGGTACTTACATCAGCATTGGAGCACAGAGAATTCCCGCAAGATACTTTCCTCGAATACGATCCCAGTACTGAAAATCTTCTATCCTTTAAGCTTATTTTCTAAAAGAGAGATGGGTAAGAAACATGTAGAAAATATGATCAGAATGCTATAAAATTTCATGATGCAAGGATACGTACACGCTTCTTAGAATGGAGTTGACATATTTTTGCTGGACTGGAGCGGACTAGTTCTTTGGCCACTGGAATCTGCTTATTATCAGTGGGAGTTGGCTTTCTCTGTGCTGGAGCAGTATCTATGAAAACTGGAGTTGGTTTATTATCTCTTGGCGTTTGGATCTTTTGCAAAGACCTGGTTTGTAACCCTTCAGATTCTAACATAGACGTCTTCCCCTTGCATGCCTTATATAGAAGAATGGTGCTTCAATTATAAAACATGCTACAACAGAGATGGAATAGGTACCGAAGAATAGAAAGGCATGCCATATTAACATGTATTCCCTCCATCCAGAAATAAATGGATGGGTCTAGGCATATTTCAGTTCTAGATACATCCAGTTTTATCCATTTCCGCGGCATGTAATCCGGATGGAGGGAGTATGATGTAAGAGCTAGGGATACGATAGGACAACCATGTAAAAACACTACTTGAATGTAAAACTGCATGCTAGCGGAATACATTACGGAAAAACACTAAGGCAACATATGCGTGTATGATTGGGAAACTAAGATGGCATTGCAAGAGACCGCTAGAACAACACTTCAATGTAAAAAAAGAACACGGTATGGTAGACAGATGAAGTACATACTGATGAATAACAATGCATAAGATATTGAGAAGCATGATGTCCAAACTAAGCAGATGGCACTGTGATAGAGTAGAATGATAGTACTTGAATTTGAAAACATGTTATCATTAATGGAATAGGTACTGAAAAACAGGAAAGCATGCCATATTTACATGCATGATCAGCAGGCGAAGCACAAGGCATTGCAACAGAGTAGATGCACTCCAGGACATTATATGCATGCTCTACCCATATCAAGGGACAAGTTAGAGAAAGGACCGTATGGGGTGAATAGAATTCATCATATTTCTGCAAGTCTTGTGAAGAACTGCCTTTACATGTTCCATCATATTGGGTATCATTGACGTCAAGTTTGTTGGCCGTTACATTGCTCCATGAGGTTCTTTGGATAAATCAGTGTGTGCAATTATATCTGATATGCATGGAAGACAACTACCAGTTAGATTTATGTAATGAGTGCCTATAGGAGACGACATAAATAGTAGGACTGGGGTTAACTAGCAGCAACAGGTCTCAAAAACTAAAGGGAGAACACAGATGAAAGCTACAAAATATGTATCGTTTGTACTCGAGATTAACTAGATGGCACACAAAAGTATTAAGGAACAACATAGGTTATACTAGAAGTGGTATAATACTATAATCACCAGCCTGTGGGATAGCAATTGCTGATGGATGATAACTATGGAACAATGTTGCCTAAAGAACAAGTCTCTTAGCTGAACTATGGAACAACATTAACTCATGAACAAGACCCGTAAGAGATGAGCATGAATATACAGTGAAATGTGATAATCTATTTTCAATGCTTAGATGAATAACAAAGCCATAAATGTTGCACATAAGTAAGATGAGGTACAACATATCTAGCCGCCATCCATAGGAGTGAGCATCATGTGCTGACTTGTCGACTGCCCTGCAGTTGTTGTGGCTGTCCATGTCGGGCATGCACATTCGATGCAGGGAACTATTGAGTGGGGACTATAGCTCCCTTCTGGTGCATGCTTCCCTTGTTGGAGCAGCTGCGGTGAGTCGGAAGATGGTGTGGCTGAAGATGCAGAAACCGCATAATGTTAAGAACGACACATCTCTCTGCTCTGAAGAAATACCCTAGGAGATCAACAGTAAGGTACGAGATTGGTCACATGTCTGTTGATTGAAGACTAAATTGGGGTCACACGATTTTATTTTATTTTGGTACTATCCGATCTACGCCGGATGGATTGATGGCCGTCTTGTGCCTCCCGGCTGACACTGTTCGGAATCTTCCCCGAAGAGCCAGTGACCACCGGCAGAGCAGCCTGCCTCCGCCATCTGTGGCCCCGACCAAAAGCCCACTCCCCGCCCCACCGCACTGTCGTGGTTGCACCCCTCGGGCCAATCCACAAAGACTCGCCGTCATCCAGATCCGGCGGCGGCAGTACCTTCAACCCACGCAACTCTAAGATAGCCATCTAAGCGCTGCTTTCGCGGCGAACTAGCGCCCCGCACCCTTACGTTAGACACCAGCCAACCGGTAGCCTAGGAGCTCCGCCGGCTCGAGGGGTGCTACTTCCCATTGGGAATCGATTGGCCCAGAATAAAAATTCAGACAACTGACGCCTAAATAAAGTGATTTGAGATGAGGGTGCGACCTATGTGGCGGCCCGGTGAAGTAGGCAGCTCCAGCTGCCTAGTGGGTGAGGCCGGCGCAGTTGTGGTGGCTACCGGCGGCAGGGAAGTAGAGATGTCGCGATGGTCGACGGCTACGGGGAAGCAGCGCCGGGGCTCTGGACGGGTCCAAAGTTGGAGCCGCTCCGGCGCCGTGAACAACGACGAGGGTGAATCGGCTCTGGTACGGTTCACGCGGCCGTCATCGAGGCAGCTCCGGCAGCACGGAGTAAGAGGCACACGACCCAGTGCATGACGGCAAATGGACAGCGTCTCCGGGATTAGAGAGGAGGGCGGCTGGAATTTGGTGCAGTGGGGGCTGTTGGAAATATGCCCTAGAGGCAATAATAAAATGGTTATTATTATATTTCCTTGTTCATGATAATTGTCTATTCTTCATGCTATAATTATGTTATCCGGAAATCATAATACATGTGTGAATACATAGACCACAACACGTCCCTAGTGAGCCTCTAGTTGACTAGCTCGTTGATCAAAAGATAGTCATGTTTTCCTGACTATGGACATTAGATGTCATTGATAACAGGATCACATCATTAGGAGAATGATGTGATGGACAAGACCCAATCCTAAGCATAGCTCAAAGATCGTGTAGTTCGTTTGCTAGAGCTTTTCCAAATGTCAAGTATCATTTCCTTAGACCATGAGATTGTGCAACTCCTGGGTACCGTAGGAGTGCTTTGGGTGTGCCAAACGTCACAACGTAACTGGGTGACTATAAAGGTGCACTACGGGTATCTCCGAAAGTGTCTGTTGGGTTGGCATGAATCGAGACTGGGATTTGTCACTCCGCATGACGGAGAGGTATCTCTGGGCCCACTCGGTAATGCATCATCATAATGAGCTCAATGTGACCAAGTGGTTGGTCACGGGATCATGCATTACGGTACGAGTAAAGTGACTTGCCGGTAACGGGATTGAACGAGGTATTGGGATATCGACGATCGAGTCTCGGGCAAGTAACGTACCGATTGACAAAGGGAATTGTATACGGGATTGATTTAATCCTCGACATCGTGGTTCATCCGATGAGATCATCGAGGAGCATGTGGGAGCCAGCAACCAACTTATTGGAAATCATACATACTGATGTGTGCGGTCTAATGAGTGTTGAGGCTCGCGGTGGCTATCGTTATGTTCTCACCCTCACTGATGACTTGAGTAGATATGGGTATGTCTACTTGATGAAACACAAGTTTAAGACCTTTGAAAAGTTCAAGGAATTTCAGAGTGAGGTTGAGAATCAACGTGACAGAAAAATCAAGTTCTTGCGATCAGATCGTGGGGGAGAAT
The DNA here is from genome assembly GCF_056163025.1 of Triticum urartu. Taxonomy (NCBI): domain Eukaryota; kingdom Viridiplantae; phylum Streptophyta; class Magnoliopsida; order Poales; family Poaceae; genus Triticum; species Triticum urartu. The sequence goes on from NC_141874.1 coordinate 535,918,494, forward strand.
ACTTGAGTCACGAATTTGGCACGCACTTAAGGAAATGTGGAATAGTTTCACAACTCATGCTGCCTGGAACACCTCAGCGTAATGGTGTGTCCGAATGTCGTAATCGCACTCTATTGGATATGGTGCGATCTATGATGTCTCTTACCGATCTACCGCTGTCATTTTGGGGCTATGCTTTAGAGACTGCCGCATTCACTTTAAATAGGGCTCCGTCGAAATCCATTGAGATGACACCGTATGAATTATGGTTTGGGAAGAAACCTAAGCTGTCATTTCTAAAAGTTTGGGGATGCGATGCTTATGTCAAGAAACTTCAACCTGAAAAGCTCAAACCCAAATCGGGAAAATGCGTCTTCATAGGATACCCTAAAGAAACTATTGGGTATACCTTCTACCTCAGATTCGAAGGCAAGATCTTTGTTGCCAAGAATGGATCCTCTCTAGAGAAAGAGTTTCTCTCGAAAGAAATAAGTGGAAGGAAAGTAGAACTTGATGAAGTATTACCTCTTGAACTGGAAAGTGGTGCAACTCAAGAAAATGTTCCTGAGGTGCCCGCACCGACTAGAGAGGAAGTTAATGATGATGATCATGAAACTTCAGATCAAGTTGCTACTGAACTTCGAAGGTCCACAAGGACACGTTCCGCACCAGAGTGGTACGGCAACCCTGTCTTGGAAATCATGTTGTTAGACAACGGTGAACTTTCGAACTATGAAGAAGCGATGGCGGGCCTAGATTCCGACAAATGGCTGGAAGCCATGAAATCCGAGATAGGATCCATGTATGAAAACGAAGTATGGACTTTGACTGACTTGCCCGATGATCGACAAGCCATAGAAAATAAATGGATCTTTAAGAAGAAGACAGACGTGGATGGTAATGTAACCATCTATAAAGCTCGGCTTGTCGCTAAGGGTTATCGACAAGTTCAAGGGGTTGACTACGATGAGACTTTCTCACCCGTAGCGAAGCTGAAGTCCGTCTGAATCATGTTAGCAATTGCCGCATTCTATGATTATGAGATATGGCAAATGGACATCAAAACGGCATTCCTTAATGGTTTCCTTAAGGAAGAATTGTATATGATGCAGTCGGAAGGTTTTTTCGATCCTAAGAATGCTGACAAGGTGTGCAAGCTCCAACACTCGATCTATGGGCTGGTGCAAGCATCTCGGAGTTAGAACATTCGTTTTGATGAGATGATCAAAGCGTTTGGGTTTACGCAGACTTATGGAGAAGCCTGCATTTACAAGAAAGTGAGTGGGAGCTCTGTAGCATTTCTCATATTGTATGTGGATGACATACTGTTGATGGGAAATGATATATAATTCTTGGAAAGCATAAAGGCCTACTTGAACAAGTGTTTTTCAATGAAGGATCTTGGAGAAGCTGCTTACATATTAAGCATGAAGATCTATAGAGATAGATTGAGACGCCTCATTGGTCTTTCACAGAGTATGTACCTTGACAAGATATTGAAGAAGTTCAATATGGATCAGTCAAAGAAGGGGTTCTTGCCTATATTGCAAGGTACGAGATTGAGCACGGCTCAATGCCCGACCACGGCAGAAGATAGAGAAAAGATGAGTGTCGTCCCCTATGCCTCGGCCATAGGGTCTATCATGTATGCTATGCTGTGTACCAGACCTGATGTAAACCTTGCCGTAAGTTTGGTAGGAAGGTACCAAAGTAATCCCGGCATGGAACACTGGACAGCGGTCAAGAATATCCTGAAGTACTTGAAGAGGACTAAGGATATGTTTCTCGTTTATGGAGGTGACGAAGAGCTTGTCGTAAAGGGTTACGTCGATGCTAGCTTCGACACAGATCTGGATGACTCTAAGTCACAAACTGGATACATGTATATTTTGAATGGTGGGGCAGTAAGCTGGTGCAGTTGCAAGCAAAGCGTTGTGGCGGGATCTACATGTGAAGCGGAGTACATGGCAGCCTCGGAGGCAGCACAAGAAGCAATCTGGGTGAAGGAGTTCATTACCGACCTAGGAGTCATTCCCAATGCGTCGGGCCCGATGACTCTCTTCTGTGACAACAGTAGAGCTATTGCCCTTGCCAAGGAGCCCAGGTTTCACAGGAAGACCAGGCATATCAAGCGTCGCTTCAACTCCATTCGTGAAAGTGTTCAAAATGGAGACATAGATATTTGGAAAGTACATGCAGACCTGAATGTGGCAGATCCGTTGACTAAGCCTCTCCCTAGAGCAAAACATGATCAACACCAGGACTCTATGGGTGTTTGATTCATCACAATGTAACTAGACTATTGACTCTAGTGCAAGTGGGAGACTGTTGGAAATATGCCCTAGAGGCAATAATAAAATGGTTATTATTATATTTCCTTGTTCATGATAATTGTCTATTGTTCATGCTATAATTGTGTTATCCGGAAATCGTAATACATGTGTGAATACATAGACCACACCACGTCCCTAGTGAGCCTCTAGTTGACTAGCTCGTTGATTAAAAGATAGTCATGGTTTCCTGACTATGGACATTATATGTCATTGATAACGGGATCACATCTTTAGGAGAATGATGTGATGGACAAGACCCAATCCTAAGCATAGCTCAAAGATCGTGTAGTTCGTTTGCTAGAGCTTTTCCAAATGTCAAGTATCATTTCCTTAGGCCATGAGATTGTGCAACTCTCGGATACCGTAGGAGTGCTTTGGGTGTGCCAAACGTCACAACATAACTGGGTGACTATAAAGGTGCACTACGGGTATGTCCAAAAGTGTCTGTTGGGTTGGCATGAATCGAGACTGGGATTTGTCACTCCGTATGACGGAGAGGTATCTCTAGGCCCACTCGGTAATGCATCATCATAATGAGCTCAATGTGACCAAGTGGTTGGTCACGGGATCATGCATTACGGTACGAGTAAAGTGACTTGCCGGTAACGAGATTGAACGAGGTATTGGGATACCGACGATCGAGTCTCGGGCAAGTAACGTACCGATTGACAAAGGGAATTGTATACGGGATTGATTGAATCCTCGACATCGTGGTTCATCCAATGAGATCATCGAGGAGCATGTGGGAGCCAACATGTGTATCCAGATCCTGCTGTTGGTTATTGACCGGAGAGTCGTCTCGGTCATGTCTGCGCGTCTCCCGAACCCGTAGGGTCTACACACTTAAGGTTCGGTGACGCTAGGGTTGTTGAGATATTAGTATACGGTAACCCGAAAGTTGTTCGGAGTCCCGGATGAGATCCCGGACGTCACGAGGAGTTCCGGAATGGTCCGGAGGTGAAGAATTATATATAGGAAGTCAAGTTTCGGCCATCGGGAAAGTTTCGGGGGTAATCGGTATTGTACCGGGACCACCGGAAGGGTCCCGGGGGTCCACCGGGTGTGTCCACCTATCCCGGAGGGCCCCATGGGCTGAAGTGGGAGGGGAACCAGCCCCTAGTGGGCTGGTGCACCCCCCTTGGGCCTCCCCCTGCGCCTAGGGTTGGAAACCCTAGGGGTGGGGGCGCCCCACTTGGCTTGGGGGGCAAGCCACCCCCTTGGCCGCCACCCCCCCTTGGAGATTCAATCTCCTAGGGCCGGCACCCCCCTAGGGGTCCTATATATAGTGGGGGGGAGGGAGGGCAGCCGCACCCTAGCCCCTGGCGCCTCCCTCTCCCTCCCGTGACACCTCTCCCTCTCGCTAAGCTTGGCGAAGCCCTGCCGAGATCGCCGTTACTTCCACCACCACGCCGTCGTGCTGCTGGATCTCCATCAACCTCTCCTTCCCCCTTGCTGGATCAAGTTGGAGGAGACTTCTTACCAACCGAGCGTGTGTTGAACGTGGAGGTGCTGTCCGTTCGGCGCTAGGTCATCGGTGATTTGGGTCACGACGAGTACGACTCCATCAACCCTGTTTTCATGAACGCTTCCGCTCGTGATCTAAAAGGGTATGTAGATGCACTCTCCTCTCCCTCGTTGCTAGATGACTCCATAGATTGATCTTGGTGATGCGTAGAAAATTTTAAAATTCTGCTACGTTCCCCAACAGGGACGCCATGGAGGAGCGGCTGAGGTTTCGCGGCTTGGGAGAAGGGAGGTTCTGGGGAGAAGGTGAGTCGGCGCCCACGAGGTATGAATGGGGAATTGGGAGGGGGAACCATGTCTTACGAACGCATTTTTCTAAAATGTGGGGGAGTTACAGTTCTACCCCTGCCTTTAGGCTTCTCGGCTTGTCTGTGTACTGAGGGTCAGGGATAGTAGAGTAACTTTGCTTCTCCCAAATAGTGGGCGCGAGTGATTTCGGGCGAGGAGGGCGTGTTTTGAAATATAGTGGGCGCAAGCGATTTCGGGCGAGGAGGGCGTGTTTTTTAATATAGTGGCATGAGCGATTTCGGGCGAGGAGAGCGTGTTTTGAAATAGTGGGCCCGAGCTATTTCGGGCGAGGAGAGGGTGTTTTGCCAACCATGGTTTATGAATTATTCGGCACATGTCATTTCGGCCGAGGAGAAGGCACGCTTGGATGAAGTTACGAACCTACCCTCGATGTACAACAGGCCAATTGATGCATGTCCCACATAGGCCGGTAATTTCACGTCTCCCATTTATTTGCTCAGGCGAATTCCACCGATCAGAGGGTGTTTAACAGTTCGTTCAAATTTTGGGAGAACGAGCATCCACGTCTACCTTACCAAGTTGATTCGAATCAAATTTTGAAATATTAGCTTGCCACTTCTTTTTTAGATGGAGAGACGATGCTCGGGAGTAATGTGTTTTACATGCTCGTTGTTAGCAATTTACTATATGACAAATAGTTGACCCACTCAAAAACGGGAATCAAACCCAAAATGAAATATCTCGATTCAATGAAATAGCTCGTTCACCAGGTCAGAATAGTGAACTAAATCCAAAATTAAACACCTCAATCGAGTAGCATGTTGTACAGTATTATATTACTCCATGAACATGTTGAGAGTCAAATTAATGAACTTGTTTGATATACGCATATCTCCGTTCATGTGTAGATTGCAGACAACATGTTCTCCAATTTAAATATTTGAATGCAAGTTTATATCGAAACATGGTTTATATCAGTCTTTGATGCATAAAACGCGACCTCCCCCTCTCCCGGACTCCTGCTCTCTCTCTCTCTCGCCGACAATCTTCAATTCTGTCGCACGCATCCAACACACAAACCTTGTTGGTTCCTCACCCTCTCTCTTCGTCTCTCTCTCTCTCTTTGTGTGTGTGTGTGGGGGGGGGGGGTCTTTCTAGTTCGCATGCATATATACTCCATCTATAGGTCTCTCTCGCACACTATGTATGATTCTCTAGTCCAAGTTAAATATCTTGGGTGCACTCATCGTACGCACACAAATTCCTTGGCTCGTTGCCCGTAACTCTCTCACGCACCACTCTGTCATCTCGGAGCTCTTCCTCTCTCTCTCTCAAACTCTCCATCTACCTGGGTCACACATACACATGCATATCTCACTCGCACTCGATAGACCCATCTAAAACTTTATCTCTCTCCCTCGTTCTCTCTCCATCTCACACACGCGCACACACAATCTCATGCCTAGCCAAGTATGATGGTCGCTCACTCAAATGTAGGCACACACAGTCCCCCCTATATGTATATGACTAGCTAATGTTAGTCTCCATCACAAACATGTGCATGGTCTATCTCGATTTCTCTCAGGGCATCTTTCTATCTCACACGCACCTTCCTCGATCTCCCACCCATATAAGTCTCCTCACGATCTCAAGGGGATCTCTCTATCACAAACACACCCTCTCTCCCTCCCCATGTGTCCATGTTCTCCATGTGTCCCTCTCAACCTTTGTTCCTTGTTGGCCAAACCTCTATTGGACATGTGCTATAGGGGTGTCTCTCTCCGTTGCAAACAATCACGCACTAGCTATCTTCGTCTATCTCCTCACCTCGCTTTTCTATCTCAGAGATCCATGCGTGATATGTTTGCATAAGAAAAGAAAAAACACACTCTCTCTAATTTATTGTTTGTTGTCCCTTTCCCTTTCACACACATACTCTTTTTGCATACTCACTCATTCTCCTTCACACACACTTGATCTCTCTCGACTTAGGCACTCTCTTTGGTCCATAGCATATAGATTTATTGAAAAGTCAAACATCACAAAGTTTGACCATGTACATGGAGAAAAACATTTACATCTAGAACAGCAAACATATACCATTAGATTCATCATGAGATGTAGTTTCATATGATGTATCTTTGGTATTGTCGATATAAATAACATTTGCGTAAACCTAATCAATGTTTCCAAAGTTCGACTTCTAAAAAACTTTACATGCACTGCATTATCGAGCGGATGGAATATCTCTTTCCCCCTCTCAGCTATCTGACGCACCACTCAGCCTTATTGGGGCTCCTCTATCTCTCTCAAACTTTATATCTCCCTAGTTCACACATACACATGTCTCGCTCGCGCTACATATAGACCCATCCAACACTCTCCGCCCTTGTTCTCTTTCTATGGGACATCCCCCCTAAGTACCATAATCCCTCACTCCATCATAGGCGCACGCACTCCCCCCTAAGTATGATTATCTCTCACTAGCCATCAGGAACACACGTATTGTCTCCTTCCATCCATACGTCTATCTCGATATCTCTTGGAGTATCTTCTATCGCGCACACACCTTGTCACTCGATCTCCCACCCATGTAGTCCCATCATGATCTCCAGGGGATCTCTCTATCACAAACATACACTCTCTCCTCCCCATGTCTGCATTTTCTCCGTACGTCTCTCTCGACCTCTCTCCCTTGCTTGTCAGACCCCTGTTGGCCACATGCTAGGGGTCTTTCTCTCTCGGTTGCAAACAACCACACACTATCTCCTCACCTTGCTTCCGTTGTCGAAGATGCATGTGTGATATGTTTGCATAAAACACACATGCCTTTTCTCTAGTTTTATCGTCTGTTGTCCATGTCTTTTTCACACACACACACACTTTTTTCACTCACTCTTTCTATTTCACACACACTCTCTCTCTCTCTCTCTAGTTAGGGACTCTCTCACGTCCATAAGCATATGGATGTTTTGAAAAGTCAAACCTTAGAAAAGTTTGAATAGGTATATGTGGAGAAAAACATTTACATCTGGAACGATTATTAGATTCATCACAACATGTACTTACTTCATACTATCATTTATCTTTGGTATTGTAGATATAAGTAATTTCTTTATAAACTTGGTCAAAGTTTCAAAAGTTTGACTTAAAAAAATGTTGGCACTACACAAGGTTGGAAAAAGCGGTAGGCGTAAGCGAGGAGGTTGGCCTTCGCCTAGTGCCTAGGCAGTGCCTAAGCGCCCTAGGCGTGGCCTAGGCGGTAATATAATTTTTACTCGTAGTATCTTTGTGATTATTATATGGTTGTTGATATTAGTTTAGGGCATATAAATAAGTTGATTACCATCTACTGCCATTGGAATATAACCCGTTTTGCATATTAGTGCGGTATGTGGCATGGTTTCTTACTTGGGTAGATAATTCCTTGCTTGCCCTGCCTAGACATCCATTTATGCCTTAGGCGAGGCGTTTGGCCACTGCCTAGCGCCTAGGCATGCCTAAGCGCCTCCTAGGCACTGCCTTTTCCAACAGAGGCACTACATTATCGAACGAAGGGAGTAGCTCTTTCTCTCTCTCTGCTATCTCTCACGGGCCTCCCCTCTCACTCAAACTCTCTATACCGATGGATTAAACGCACACCGTGTCAGCGTATAGCTCCGTATATTGTTTAGTTGACCGGTCAACCATTCCACATGCTGCCTTGTCAGCTCGTGTTCTCTATCTTCGTGTCCTGGCCCATGTGGCAGTGGGTGAAAATAAGTAAACTAGAGGCCCATCTGACACGCGGTGAAGTAAAAAAAGTTGAAACCACTCGGGGTAGCACCCTGCACGCTAGTAAATTGAGGGCGCATTGAGGACACAATTTTTCCGCGTGAAGGACGCACTCGTGCACAATTCACCACTGCGCGGTGGCATGCACAGAAGGACACACTCGCGCACACCCAGCAGACCACCACACAACACAGACCAGCACACGTGCACACCGGCGTCGCCGCCGGTTGATATGGATGGCGAGGCAGCCAACAAGCAGAGGCGGCTTGAGCAAAAACCGCATCCGGCGAGCCTGGACTTCATCAGCAGCCGCCCCGATGACATGCTGCTCGTCAGCATCGGCCTCCTCCCCACCAAATCTGCCATGCGGACCGCCCTGCTCTCCCGGTGGTGGCGCCCCCTCTGGCGCCGCGTCCCCCTCAACCTCACCGTCGACAGCTCCCTCTGCGACAGGGATTGCAAACGCATGGCCGCAATCTCCAAGATCCTTTCATCGCACCTTGGGCCAGCCAGACGCCTTGACATCCACATGTTCAGTACCAACTGCAAGGTCCAAGCCAAGTTTGACGAGTGGTTCTTATCCCCCGCCCTAGATCAGCTCGAGGAGCTCAGCTTCGAAGCTGGACGATGTCGCTCTCTGCTGCAGTTCGTGCTCCGCCTCACGCCAATGCTGCGCCGTGCTAGCTTCAGCTCCTGCTATCTTGCCCAGACTAATGTCGCGCCCGCCCTTCTTCTCCCTCACCTCAAGCAGCTCGATCTCTTCGACGTTGGCATCTCAAAGCAGGCTATGGAGAACCTGCTCCGCAGCTGTACTGCGCTTGAGTACCTTCATCTTGAGCGGATCCATGAGTTCATTAGCCTCCACATCGGCTCGACGAATCTCCGATGGATTTTTGTGTCTTGCTGGCCCCGCAACAAGACATCAATTGGGAAGAGATCACTCCAGCTGTTCCACATTATGGTCATTGAGAATGCACCTTTCCTTGAGAGATTGCTTGTATCTGATCTAGAAGGTCCAACAAAAACCAGTGTCATTGACGCGCCGAAATTGACAGTGTTGGTGTACTCGTCTGCCAAATTCTCCGAACTCTTTATTGGATCTGTAATCGTTCAGGTACAACACTCATCTTCTTCTCCGTCTTCTTGAAATTCACATTTTTAAATTTCTTCTCGATGTATTTACGACCGTCTTCCTGAAAATGATTCCCACAAGCTTGACCCAGTCTATGCGCACGGTGAAGATCTTGGCGATAAAATCTATCAGCCCCAATCTAGATAAAGTTGTTGGATTCCTTACATGCTTTCTGTGCACGGAGAAGCAACTCAATGAGGTGAAACTTCTTTCCTATTAGTAAACGGTAATCACAATGTAGCTCAATTTTTTTGTAATTTTCCCAAATTATGATGACAAGTGTAGTGTTCAAAATTGCATCTACGCACTGCACGGAAAGAAATGTTTTTAGTATTTTTTTCTCACGTGATCACCTGCATTTTTTTTGTTGTACTCCCTCCGTTCCAAATTACTCGTCGCACAAATGGATGTATCTAGAACTAAAATACATCTAGATACATACATACCTGCGACAAGTAATTCAGAATGGAGGGAGTACTACTATAGTAGCCTAGGCTAGTCATAGTGGAAATTAACTTAGACTAGTAACTCTATGGTTACCCTAAGAGCAAGTACTACCTCCGTCCTGGTTTACTCTTCCTATTTTGTAGTATCAAAATTTGACCACAGATTTAACTGACAAAATGTTAATGCATGTCACTAAAAGTTATATCGTTGGATTTGTATTTGAACATAATTTCAAATGGTATAATTTTTGGTGACATGCATTGGCATTTTCTTAGGTAAATCTATGGTCAAAATTTTACACTAAATACGAGGTAGTACAAAAGTGGGCTATAACGGCCCTCCACTATGTAGGCCAAAACACGTGCCAAATTCACTTGTGATGCATTTGGAATCGTTGCCCCTCCATTGCTCACCTGGTGCCCCAATCTAGATCACCTACTTTGCTTCGGGGCCAAATTAACTCACGCAATGAAAAAACACTTGCGTGAGAGAGAGAGAGAGGAGTGAGGCAATAAAAAACAATTGTTTGGGAGAGCGAGAGGCTGGTGTAGTTGGCTTGATTGATTTGTTTATACATGTGGGTCTGTGTGCACAGCGGTGCCAACTCTCTTACATCGCGAGAGCGGTGCCAAAATCTTTTGATTTGACATCAATGCGTATTACATGGCATACTTTTGAGAAATATGGCATCGGCCACATAGTGGAAGGCAACAAATGCCCAAGCTCTTCATGTGCTCCTAGGTAAATGAGAGGAAAGAGAAAGAGAGAGAGAGAGAGAGAGAGAGAGTGAGTGAAAAAATATCACTAGCCAGCCAACCCTATCATATGAGCGAATGATATTGGTACCTCTTGATGACACGGCAATCTTATACAGCCAGCTGCTCTAATATGTTCTCTTCTTTTGCAGATAAAAAAAGACCTGAAAGTGAAAAATGTTTTGCACTATAACAATCTCATCGAATGCCTTGATCTCCATCTTACAGAAATTGATTTGATCGACTACTGAGGCAGCACATCTGAGAATAAATTGGCCAGGTTCTTTGTTCTGGAGGCAAGTGTGCTCAAGGTAATGAGGTTTGGCGTTCTCTGGCGCAATAATGAATGGCGTGTTGATCACCGTAAGCGTCTAAGCCTAAATGGCAAAGTTTTTGAAACATCAAGTGGCCAGAGACTCGAAAATTTATTTGCCCATTAGTGAATTGTCAGGGCGGTGGATTTTAGTTTGTACGATAATGCTGCATCTACCTAAAGTAACGAAAGTGCTTACGTAAACTTCCTAGTAATTCCCTCTTCGTAGGTGCATCATTACTCCTAACATTTGTAATATCAGTTTGAAACTTGTAATATTGCCGTGTCCTATTCCCGCGTTTTCAAAATCTTGCGAATCAAAGAGGTCCTGAGTTGGTGATGATGTTGTGCCTGCCATCTTTCACCAATAGCCATCAGATCTAGATCTGACTCATACAAACCAAACTTCTCTAGTTTTGCAAAAAGATGCCCGCGCTTGTTCCTATTTACAAACAACTCCTTTTCTCTCACAATCAGCCTTATCTCCTCCCCACCACATCTAGAAGGCCATGGAAAATCTGGTGTGATGGCCGCTGCCGGCGCCTTCCACCCCCAATCTTGGTGTTCCGTGCAATGCAAGGGCATCTACGCACGGGAAATTATGTCGAACACGGCTAGTTGTAAGCAGGTTAGCTCTACAACCATGATGATAGTGACTGTAGACGGTGAGGCTGACTATGGTATGCCAAACACGGCACCTATACTCAGGTGTCATCTCCGGCGCAGGGTCTTGTTACTTCACTGTGAGGAGCAGAACGTAATAATTTGACCAACGGGTAGTACAGTGCTACTAGCACATTGGTAGTACTACTACTAGTACTAGCACCACCGTCTGGATTTAGTAGTACTACCACGTCCATCTGGATTTAGTATTTGACTAGCAATATCTAGTAATGCATGTCACAAAAAATGTTCTACTCCCTCTGTAAATAAATACATGGTGTATTATTTTATTCCTATCGGCGTGAGAACTTAATGTCTTTTTGCTAATTAATATGATTACATGCAATGAACTAACCACTTCATGTCATGTTTGGTAGTCTCAAGTCATTGAAAGCATGCACGGCCCACATCTCTCATTGATTGATATGTCACGAAATAAGAAATAAGGAGGGAGTTAATGTACCGTGCCTAAGTGTTTTGGGATTACATAACATTTTTGGTTACATGCATTAACATTTTATTAGTTAAATCAAAGGTCAAAACTTGGCGCAAAATGCAAAGGGGACCAATAAACTAGTAAACATCAAAGTTCTCTCATTTGGCCCCAACTAGAGGTCTGGTGAGATGACTATACTGCACCGGCACGGAGGGGGACGCGGCTTCATTGACTTACTACACCTACCTTTGGTTGTATGAAACGTGGGCTCAACAGGTGGCTGGTCCACCTGTCATACAACCAAAGGCAGGTGCAGTAGAGGGCCGAGGAGTAGATGGCCAACACGCATGTGAATTCAACGCAGTCTGCGCTTCTCATATAAAGGCTCCTTGCCAGTCCAATCTACGAAATCCTATGCACCTACGCACCCTAACAAAGGGCAAGAGTGATCACTCCGATCGCAAGATCAGTTGACTGGAAGCTAGACCCATGGAGGCGATGAGCGCGAGCATCAGCCGGCTGTGCCAGATGGTCCACGACGCCGGCCTGCGGCCTGGCACCGAGGAACGTCTCCAGGTCGTGCTTGAGGCCGCCAAGGTGAGAGGCCGCTTGGATGACAGCTACGTCTCCTTGTTCGACAAGGTCCTCGTCGGCTTCCTCGACAAGTTCACCGTCATCAAGAAGCTCGCGGACGACCTTGACGTACGCCTCCAGCCCACACGCCCAGGCTCTGCGATGCCCGCCACCCTCAATGGCCTCTATAGTGACAACCTCTTCGATGCACTGCTGGCCCTGCGACTTCCCGCCGTCGCGCCGGAGAATGTCCACCTCGAGGTCGCGCTCGCCGCGCAGCGCCTGGCGCAGCAAGACACCGTCGACATAATCACCCATGTCCACTTGCAAACCATCCACAAGGACTACTACGTGCCAGAGGAGGACGATAGGTCGCTGGCCTTCTTGACCCGCAGGGCAACCTTGGACGACATTGTTCAGAAGCATGTTGAGCTCGCCGCCAACTCCGCTGCTCCTCACACGTCGGTTGGTGACCCAGCGCACTAGGGCGTGAGGATGTCGTTGATGAATCCATATGTATATTTATCTTTCCGTCAAATCCATGTAGTAGTATATGGTACTACTAGTAATTATCTTACCTTTCGCATCAACTTCATAATTTTTGTACGTACTCCATGCATGAACCGCGCCAGAACCTAACTTCTCATTATTCTAGGGAAAATCGTTATTTCTATCCATCGGTCGCGCCACGGAGAAGAACCAAATTTTACAAGTTACAAGTTCAAAAGGAAAAGCTTGTCGTGTTCGCGTCGCATCCCGCTGCCCACACGGTTGGTCCGGACGCTGCTCAAGGGGGAATGCGTGATGTGTTGCATTTTCACTTACAAGTGGGACCGCAGTTGAGCAAACCGACTATCGGCAAACCCCCACCCCGCCCAGCGCGCGATGGCTGAGAAAACAGGAGGGAGAAGAGATGGTTGTAGCACGGACTCCAAGAAAATTGGTGTCGGATGGGACTCGTGTGGGTGGCGTGTGCCGTACTGCTAGACGTGAATGCTAGTTATGGCCCATGCCACCCCACTATATCGAGCCTATATCGAGGTGCTGGTTACGTACAACAAATTTCCTGGAGTCCATGCTCAACTCTCCTCTATCTCTCTTCTCAGCTAGCCAGCAGATGCGCGGAGCCCATCGTCCGTTTGCTCACATGTGGTCCCACATGTCAGTGAAAACGCAAGAGGACCCACTGAACCTGCACATCTTTCACCTCGGCGTGCTGGTGATGAAAAACAAATCCAATAAAGATCTTAGGTGGCCGCTTTTGGAGTTACTCAAGAGTAGTAAGATTCTATTTACAGTTTAACACAAGATGCACATCACGTGGCTTCAACTAGCACTCCATTTTCTTGCATGACACGACCTGGATGGTGGATGTGTTGGGGAACGTAGTAATTTCAAAAAATTTCATACGCACACGCAAGATCATGATGATGTATAGCAACGAGAGGGGAGAGTGTGATCTACATACCTTGTAGATCGACAACGGAAGCGTTTGGTTGATGTAGTCGTACGTCTTCACGGCCCGACCGATCAAGCACCGAAACTACGGCACCTCCGAGTTTTAGCACACGTTCAGCTCGATGACGATCCCCGGACTCCGATCCAGCAAAGTGTCGGGGAAGAGTTCCTTCAGCACGACGGCGTGGTGACGATCTTGATGTACTACTGCTGCAGGGCTTCGCCTAAGCACCGCTACAATATTATCGAGGACTATGGTGGCTGGGGGCGCCGCACACGGCTAAGGAATAGATCACGTGGATCAACTTGTGTCTCTCTGGGGTGCCCCTGCCTCCGTATATAAAGGACCAAGAGGGGGAGGCCGGCCGGCCACATATGGCGCGCCAGGAGGAGTCCTACTCCCTCCGGGAGTAGGACTTCTCCCCCAATCCTAGTTGGAATAGGATTCATGAGGTGGAAAAGAGAGAGAGAGAGAAGGAGGAGGGCGCCAGCCCCCTCTCTCCTTGTCCTATTCGGACTAGGGGGAGGGGCGCGTGGCCCAAGCCCTGGCTGCCTCTCCTCTTCTTCCACTATGGCCCATTAAGGCCCATATAGCTCCCCGGGGGGTTCCGGTAACCTCCCGGTACTCCGGTAAAATCCCGATTTCACCCGGAACACTTCCGATATCCAAACATAGGCTTCCAATATATCAATCTTTATGTCTCGACCATTTCGAGACTCCTCATCATGTCCGTGATCACATCCGGGACTCTGAACAACCTTCGGTACATCAAAATGCATAAACTCATAATATAACTGTCATCGTAACCTTAAGCGTGCGGACCCTACGGGTTCGAGAACAATGTAGACATGACCGAGACACGTCTCCGGTCAATAACCAATAGCGGGATCTGGATGCCCATATTGGCTCCTACATATTCTACGAAGATCTTTATCGGTCAGACCGCATAAAAACATACGTTGTTCCCTTTGTCATCGGTATGTTACTTGCCCGAGATTCGATCGTCGGTATTCCAATACCTAGTTCAATCTCGTTACCGGCAAGTCTCTTTACTCGTTCTGTAATACATCATTCCGCAACTAACTCATTAGTTGCAATGCTTGCAAGGCTTTAAGTGATGTGCATTACCGAGAGGGCCCAGAGATACCTCTCCGACAATCGGAGTGACAAATCCTAATCTCGAAATACCCCAACCCAACATTTACCTTTGGAGACACCTGTAGAGCTCCTTTATAATCACCCAGTTACGTTGTGACGTTTGGTAGCACACAAAGTGTTCCTCCGGCAAACGGGAGTTGCATAATCTCATAGTCATAGGAACATGTATAAGTCATGAAGAAAGCAATAGCAACATACTAAACGATCGGGTGCTAAGCTAATGGAATGGGTCATGTCAATCAGATCATTCACTTAATGATGTGATCCCGTTAATCAAATAACAACTCATTGTTCACGGTTTGGAAACATAACCATCTTTGATTAACGAGCTAGTCAAGTAGAGGCATACTAGTGACACTTTGTTTGTCTATGTATTCACACATGTATTATGTTTCCGGTTAATACAATTCTACCATGAATAATAAACATTTATCATGATATAAGGAAATAAATAATAACTTTATTATTGCCTCTAGGGCATATTTCCTTCAGTCTCCCACTTGCACTAGAGTCAATAATCTAGATTACATAGTAATGATTCTAACACACATTGAGCCTTGGTGTTGATCATGTTTTGCTCGTGGAAGAGGCTTAGTCAACGGGTCTGCAATATTCAGATCCATATGTATCTTGCAAATCTCTATGTCTCCCACCTGGACTAGATCCCGGATGGAATTGAAGCGTCTCTTGATGTACCAGGCAATTGCACCAGTATTGTCACAAAAGATTTTCATTGGACCCGATGCACTAGGTATGACACCTAGATCGGATATGAACTCCTTCATCCAGACTCCTTCATTTGCTGCTTTCGAAGCAGCTATGTACTCCGCTTCACATGTAGATCCTGCTACAACGCTTTGTTTAGAACTGCACCAACTGACAGCTCCACCGTTTAATGTAAACACGTATCCGGTTTGCGATTTAGAATCGTCCGGATCAGTGTCAAAGCTTGCATCAATGTAACCTTTTACGATGAGTTCTTTGTCACCTCCATATATGAGAAACATATCCTTAGTCCTTTTCAGGTATTTCAGGATGTTCTTGACCGCTGTCCAGTGATCCACTCCTGGATTACTTTGGTACCTCCCTGCTAGACTTATAGCAAGGCACACGTCAGGTCTGGCACACAGCATTGCATACATGATAGACCCTATGGCTGATGCATAGGGAACATCTTTCATATTCTCTCTATCTTCTGCAGTGGTCCGGCATTGAGTCTTACTCAACTTCACACCTTGTAACACAGGCAAGAATCCTTTCTTTGCTTGATCCATTTTGAACTTTTTCAAAACTTTGTCAAGGTACGTGGTTTGTGAAAGTCCAATTAAGCGTCTTGATCTATCTCTATAGATCTTAATGCCTAATATGTAAGCAGCTTCACCGAGGTCTTTCATTGAAAAACTCTTATTCAAGTATCCCTTTATGCTATCCAGAAATTCTACATCATTTCCAATTAGTAATATGTCATCCACATATAATATCAGAAATGCTACAGAGCTCCCACTCACTTTCTTGTAAATACAGGCTTCTCCAAAAGTCTGTATAAAACCAAATGCTTTGATCACACTATCAAAACGTTTATTCCAACTCCGAGAGGCTTGCACCAGTCCATAAATGGATCGCTGGAGCTCGCACACTTTGTTAGCTCCCTTTGGATCGACAAAACCTTCTGGTTGCATCATATACAACTCTTCTTCCAGAAATCCATTCAGGAATGCAGTTTTGACATCCATCTGCCAAATTTCATAATCATAAAATGCGGAAATTGCTAACATGATTCGGACAGACTTAAGCATCGCTACAGGTGAGAAGGTCTCATCGTAGTCAATCCCTTGAACTTGCCGAAAACCTTTTGCGACAAGTCGAGCTTTGTAGACAGTAATATTACCGTCAGCGTCAGTCTTCTTCTTGAAGATCCATTTATTCTCAATTGCTTGCCGATCATCGGGCAAGTCAACCAAAGTCCATACTTTGTTCTCATACATGGATCCCATCTCAGATTTCATGGCTTCAAGCCACTTTGCGGAATCTGGGCTCACCATCACTTCTTCATAGTTCGTAGGTTCATCATGATCTAGTAGCATGACTTCCAGAACAGGATTACCGTACCACTCTGGCACGGATCTTACTCTGGTTGATCTACGAGGTTCAGTAGTATCTTGTTCTGAAGTTTCATGATCATCATCATTAGCTTCCTCGCTAACTGGTGTAGGTGTCGCAGAAACAGTTTTCTGTGATGTACTACTTTCCAATAAGGGAGCAAGTACAGTTACCTCGTCAAGTTCTACTTTCCTCCCACTCACTTCTTTCGAGAGAAACTCCTTCTCCAGAAAGTTTCCGAATTTAGCAACAAAAGTCTTGCCTTCGGATCTGTGATAGAAGGTGTATCCAATACTCTCCTTTGGATATCCTATGAAGACACATTTCTCCGATTTGGGTTCGAGCTTATCAGGTTGAAGCTTTTTCACATAAGCATCGCAGCCCCAAACTTTTAGAAACGACAACTTTGGTTTCTTGCCAAACCACAGTTCATAAGGCGTCGTCTCAACAGATTTTGATGGTGCCCTATTTAACGTGAATGCAGCTGTCTCTAGAGCGTATCCCCAAAACGATAGCGGTAAATCAGTAAGAGACATCATAGATCGCACCATATCTAGTAAAGTACGATTACGACGTTCGGACACACCATTACGCTGTGGTGTTCTGAGTGGCGTGAGTTGCAAAACTATTCCACAATTTTTCAAATGTACACCAAACTCGTAACTCAAATATTCTCCTCCACGATCAGATCGTAGAAACTTTATTTTCTTGTTACGATGATTTTCAACTTCACTCTGAAATTCTTTGAACTTTTCAAACGTTTCAGACTTATGTTTCATTAAGTAGATATACCCATATCTGCTTAAGTCATCTGTGAAGGTGAGAAAATAACGATATCCGCCACGAGCCTCAATATTCATCGGACCACATACATCAGTATGTATGATTTCCAACAAATCTGTTGCTCTCTCCATAGTACCGGAGAACGGTGTTTTGGTCATCTTGCCCATGAGGCATGGTTCGCAAGTACCAAGTGATTCATAATCAAGTGGTTCCAAAAGACCATCAGTATGGAGTTTCTTCATGCGTTTTACACCAATATGACCTAAACGGCAGTGCCACAAATATGTCGCACTATCATTATCAACTCTGCATCTTTTGGTTTCAACATTATGAATATGTGTGTTACTACTATCGAGATTCAACAAGAATAGACCACTCTTCAAGGGTGCATGACCATAAAAGATATTACTCGTATAAATAGAACAACCATTATTCTCAGATTGAAATGAATAACCGTCTCGCATCAAACAAGATCCAGATATAATGTTCATGCTTAACGCCGGCACCAAATAACAATTATTTAGGTCTAATATTAATCCCGAAGGTAGATGTAGAGGTAGCGTGCCGACTGCGATCACATCGACTTTGGAACCGTTTCCCACGCGCATCGTCACCTCGTCCTTAGCCAATCTTCGCTTGATCCGTAGTCCCTGTTTCGAGTTGCAAATATTAGCAACAGAACCAGTATCAAATACCCAGGTGCTACTGCGAGCATTGGTAAGGTACACATCAATAACATGTATATCACATATACCTTTGTTCACCTTGCCATCCTTCTGATCCGCCAAATACTTGGGGCAGTTCCGCTTCCAGTGACCAGTCTGCTTGCAATAGAAGCACTCAGTTTCAGGCTTAGGTCCAGGTTTGGGTTTCTTCTCTTGAGTAGCAACTTGCTTGCCGTTCTTTTTGAAGTTCCCCTTCTTCTTCCCTTTGCCCTTTTTCTTGAAACTAGTGGTCTTGTTGACCATCAACACTTGATGCTCCTTCTTGATTTCAACCTCCGCAACTTTTAGCATTGCGAAGAGCTCGGGAATAGTCTTGTTCATCCCTTGCATATTATAGTTCATCACGAAGCTCTTGTAGCTTGGTGGCAGTGATTGGAGAATTCTGTCAATGACGCAATCATTTGGAAGATTAACTCCCAATTGAATCAAGTGATTATTATACCCAGACATTTTGAGTATATGCTCACTGACAGAACTATTCTCCTCCATCTTGCAGCTATAGAACTTATTGGAGACTTCATATCTCTCAATCCGGGCATTTGCTTGAAATATTAACTTCAACTCCTGGAACATCTCATATGCTCCATGACGTTCAAAACGTCGTTGAAGTCCCGATTCTAAGCCGTAAAGCATGGCACACTGAACTATCGAGTAGTCATCAGCTTTGCTCTGCCGGACGTTCATAACATCCGGCGTTGCTCCTGCAGCAGGCCTGGCACCCAGCGGTGCTTCCAGGATGTAATTCTTCTGTGCAGCAATGAGGATAATCCTCAAGTTACGGACCCAGTCCGTGTAATTGCTACCATCATCTTTAAACTTTGCTTTCTCAAGGAACGCATTAAAATTCAACGGAACAACAGCACAAGCCATCTATCTACAAACAAGCATGAACAAGCAAGATACTTATCAGGTACTAAGTTTCATGATAAATTTAAGTTCAGTTAATTTACTTAAAGAACTCCCACTTAGATAGACATCCCTCTAATCCTCTAAGTGATCACGTGATCCAAATCAACTAAACCATGTCCGATCATCACGTGAGATGGAGTAGTTTCATTGGTGAACATCATTATGTTGATCATATCTACTATATGATTCACGCTCGACCTTTCGGTCTTCGTGTTCCGAGGCCATATCTGTATATGCTTGGCTCGTCAAGTATAACCTGAGTATTCCGCGTGTGCAACTGTTTTGCACCCGTTGTATTTGAACGTAGAGCCTATCACACCCGATCATCACGTGGTGTCTCAGCACGAAGAACTTTCGCAACGGTGCATACTCAGGGAGAACACTTCTTGATAATTAGTGAGAGATCATCTTATAATGCTACCGTCAATCAAAGCAAGATAAGATGCATAAAAGATAAACATCACATGCAATCAATATAAGTGATATGATATGGCCATCATCATCTTGTGCTTGTGATCTCCATCTCCGAAGCACCGTCATGATCACCATCGTCACCGCGTGCCACCTTGATCTCCATCGTAGCATCGTTGTCGCCTCGCCAAGCTTGTGCTTCCACGACTATCGCTACCGTTTGGTGGTAAAGTAAAGCATTACATCACGATTGCATTGCATACAATAAAGCGACAACCATATGGCTCCTGCCAGTTGCCGATAACTCGGTTACAAAACATGATCATCTCATACAATAAAATTCAGCATCATGTCTTGACCATATCACATCACAGCATGCCCTGCAAAAACAAGTTAGACGTCCTCTACTTTGTTGTTGCAAGTTTTACGTGGCTGCTACGGGCTTAAGCAAGAACTAATCTTACCTACGCATCAAAACCACAACGATAGTTTGTCAAGTTGGTGCTGTTTTAACCTTCGCAAGGACCGGGCGTAGCCACACTTGGTTCAACTAAAGTTGGAGAAACTGTCACCCACAAGCCACCTCTGTGCAAAGCACGTCGGGAGAACCGGTCTCGCGTAAGCGTACGCGTAATGTCGGTCTGGGCCGCTTCATCCAACAATACCGCCGAACCAAAGTATGACATGCTGGTAAGCAGTATGACTTATATCGCCCACAACTCACTTGTGTTCTACTCGTGCATATAACATCAACATATAAAACCTAGGCTCTGATACCACTGTTGGGGAACGTAGTAATTTCAAAAAATTTCCTACGCACACGCAAGATCATGATGATGTATAGCCATGAGAGGTGAGAGTGTGATCTACATACCTTGTAGATCGACAACGGAAGCGTTTGGTTGATGTAGTCGTACGTCTTCACGGCCCGACCGATCAAGCACCGAAACTACGGCACCTCCGAGTTTTAGCACACGTTCATCTCGATGACGATCCCCGGACTCCGATCCAGCAAAGTGTCGGGGAAGAGTTCTGTCAGCACGACGGCGTGGTGACGATCTTGATGTACTACTGCTGCAGGGCTTCGCCTAAGCACCGCTACAATATTATCGAGGACTATGGTGGCTGGGGGCGCCGCACACGGCTAAGGAATAGATCACGTGGATCAACTTGTGTCTCTTTGGGGTGCCCCTGCCTCCGTATATAAAGGACCAAGAGGGGGAGGCCGGCCGGCCACATATGGCGCGCCAGGAGGAGTCCTACTCCCTCCGGGAGTAGGACTTCTCCCCCAATCCTAGTTGGAATAGGATTCATGAGGTGGAAAAGAGAGAGAGAGAAGGAGGAGGGCGCCGGCCCCCTCTCTCCTTGTCCTATTAGGACTAGGGGGGAGGGGCGCGTGGCCCAAGCCCTGGCTTCCTCTCCTCTTCTTCCACTATGGCCCATTAAGGCCCATATAGCTCCCCGGGGGGTTCCGGTAACCTCCCGGTACTCCGGTAAAATCCCGATTTCACCCGGAACACTTCCGATATCCAAACATAGGCTTCCAATATATCAATCTTTATGTCTCGACCATTTCGAGACTCCTCATCATGTCCGTGATCACATCCGGGACTCCGAACAACCTTCGGTACATCAAAATGCATAAACTCATAATATAACTGTCATCGTAACCTTAAGCGTGCGGACCCTACGGGTTCGAGAACAATGTAGACATGACCGAGACACGTCTCCGGTCAATAACCAATAGCGGGACCTGGATGCCCATATTGGCTCCTACATATTCTACGAAGATCTTTATCGGTCAGACCGCATAACAACATACGTTGTTCCCTTTGTCATCGGTATGTTACTTGCCCGAGATTCGATCGTCGGTATTCCAATACCTAGTTCAATCTCGTTACCGGCAAGTCTCTTTACTCGTTCTGTAATACATCATTCCGCAACTAACTCATTAGTTGCAATGCTTGCAAGGCTTTAAGTGATGTGCATTACCGAGAGGGCCTAGAGATACCTCTCCGACAATCGGAGTGACAAATCCTAATCTCGAAATACGCCAACATACTAAACGATCGGGTGCTAAGCTAATGGAATGGGTCATGTCAATCAGATCATTCACTTAATGATGTGATCCCGTTAATCAAATAACAACTCATTGTTCATGGTTTGGAAACATAACCATCTTTGATTAACGAGCTAGTCAAGTAGAGGCATACTAGTGACACTTTGTTTGTCTATGTATTCACACATGTATTATGTTTCCGGTTAATACAATTCTAGCATGAATAATAAAAATTTATCATGATATAAGGAAATAAATAATAACTTTATTATTTCCTCTAGGGCATATTTCCTTCAGGATGTCCCACGTGTCGGCAAAAGGAGGCAGACCGAAGGAGTAGGAAACACGGCAAACCCTATGCATACATCATACTACGTACAAGCCCACCTCACGCAGTCACGCTATCACTATATTTCTCGGCCTCCGTGCGACACCTAACTATTGTTGGCTCTATGTGATATGGCAACTTCATACTACTACAGATGCTGGCTATACTACTACGACACTAAGGGGCTGTTTGGTTCCCGGCCACAGTTTTCCAAGCCAAAATATGGCAGCCACAGTTTAGTTGGCACGTGTTTGGTTTTTGCCACACTTTGGCTTGCCACACTTTATTGCCCCTATGGCCCTCTTGTCATGGAGACATTTTTTGCCAACTTTTGCCAAATTTTGGCGTCCAATTTCTCAGCCGCACTTGTGTGGCTTGCCATTCTTGTGTGGCTAGCCACACTTTGACTTGGCCACAGTATCTCCAACCAAATAGACCCTAACACTCCAAGAAGTGAGTCGGAAACCATTTATAAATTGAGTTTATGACATGCATATGCAAATGTACCATTCATTACATACAACAAGTCATCAACACACAACGACAATGAGGATACATGTTGGATTATAGATTAGTTCCAACAAAACATTCTAGTAAATACTAAAGTTTTCATCACACAACAAATAACCAGCAATGAAATGAACTTCAACTCAACCACTCCTCGACATTGGAAACACTTGCTTTGAACCAGAAGAGTTTGTCTCGAAAGGGCCAGCTACTGTCAATCTTGAGACCAATGCAGGACTAATCATCTAGGCTGAAGCGACCTATTTCATGACCCATATTGTGATAGCCACGGTAGGGAAGCATAGCAATGTCCGAGGTATAGATACAATTGCTTCTCATAAATGGTAGTAATGTTGTGTCAACAGCAGCTGGATCGCCTTTCACCATGATTGGATGGTTTTGTCCAAGGAAGAGCGAGTTTCCTCCAAGAGTATCAATACTAAACTAGGGAGAAGGTGTTGGCGCTAGCACAATAGTATCCATCCCGAATACCCTGCAACGGATGTTGGAATAGGTCCGGAGGGTGCGACCATGGGAGACAACACCTGCTTCCTTAGTCACATCAGCGATGCCTTGTATATAGACAAGAAGAGGTGATCCATCGGAATAAGTTGCCAGGCGCCACTAAGTATATGGGTCCTCATGCTCGTGATCATCATCATCGTCATCTCCCCCTTGGTTATAATTTTTTCAAGTATAGGTGGTGGAATGTTCACAGGACCTTGGAAACACAACAAGGTTAATTAGTAAAGGGAAACTAGCTAACCCGCATGCTTGTGGATGAAACAATTATAATTATGGTGGAAGACAAACGTATCGGAAGCATAAGGATTCCATGGAAAAACAATGCCACGAGTAGTGGTAGCAAACACAAGGCCCTCGTATTGAATTGCATCACAGTACTCATCCATGTATAGAAACTGATTTTTTGGCAATATCCATCCAGTCGAACTATGAAGGAAGGCAACAAGCTTGTCGAAGATAGCAACAACTACATGTTGGGGAACGTTGCAGAAAACAAAAAATTTCCTACTCGTTTCACCAAGATCCATCTAGGAGTTCTTCTAGCAACGAGTCATCAGATGCATCTACATACCTTTGTAGATCGCGTGCGGAAGCGTTCAAAGAACGGTGATGATGTAGTCGAACACGACGTGATCCAAATCACCGATGACCAAGCGCCGAACGGACGGCACCTCCGCGTTCAACACACGTACGGGACGGGAGACGTCTCCTCCTTCTTGATCCAGCAAGGGGAGGAGGAGAGGTTGATGAAGATCCAGCAGCACGACGCCGTGGTGGTGGATGCAGGGCGTCACAGTAGCAGGGCTTCGCCTATACTACGAGGGAGAGACGTAACGGGGAGAGAGGGAGGCGCCAAGGCTGAGGTATGAAGTCCTCCCCTCTCCTCAACTATATATAGGGGTGCCAAGGGGGGGTGACCGGCCCTAGGAGATGGGATCTCCTAGGGGGGCGGCGGCCAAGGGGTGGGGGGCTTGCCCCCCAAGCAAGGGGGCGCCCCCCTTAGGGTTCCCCCCAACCCTAGGCGCATGGGCCCTTGGGGGGGTGGCGCCCCAGCCAACTTTGGGCTGGGTTCCCTCCCACTTCATCCCATGGGGCCCCCCGGGATAGGTGGCCCCACCCGGTGGACCCCCGGGACCCTTCCGGTGGTCCCGGTACAATACCGGTGAACCCGAAACTTGTCCCGATGGCCGAAACAGCACTTCCTATATATAATTCATTACCTCCGGACCATTCCGGAACTCCTCGTGACGTCCGGGATCTCATCCGGGACTCCGAACAATATTCGGGTTACTGCATATACATATCTTCACAACCCTAGCGTCACCGAACCTTAAGTGTGTAGACCCTACGGGTTCGGGAGACAAGCAGACATGACCGAGACGACTCTCCGGTCAATAACCAACAGCGGGATCTGGATACCCATGTTGGCTCCCACATGCTCCATGATGATCTCATCGGATGAACCACGATGTCGAGGATTCAATCAACCCCGTATACAATTCCCTTTGTCAATCGATATGTTACTTGCCCGAGATTCGATCGTCGGTATCCCAATACCTCGTTCAATCTCGTTACCGGCAAGTCACTTTACTCGTACCGTAATGCATGATCCCGTGGCCAGACACTTGGTCACTTTGATCTCATTATGATGATGCATTACCGAGTGGGCCCAGTGATACCTCTTCGTCATACAGAGTGACAAATCCCAGTCTTGATCCATGTCAACCCAACAGACACTTTCGGAGATACCCGTAGTCTACCTTTATAGTCACCCAGTTACGTTGTGACATTTGGTATACCCAAAGCACTCTTACGGTATCCGGGAGTTACATGATCTCATGGTCTAAGGAAAAGATACTTTGACATTGGAAAACTCTAGCAAAGGAACTATACGATCTTGTGCTATGTTTAGGATTGGGTCTTGTCCATCACATCATTCTCCTAATGATGTGATCTCGTTATCAATGACATCCAATGTCCATAGTCAGGAAACCATGACTATCTGTTGATCAACGAGCTAGTCAACTAGAGGCTTACTAGGGACATGTTGGTGTCTGTTATTCACACATGTATTACGATTTCCGGATAACACAATTATAGCATGAATAAAGACAATTATCATGAATAAGGAAATATAATAATAATGCTTTTATTATTGCCTCTAGGGCATATTTCCAACAGTCTCCCACTTGCACTAGAGTCAATAATCTAGTTACATTGTGATGAATCGAACACCCATGGAATTCTGGTGTTGATCATGTTTTGCTCTAGGGAGAGGTTTAGTCAACGGATCTGCTACATTCAGGTCCGTATGTACTTTACAAATATCTATGTCTCCATCTTGAACATTTTCACGAATGGAGTTGAAGCGACGCTTGATGTGCCTTGTCTTCTTGTGAAACCTGGGCTCCTTGGCAAGAGCAATAGCTCCAGTGTTGTCACAGAAGAGCTTGATCGGCCCCGACGCATTGGGTATGACTCCTAGGTCGGTGATGAACTCTTTCACCTATATTGCTTCAAGTGCTGCCTCCGAGGCTGCCATGTACTCCGCTTCACATGTAGATCCCGCCACGACGCTTTGCTTGCAACTGCACTAGCTTACTGCCCCACCATTCAAAATATACACGTATCCGGTTTGTGACTTAGAGTCATCCAGATCTGTGTCGAAGCTAGCGTCGACGTAACACTTTACGACGAGCTCTTCATCACCTCCATAAACGAGAAACATTTCCTTAGTCCTTTTCAGGTACTTCAGGATATTCTTGACCGCTGTCCAGTGTTCCTTGCCGGGATTACTTTGGTACCTTCCTACCAAACTTACGGCAAGGTTTACATCAGGTCTGGTACACAGCATGGCATACATAATAGAACCTATGGCTGAGGCATAGGGGATGACACTCATCTCTTCTATATCTTCTGCCGTGGTCGGACATTGAGCTGAGCTCAATTTCATACCTTGTAACACAGGCAAGAACCCCTTCTTAGATTGATCCATATTGAACTTCTTCAATATCTTATCAAGGTATGTGCTTTGTGAAAGACCTATGAGGCGTCTCGATCTATCTCTATAGATTTTGATGCCTAATATATAAGCAGCTTCTCCAAGGTCCTTCATTGAAAAACTCTTATTCAAGTAGGCCTTGATGCTGTCCAAGAGTTCTATATCATTTCCCATCAATAGTATGTCATCTACATATAATATGAGAAATGCTACAGAGCTCCCACTCACTTTCTTGTAAACGCAGGCTTCTCCATAAGTCTACGTAAACCCAAATGCTTTGATCATCTCATCAAAGTGAATGTTCCAACTCCGAGATGCTTGCACCAGCCCATAAATCGAGCGTTGGAGCTTGCACACCTTGTCAGCATTCTTAGGATCGACAAAACCTTCCGGCTGCATCATATACAATTCTTCCTTAAGGAAACCATTAAGGAATGCCGTTTTGACGTCCATTTGCCATATCTCATAATCATAGAATGCGGCAATTGCTAACATGATTCGGACGGACTTTAGCTTCGCTACTGGTGAGAAAGTCTCATCGTAGTCAACCCCTTGAACCTGTCGATAACCCTTAGCGACAAGTCGAGCTTTATAGATGGTCACATTACCGTCCGCGTCTGTCTTCTTCTTAAAGATCCATTTATTTTCTATGGCTCGCCGTTCAACGGGCAAGTCAGTCAAAGTCCATACTTCATTTTCATACATGGATCCTATCTCGGATTTCATGGCTTCTAGCCATTTGTCGGAATCCGGGCCCGCCATCGCTTCTTCATAGTTCGAAGGTTCACCGTTATCTAACAACATGATTTCCAAGATAGGGTTGCCGTACCACTCTGGTGCGGAACGTGTCCTTGTGGACCTTCGAATTTCAGTAGGAGCTTGATCAGAAGTATCTTGATCATTATCATTAACTTCCTCTCTAGTCGGTGCAGGCACCTCAGGAACATTTTCTTGAGTTGCGCCATTTTCCGGTTCAAGAGGTAATACTTCATCAAGCTCTACTTTCCTCCCACTTACTTCTTTCGAGAGAAACTCTTTCTCTAGAAAGGACCCATTCTTGGCAACAAAGATCTTGCCTTCGGATCTGAGGTAGAAGGTGTACCCAATAGTTTCTTTTGGGTATCCTATGAAGACGCATTTTTCCGACTTGGGTTCGAGCTTTTCAGGTTGAAGTTTCTTGACATAAGCATCGCATCCCCAAACTTTTAGAAACGACAGCTTAGGTTTCTTCCCAAACCATAATTCATACAGTGTCGTCTCAACGGATTTCGACGGAGCCCTATTTAAAGTGAATGCAGCAGTCTCTAAAGCATAGCCCCAAAAACATAGCGGTAAATCGGTAAGAGACATCATAGATCGCACCATATCTAATAGAGTGCGATTACGACGTTCGGACACACCGTTTCGCTGAGGTGTTCCAGGCGGCGTGAGTTGTGAAACTATTCCACATTTTCTTAAGTGTGTGCCAAATTCGTGACTCAAGTATTCTCCTCCACGATCTGATCATAGAAACTTGATTTTCCTGTCACGTTGATTTTCAACCTCACTCTGAAATTCCTTGAACTTTTCAAAGGTTTCAGACTTGTGTTTCATTAAGTAGATATACCCATATCTACTCAAGTCATCAGTGAGGGTGAGAACATAACGATAGCCACCGCGAGCCTCAACACTCATTGGACCGCATACATCAGTATGTATGATTTCCAATAAGTTGGTTGCTCGCTCCATTGTTCCTGAGAACGGAGTCTTGGTCATCTTACCCATGAGGCATGGTTCGCACATGTCAAATGATTCATAATCAAGAGACTCTAAAAGTCCATCTGCATGGAGCTTCTTCATGCGTTTGACACCTATGTGACCAAGGCGGCAGTGCCACAAGTATGTGGGACTATCATTATCAACCTTACATCTTTTGGTACTCACATTATGAACATGCGTAGTATTACGTTCGAGATTCATAAAGAATAAACCATTCACCATAGGAGCATGAACATAAAACATATCTCTCATATAAATAGAACAACCATTATTCTCGAATTTAAATGAGTAGCCATCTCGTATTAAACGAGATCCTGATACAATGTTCATGCTCAAACTTGGCACTAAATAACAATTATTGAGGTTTATAACTAATCCCGTAGGTAAATGTAGAGGTAGCGTGCCGACGGCGATCACATCGACCTTGGAACCATTCCCGACGCGCATCGTCACCTCGTCCTTTGCCAGTCTTCGTTTATTCCGCAGCTCCTGCTGTGAGTTACAAATGTGAGCAACGGCACCGGTATCAAATACCCAGGAGCTACTATGAGTACTGGTAAGGTACACATCAATTACATGTATATCAAATATACCTTTGGTGTTGCCGGCCTTCTTGTCCGCTAAGTATTTGGGGCAATTCCGCTTCCAGTGACCCTTCCCTTTGCAATAAAAGCACTCAGTCTCGGGCTTGGGTCCATCCTTTGGCTTCTTCCCGGCAGCTTGCTTGCCAGGCGCGGCAACCTCCTTGCCGTCCTTCTTGAAGTTCTTTTTACCCTTGCCTTTCTTGAACTTAGTGGTTTTATTGACCATCAACACTTGATGTTCCTTCTTGACTTCTACCTCTGCTGATTTCAGCATTGAGAACAACTCAGGAATGGTCTTTTGCATCCCCTGCATGTTGAAGTTCATCACAAAGCTCTTGTAGCTTGGTGGAAGCGACTGGAGGATTCTGTCAATGACCGCATCATCTGGGAGATTAACTCCCAGCTGAGACAAGCGGTTATGCAACCCAGACATGGTGAGTATGTGCTCACTGACAGAACTATTTTCCTCCATCTTACAGCTGAAGAACTTATCGGAGACTTCATATCTCTCGATCCGGGCATGAGCTTGAAAAACCATTTTCAGCTCTTCGAACATCTCATATGCTCCATGTCTCTCAAAACGCTTTTGGAGCCCCGGCTCTAAGCTGTAAAGCATGCCGCACTGAACGAGGGAGTAGTCATCAGCACGTGTCTGCCAAGCGTTCATAACGTCTTGGTTCTGTGGGACGGGTGGATCACCTAGCGGTGCTTGTAGGACATAATCTTTCTTGGCAGCTATGAGGATGATCCTCAGGTTCCGGACCCAGTCCGTATAGTTGCTGCCATCGTCTTTCAGCTTGGTTTTCTCTAGGAACGCGTTGAAGTTGAGGACTACGTGGGCCATTTGATCTACAAGACATATTGTAAAATATTTTAGACTAAGTTCATGATAATTAAGTTCATCTAAATAATTAATGAACTCCCACTTAGATTAGACATCCCTCTAGTCATCTAAGTATTACATGATCCGAGTTAACTAGGCCGTGTCCGATCATCACGTGAGACGTACTAGTCAACGTCGGTGAACATCCTCATGTTGATCGCATCTTCTATACGACTCATGCTCGACCTTTCGGTCTTCTGTGTTCCGAGGCCATGTCTGTACATGCTAGGCTTGTCAAGTTAACCCTAAGTGTTTTGCATGTGTAAAACTGTCTTACACCCATTGTATGTGAACGTAAGGATCTATCACACCCGATCATCATGGCGTGCTTCGAAACGACGAACTTTAGCAACGGTGCACAGTTAGGGGAGAACACTTCTTGAAATTGTATGAGGGATCATCTTATTTACTACCGTCGTTCTAAGTAAACAAGATGCAAAACATGATAAACATCACATGCAATCAAATAATAAACGTGACATGATATGGCCAATATCACATAGCTCCTTTGATCTCCATCTTGGGGCTCCATGATCATCTTGTCACCGGCTTGACACCATGATCTCCATCATCATGATCTCCATCATCGTGTCTCCATGAAGTTGCTCGCCAACTATTACTTCTACTACTATGGCTAACGCGTTTAGCAATAAAGTAAAGTAATTTACATGGCGTTTCTCAATGACACGCAGGTCATATAAAAGAATAAAGACAACTCCTATGGCTCCTGCCGGTTGTCATACTCATCGACATGCAAGTCGTGATTCCTATTACAATAGCATGAACATCTCATACATCACATATAGATCATTCATCATTCATCACAACTTTGGCCATATCATATCACAAACCACTTGCTGCAAAAACAAGTTAGACGTCCTCTAATTGTTGTTGCAAGTTTTACATGGCTGAATTTAGGGTTCTAGCAAGAATGACTTCTTACCTACGTTAAAGCCACAACGTGATTTGTCAACTTCTATTTACCCTTCATAAGGACCCTGTTCATCGAATCCGCTCCAACTAAAGTGGGAGAGACAGACACCCGCCAGCCACCTTATGCAACTAGTGCATGTTAGTCGGTGGAACCGGTCTCACGTAAGCGTACGTGTAAGGTTGGTCCGGGCCGCTTCATCCCACAATGCCGCTGAAGCAAGAAAAGACTAGTAGCGGCAAGAAAGTTGACAAATCTACGCCCACAACAAATTGTGTTCTACTGGCGCAAGAAGAACTACGCATAGACCTAGCTCATGATGCCACTGTTGGGGAACGTTGCAGAAAACAAAAAATTTCCAACTCGTTTCACCAAGATCCATCTAGGAGTTCTTCTAGCAACGAGTCATCAGATGCATCTACATACCTTTGTAGATCGCGTGCGGAAGCGTTCAAAGAACGGTGATGATGTAGTCGAACACGACGTGATCCAAATCACCGATGACCAAGCGCCGAACGGACGGCACCTCCGCGTTCAACACACGTACGGGACGGGAGACGTCTCCTCCTTCTTGATCCAGCAAGGGGAGGAGGAGAGGTTGATGAAGATCCAGCAGCACGACGGCGTGGTGGTGGATGCAGGGCGTCACAGTAGCAGGGCTTCGCCTATACTACGAGGGAGAAACGTAACGGGGAGAGAGGGAGGCGCCAAGGCTGAGGTATGAAGTCCTCCCCTCTCCTAAACTATATATAGGGGTGCCAAGGGGGGTGGCCAGCCCTAGGAGATGGGATCTCCTAGGGGGGCGGCGGCCAAGGGGTGGGGGGCTTGCCCCCCAAGCAAGGGGGCGCCCCCCTTAGGGTTCCCCCCCAACCCTAGGCGCATGGGCCCTTGGGGGGGTGGCGCCCCAGCCCACTTTGGGCTGGGTTCCCTCCACCTTCAGCCCATGGGGCCCCCCGGGATAGGTGGCCCCACCCGGTGGACCCCCGGGACCCTTCCGGTGGTCCCGGTACAATACCGGTGACCCCGAAACTTGTCCCTTTGGCTGAAACAGCACTTCCTATATATAATTCTTTACCTCGGGACCATTCCGGAACTCCTCGTGACATCCGGGATCTCATCCGGGATTCCGAACAATATTCGGGTTACTGCATATACATATCTTCACAACCCTAGCGTCACCGAACCTTAAGTGTGTAGACCCTACGGGTTCGGGAGACAAGCAGACATGACCGAGACGACTCTCCGGTCAATAACCAACAGCGGGATCTGGATACCCATGTTGGCTCCCACATGCTCCACGATGATCTCATCGGATGAACCACGATGTCGAGGATTCAATCAACCCCGTATACAATTCCCTTTGTCAATCGATATGTTACTTGCCCGAGATTCGATCGTCGGTATCCCAATACCTCGTTCAATCTCGTTACCGGCAAGTCACTTTACTCGTACCGTAATGCATGATCCCGTGGCCAGACACTTGGTCACTTTGAGCTCATTATGATGATGCATTACCGAGTGGGCCCAGCGATACCTCCCTGTCATACGGAGTGACAAATCCCAGTCTTGATCCATGTCAACCCAACAGACACTTTCGGAGATACCCGTAGTCTACCTTTATAGTCACCCAGTTACGTTGTGACGTTTGGTATACCCAAAGCACTCTTACGGTATCCGGGAGTTACATGATCTCATGGTCTAAGGAAAAGATACTTTGACATTGGAAAACTCTAGCAAATGAACTATACGATCTTGTGTTATGTTTAGGATTGGGTCTTGTCCATCACATCATTCTCCTAATGATGTGATGTCATTATCAATGACATCCAATGTCCATAGTCAGGAAACCATGACTATCTGTTGATCAACGAGCTAGTCAACTAGAGGCTTACTAGGGACATGTTGGTGTCTGTTATTCACACATGTATTACGATTTCCGGATAACACAATTATAGCATGAATAAAGACAATTATCATGAATAAGGAAATATAATAATAATGCTTTTATTATTGCCTCTAGGGCATATTTCCAAAACTACATATTCCATTAAATACCAAGAGCGGTCGAGAACTTGACAAATTGAAGGTACGGTCATAACCGGTGTGCTCAACCTCTAGGCAGTCTGAGATTTTTGAAAGTGGAACCCGATGACGAGTGTACACATTCACAAGTTCCCACTCGCAGTTGGACCCAATATAAACAACCCAATCTCCATTTGCGCCTGCCCAAGCCTTACCCTCAACCGATGGCATCTTAACATCACACATATCATTATCAAGTGGCACCAACTTACATAAGGCGAGACCTTCGTCGTCCGCGCGCCTGTGAGCAGGGTCACGGTGAAGAAGATAGGGGAGATCAAACTGCTCCTGGACCCTTGGGTTCATTGTAATGATGTTATTAGTTGAGTCAAGAATGGTCTTGAACGAACCTGTCATGCTAGCCGAGGTGATGATGTCGCACCGATTAATGAGTTCCTCCACCATGTCATCATTCAGATCGGGGCAAGAATAATGGGGTCGTTTCCGGTTTGTTCCGTCCATGGAGAAGATGATCGAACAATGGCAAAAGGAAGGGTTAAGGAAAATGGAGGAGGGAGGAAGAGCGTGCGACAGTAGTTCCAAATTGAGAGGGAAAGACGAAGAGTCGGTGGACGGTTGCCACAGTACACGAATAGGCGCCCCGGCCTACATATACATCAATTCGGAAATTGTACAAAAGGACTAGCCGTCGTCTCACTCACATGAGGGAACGGGACCACATGTCGAAGAAGAGGCTAGTGGGGAGCGGACGGTTGCCACAGAGGTCACACACTGACGACAAGGCCGTCCTGTCAGACCTAGCGCCCGCGCGGCATGGCTTCCGTCCCCCACACGAGCGAAGCCACTTGGCACCCCCACACGGTTGGTCCGCCACAATGCTAGGCCAACTCCAGCATGTGCAGATCGGACATGCGCTCGCTCAGCCCCCTTTCCCTTGACGCTCCGGAGCTACCCAACCACGGCTACGTGTTTTGCGCACCCGGCGGCCAGATTTGGAGTGGATCTGGTCAGGCTTGAGCTCGCCCGGTTGTGGGAGGCCGCACCGCGCCATGGACTGGCTGGGCACCGAGCCGGAAGGCCCCGGCAAGGCCGTAAGGCCGCATGCAGGTACTGACTCCTCCTCTAGCTGCTCGGATCTACACCGTCGGCGGTCCGCCGGCAGATACATGAATGGCGGTCGGCCGGGCTTGGTGCTGGCCCAAAAGCTCGTCGGTGCACCGTTGCCACTCATTATGTGCGACGACTGCCCAAAGAAGGTCTTGCGCCGCGTGTCTACAACGCCAGAACATCCCGGATGGGTGTTCATCAAGTGCTCAACCGATGGGGTATGTGCTACTTTAGCTTCGGTTGTGCTCTCGTATTAGACTTGTTGTGCTAACTTAAAATTTTATTATGTAGAACGGATGCAAGTTTTGGTATTGGGAAGAAGAGTACATCGATATATTGATAGAGTGCAATTTAGTAGATGTTGTAGCACTTTTAGCTAGCATAGAGGCTAGAGATGAGACTAGTGCACTTGTTGATAGAATAGAGGCTAGACATGAGACTAGATGCGAGGAAGCAACGTCTACTTCTTTACACTCGAAGAAGAAAGAAGCACGCAAGATCAAGCCTCCGCAGATCAACAATGAATGCATCGAGAAGGCACTAATCCAACTTACAGGAGCAGTTATGGAAGTTGAATATCTTCTAAAATGTATTCTTGTGGTTCTTGTTTTCTTTGGTCTTGCTTTTCTAGTCAAATTTTGGTGATGTATTTCCATGTAGCAAAAATCAATGATGAAAAAAGATATGTGCTTGCAAAGAAAAATGTACGCGGCCGGGATGAGTCCGCGCGTTGGGCGCACGGCCACCGCATCCGAGAAATGGCCCGGACACGACCACATTACCCTACCCAAACGGACAGAATCCAGGCAAAACGGAGGTCCGTTTGGGGTCGTGCGTTGGAGTTGGCCTTACAAGTGGGACCGCAGTTGAGGAAACTGACTATCGGTAAACCCCCACCTCGCCCGCCGCGCGATGGCTGAGTTAGAGAAACGACGAGGTTGAAGAGATAACTGTAGCATGGACTCCAAGAAATATGGTGTCAAATGGAAGTCGTGCTGGTGGCGTGTGCCGTACTCCTGGACGTGAATGCTTGTTCTGGCCCATGCCACCCTACTATACAGTACTAGTAGTATCGAGGATTTGAGGTGCTGGTTATGTACAGCGAACACATTAACATATGGCCCACCTCACACTGTGGCCAAATTCCTGGAGTTCGTGCTAGGTTAAAAAGTGTTCTTTGTGAGGGTGGGTGGCAGGTCTCAAGTTTAAAACTTGTTGTATTACATATGTAGACGTAGACATAGTGCAGCATGTGAAGCTAGTACAAATAGTGTACTATTGTTGATTGGCCTCATCCGATAACCTGTTCCAATGCACGTACAATTATGCATTCGGAAAATATTTTTTTGCCTCGTCGCAGCACCCACTCAGAGAAGTGACTCGAAAGCCATTCATAAATTTAGTAAGTTTATGACAGGCATATCATTTTATTACATACAACAGGTCATCAACCCACAATGACAACGAGGATACATTATAAATACTAAAGTTTTCATCACACAACAAATAACAAGCAATGAGATGAATTTCAACTCAACCAATCCTCGGCGTTGGAAACACTTGCTTTGAACTACAAGTGATTCTCCGGGAAGGGCCAACTACTGTCAATCTCGAGACCAACACAGGACTGATCATCCAGGCTGAAGCGGCCTACTATATCACGACCAGGGAAGGGAACCACCGCAATGTCCGAGGTATAGATACAATTGCTTCTCATAAATGGTAGTAACGTTGTGTCAATAGTAGTTGGATCGCCTTTCACCATCATTGGATAGTTTTCTCCAAGGAAGAGCGAGTTTTCTCCAAGATTATCAATAATGTACCAGGGAGAAGGTGATGGCGCTAGCACACTAGTATCCATCCCGAATACCCTGCAACGGATGTTGGAATAGGTCCGAGGAGTGTGACCATAGGAGACAACACATGCTTCCTTAGTCACATCAGCGGTGCCCTGTATACAGACAAGAAGAGGTGATCCATCGGAATAAGTTGCCAGGCGCCACTGAGTATATGGTTCCTCATGCTCGTGATCATCACCATCATCATCTCCCCCTTGGTTATAAAATTTTTCAAGTATAAGTGCTGGAATGTTTACATGACCTTGGAAACACAAGAAGAAGGTTAATTAGTAAAGGGAAACTTGCTAACCCGCATGCATGTGGATGGAACAATTATAATTACGGTGGAAGACAAACGTACCAAAACTACGAGGATCCCATGCAAAAACAGTGCCACGAGTGGTGGCAGCAAACACAAGACCCTCGTATTGAATTGCATCACAGTACACATTCATGTATAGAAACTGATTTTTGAGCAGTATCCATCTAGTCGAACCACGAAGGACGACAACAAGCTTGTCGAAGATAGCAACAACTCCATAGTTCTTGTAATGACAAGAGCGGTTGGGAACTCGACAAATTGCTATCTTTCGTAGAAGACAGTCACCATGATCGTATTTGAACGTGCGTAGAATACCAGTGT
Organism: Triticum urartu; assembly: GCF_056163025.1. Taxonomy (NCBI): domain Eukaryota; kingdom Viridiplantae; phylum Streptophyta; class Magnoliopsida; order Poales; family Poaceae; genus Triticum; species Triticum urartu. Next base: position 535,954,424 of record NC_141874.1, read on the forward strand.
GCTCAACCTCTGGGCAGTCTGAGATTTTTGGAAGTCGAACCCGGTGATGAGTGTACACATTCACAAGTTCCCACTCGCAGTTGTACCCAATATAAAAAACCCAATCTCCATTTGCGCCCGCCCAAGCCTTGCCCTCAAGCGATGTCATCTTAACATAATACGTATCATTATCAAGCGGCATCACCTTGCACAATGCGAGGCTTCCCTCGTCCCCACGCCAGTCAGCAGGGTCACGACGAAGAAGATAGGGGAGATCAAACCACTCCTGGACCCTTGGGTTCCTTGTAATGATGTTATTAGTTGAGTCGAGAATGGTCTTGAACGAACCTGCCATGCTAGCCGAGGTGATGACATCGCACCGATCAATGAGTTCCCCCACCACATCATCTTTCAGATCGGGGCAAGAATAACGGGGTCATTTCCGGCCTGTTCCCTCCATGGAGAAGATGATCGAACTATGGCAGAAGGAAGGGTGAAGGCAAATGGAGGAGGGAAGAAGAGCGTGTGACAGCAGTTCTAAATCGAGAGGGAAAGGCGAAGAGTCGGTGGACGGTTGCCAGTTTGCTTCGGTACACGAAGAGGCGCCCCGGCCTACACGTCCGTTCGGAAATTGTACAAAAGGACTCGCCGTCGTCTCATTGACATGTTGGAACGAGACTGCTACCTCTTGAGCACTGCGTTGTATTTCCTCGAAGAGGAGAGGATGATTGAAAGTGCAACTATCCCTGGGTGGTTTTGGTAATTCCTAACAACATATAGCTCATTGAGCTAACATTATTCCAAGATTAACATTTCAGGAAAAGCTCAATGAATGGCATGGCATGGATGAGGAAAGTGGACCCCTCAAAATACTAAGGACAAAAAGATTGGCTCAAGCTCAAAGCTCAAGACTCTACATTTTATAATTTAGTGATCCAAGATCACATTGAGTCTATAGGAAAAGCCAATACTATCAAGGAGGGATGAGGTGTTGCTTGATGAGGTTCTTGCTTCATAGTGCTTAGTGATATGCTCCAAAACCCTCAACTACCTTACCACATCCACATATGACCCAAACCAAAAGTCAAAATCGGCCCCACCGATTCTTTCTACATATGACCCAAACCAAAAGTCAAAATCGGCCCCACCGATTCTTTCTATCTGGCGCCACCGAGTTCAGATGTCATAGCCACTGCCACAAACCCTAGGCAAATCGGTCTCACCGATAGGGATCTCGGTCACACCGAGATGGGGTTGTAATCTCTCTGTTTCCCTTTGTAACATTTCGGTCCTACCGAGATGAGCAATCGGTTCCACCGAGATTGCAATGTAAACTCTCTGTTTCCCTTTTGTAACATTTCGGTCCCACCGAAATGAGAAAATCGGTCCCACCGAGTTTACCTGACCAACTCTCTAGTTAGCTTATTACCAAAATCGGTCCCACCGAGTTTGTGTAATCAGTCACACCGAGATTACGTTATGCCCTAACCCTAACCATATCGGTCCTACCGAGTTGCATCTCAGTCCCACCGAAAATACTAACGGTCACTAGGTTTGCCAAATCGGTCCGACCGAGTTTCTCAATTCAGTCTCATTGAGATTGGTAAATTGTGTGTAACGGTTAGTTTTTGTGTGGAGGCTATATATACCTATCCACCCACTCTTCATTCATGGAGAGAGCCATCAGAACTTACCTACGCTTCCAATACACATTTTCTGATAGAGAACCACCTACTCATGTGCTGAGGCCAAGATATTCCATTCCCACCATATGAATCTTGATCTCTAGCCTTCCCCAAGTTGCTTTCCACTCAAATCTTCTTTCCACCAAATCCATATCCTGTGAGAGAGAGTTGAGTGTTGGGGAGACTATCATTTGAAGCACAAGAGCAAGGAGTTCATCATCAATACACCATTTGTTACTTCTTGGAGAGTGGTGTCTCCTAGATTGGCTAGGTGTCACTTGGGAGCCTCCGACAAGATTGTGGAGTTGAACCAAGGAGTTTGTAAGGGCAAAGAGATCGCCTACTTCGTGAAGATCTACCGCTAGTGAGGCAAGTCCTTCATGGGCGATGGCCATGATGGGATAGACAAGGTTGCTTCTTCGTGGACCCTTCGTGGGTGGAGCCCTCCGTGGACTCACGCAACCGTTACCCTCCGTGGGTTGAAGTCTCCATCAACATAGATGTACGATAGCACCACCTATCGGAACCATGACAAAAATATCCGTGTCTCCAATTGCGTTTGAATTCTCCAAACCCTTCCCTTTACATTCTTGCAAGTTGCATGCTTTATTTTCCGCTGCTCATAGACTCTTTGCATGCTTGCTTGAATTGTGTTGAGATTGCTTGACTTGTGCTAAGATAGCTATAATCTGCCAAAGACTAAAATTGGGAAAAGGATAGATTTTTAATTGGTCAAGTAGTCTAATCACCCCCCTCTAGACATACTTTCGATCCTACAAGTGGTATCAGAGCTTTGGTCTCCATTTGCTTTGATTTCCATAGCTTTTGGTGGTCATAGCCTTGGTTTCACAACCTAGGAGAGTATGGCGTCTAGCGAGGGAAATTATCACCGTAGAGGTCCTTACTTTGATGGTACTAATTTTGCTAGTTGGAAGCGTAAGATGAAAATGCATATTCTTGGACATAACCCCGCCATTTGGGCTATTGTGTGTATTGGCTTGCAAGGTGAATTTTTTGACGGGAGAGAACCGAATCGTGAAGCCACCGCGGAAGAGTTGAAAATGTTGCAATACAACGCTCAAGCTTGTGATATCCTCTTCAACGGATTGTGCCCCGAAGAATTCAACAAAATCAGCCGTATTGAGAATGCAAAGGAAATTTGGGATACTTTGATTGACATGCATGAAGGTACCGACTCCTTGAAGGAATCCAAGTTGGATGTGCTTCAAAGTCAACTTGACAAGTTCAAAATGAAGGATGGTGAAGGTGTCGCTGAAATGTACTCTAGGCTTGCTCTTATCACAAATGAGATTGCCGGCTTAAGAAGTGAAGAGATGATCGACAGATTCATCATCAAGAAGATCCTAAGAGCCTTGGATGGAAAATATGATACCGTGTTCACATTGATTCAAATGATGTCCAATTACAAAGATCTCAAGCCAACAGAAGTCATTGGAAGAATTGTTGCTCATGAGATGTCACTCAAGGATAAGGAGGAACTTCACAACAAATCAAGTGGTGCTTACAAAGCTTCATGCGAAGCCCCCACATCATCAAGTGAGAAACAAACCTTCAATGAAGAATTGAGCTTAATGGTGAAGAACTTCAACAAATTTTACAAGAGTATAAGCAAAGAGAGAAGCTCCAAGTCAAGGTCCTACAACGACAAAAGATCTTCTAGTCGAGAGTGAAACTTCTACAATTGTGGAAGGCCCGGACACTATTCCAATGAGTGTACGGCACCCCACAAAAGAAGAGAAGATTCTCCAAAAAGAAGAAGTAGAAGAGAAGAATCACCACCTAGAGAAAGAAGGAGTAGAGATGATCGTTATGAACGAAGACCCTCACGGAGAAGCAAGGATTCGGAAAGAAAGGACAAGTCATCAAGGAGCTACACAAAACGAAGACATCAAGCTCATGTTGGTGAATGGGTATCCGGCTCCGACTCCGACAATCACTCTGAGAGAAGCTATCACTCCGACTCCGAATATACTCAAGATGAAGGTGTTGCCGGTCTAGCACTTGTGTCAACCAACTCCTACGACATATTTGATTCACAAAATGAAGGAATTGGAAGATGCTTCATGGACAAAGGTCCAAAGGTATCACACCCCGAGTATGTTGATTTCAATAGTGATGAAGATGACTTGTTAGGTGATGATGATTTACTTGTTGACAACTCTAGTGATTAATACTATGATGAAACATCAATTAATCATGCTAATCAAGATGAAACGAATGACAATGATAAGGAGAAGATTGAGTCTCTAACTAAAGAACTAAACACTCTTAAGTTAGCTCATGAAACTATCTTAGGAGATCATGGAGAACTTTTAAGGACTCATGAGAAATTACGCTTTGAAAAGCTCAACCTTGAGCAAGAGCATGAGTTCTTGAAGGCAATCAATGATGATCTTCGCAAGAAAAGTTCTTCTTACATTGCCAAGCGTTTACTCTTATCCACTTACATGCCTCAAGTCAAGTCTAGTAACAAGAACAAGGAAGATTCTTCCTCTAGTAGTAACAATAATCATGTTAAATCCAATGTTGTTGCTTCTAGTAGTTCTCTTGATTCCACTAATGATTCTCTTAGCCAAGTTACACTTGAGCAAGAAAATAGCTTATTGAAGGGAATTATAGAGAAAGGTGTTTACAAGAGCCTTGCCGGGAGTAAGCAATTCGAGGAAATTGTATGCAAGCAAGGAAGGCATCGGAAGAACCAAGGTGTTGGTTTTGAACGAAAGTTCAATGCCAATGGAGTTGAGTGGGAAGAAGATCAATACCCCAAGACGAAGTTTGTTCCTCAACAAGAGAAGTATGTGAAAGTGCGTTATATCGACTAGAGGGGGGTGAATAGGCGATTTTTATGAAAGTCTTCAGAACATAGAAGTTTTGAAGACAAACGATAAAAATTAAACCTATTACCATGCAGCGGAAGGTAGACTACACTAGGCAAACCATAGTCAAGTATTCAATGAAGTGAAAGCACAAAGACTAAATAGCAGCTAGGTAGTAAGGATCAGGTAGGAAGATATTGTGAAGCCAAACAGAACACGCAGTCACTCAGTGAAGACAAATGATAGTGCAAACATACAATGACTTCACAAGGAGTAACAGTAAGTAAAGGGAAGTGAAGATGAAACCAGTGACTCGTTGAAGACAATGATTTGTTGGACCAGTTCCAGTTGCTGTGACAACTGTACGTCTGGTTGGAGCGGCTAGGTATTTAAACCTTAGGACACACAATCCCAGACACCCAGTCCTGAACACGCAGCTCAGGACACCCAGTCCTCACCGTATTCTCCTTGAGCTAAGGTCACATAGACCTCGCCCAATCACTTTGGTAAGTCTTCCAGGTAGACTCCCAAACCTTCACAGACTTCGTTCACCGGCAATCCACAATGTCTCTTGGATGCTCAGAACGCGACGCCTAACCGGCTGGAGGATGCACAGTCCTCAAGTGTAATAAGTCTTCAGATCACACAAACAAGAAGACTTAAGTGATGCCCAATTCTCTCTGGCTCTGGTGGTTAGGGCTTTATCCTTACAAGGAATTCTCTCTCAAAGGCTTCGAGGTGGGTTGCTCTCAAACGACAAAAGTCGTACTTTCAATCTGAGCAGCCAACCATTTATGGTTGTAGGGGGTGGGCTATTTATAGCCACTTGGCAACCCGACCTGATTTGTCCGAAATGACCCTGGGTCACTAAGGAACTGACACATGTTCCAACGGTCAGATTTCAAACTCAGACGGCAACTTTACTTGGGCTACAAGCAAAGCTGAATTGTCCGACTCTAGACAAGATTCGCTCTCATAGTCTTCACTCAAAGACATAGGTTTTTGGTTTAGGCATCACTTCAGTCATTCTGACTGGTTCTCTTGGACCCCACTTAACAGTATGGTGGTTCCTATGACTCAACAAAAAGAAAAAGAACTACGAAAGATCTAAGTCTTCGAGCCCCATAGGCTTCATATCGTGTCTTCTCTTGTCATAGTCTTCAATGTGAATATCTTCATATACCACCTTTGACTTCAATGTCTTCATACATTTTTAGGGGTCATCTCTGGTAGTAAAACCGAATCAATGAGGGACTTCTACCTATGTTATCCTGCAATTCTCACAAACACATTAGTCCCTCAACTAGGTTTGTCGTCAATACTCCAAAACCAACTAGGGGTGGCACTAGAAGCACTTACAATCTCCCCCTTTTTGGTGATTGATAACAAACTAGTTGAAGTTTTCAACGGGGAATATAATTTGTGAAATTGTAAAGAATAAGGAATTATCTTCATAAGTTGCAAGGGCTCCCCCTGAAGATGTGCATATGAGTTAATTTGCTTTTGGAATGCAAATGCACATGGCAGGTTGTACTTGTGGAGATCCACTTCAACTTATGATGACAATCCACTATGCATGTGAAAGTATATGAAGATAATGACATGCATAATGGAAAATGAACGTCTACAGAATGAGCTAAGTGCGGAATTTATCGTCGCACATGCGGAATTTATCTTCGCAAAACAAGGTGGCAAATAAGTAGCAGACGACCATCTAGTTTAAGTGTTACAACTCATAAGAACCAAATGTAGCAAAAACGAGAGTTGTAAGCACGAAGCAAAATATAAAGCACCCGCCCATATGGACCCGCTTGAAGACTATCAATCTCATATGCTTCTCCCCCTTTTGTCAGGAATGACCAAAAAGGTTTGAAGACATAGAGCCTCTACTCGTTCCCATGAGGAGTAGGTGAAGTAGCAGGGTTGTTGGTGTTGTTTGGCGGTGCAGAAGAGCTTGGAGGTGCTGAAGGAGGTGGCGGTGAAGTAACATCGTCTTCTTCCTCAATAATTCTGGTAGTCACTGTGGCAGCAAAGGAAGAGAACTCAGAGTCTTCAAGGGATGGAGTTCCTAGCAGCACAGCCCTTTGAGGAGGTGTGGAGTCAAACTTGAATCTCTCAGTGAAGCCATCTTCTTGAAGATCAACTTCAGAACACATCATCGTGAGCCCTTTCCATGTGCGGCGACAGGTTTCATGGGCAACGAAAGCATTCTTGGTGGCAAGATTCCGAGTGCGATTAACATCCACCAAGAGGCTTTTCATCTGACGCTTCAGCCAGTCATGATGCCTATCATGTTTCTGATGTAGAGCCACAAGAAGCTCTCGGTCGTTGAGAACACGAGTGCGCTTCTTGGGTCTTGGAGCAGTGGCACTGTCGGTGGCTTCAACGGAAGCAGGGTGTGGTGCATGTGTAGTGCCAGCCAAAGGATACACCTGAGAAACTGCTTCAACTCCGTCAACATTCTGAGTAAAACTTTGATGTTCTGCATTCTGAAGACTTAGAGGTTGCTTGGCAGGCTCAGAATATATGGCTTCAGTAGACATGTCCACGTCAGGCAAGAAGATCCGATGGTTGCGGGCTGAGGGCTGATACGAGATGGCGGAGCGTAGCTTGATCAGCCGCATGACCCAAGGGGCGTAGAACTTCAAACCAAACAGATCAATGCCTGATGCAGCAAGTTGGCGTATGAAGAAGTCATGTGCATTGAAGCATTTGCCATGAAGTATATAGAAGACCAAAGTCTTCATTGCACCCTGAAGCTTGGCATTTGGAGAGTGCCCTTTGATAGGCTAGAGAGTTCTCCTGATGATGTGATAGATGGTTCTTTGCAGATACTCAAGGTCTTCAACGAAGAACTCTGTGGGATAAGCAGCATCTTGGGGCAATGGATTCATCATGCTGAGCATCTGACTCATATCAGGTTCTGGCCGCTGAAAGATGCTCTCAATAGCTTCAGCATGCAGCTGACAGCCTTGCTCAAAGAGATCGCCAGGAGTGGGCAAGCCAGTGAGCTCAATGATGTCAAATGCATTGGCTTCGTGATGAACGTTGCCAGTCATCCACTCCAGGACCCAAGTCTTCGGATCTCTGTTGTACCCTCTGATGTGAAGTGTGGCATAGAATTGAAGCAGCAGCTCTTCATTCCAATGCTCTTCGTCAGTAATGAATGGCAGCAGTCCAACTTCCTTGAAGCAATCTAAAGCTTCTTCCAAACAGGGCAGACCAGCTATAGCTTCAACATCAAGGCGCTTGTGTGGGAAGATGCGACCTTGGTTGTACAGAATGCAAGAGTAATAGCTTCGCTGAGGATAGCTCCAGAACTGACCAGATGATATCCTTTCCCTTGAGTAGGGGTTCCTGGAGCTATTGAAGAACATGTTGTCTGCCCTGAAGCCATTGATGTTGAAGGAGCCAGGTGCTGATGCAGGACCTGGAAACCTTGGCAGTCTTGGGATTGGCTTCTGGACCTGAGGCCTGTGCTCAACATGATAGTTGAACTGGGGACCGGCAGCAGACTCAGGAACAGAAGTGGCGGGATCAGTGGCTTCGCTGTCTTCTGAAGCTTTTGCTGGGGAGGGCTCCACATTAGCTTCATTGGTGGTTGTGGCAGCCTCATGATTTTCATCCTCCACTTGACTAGCTAGAGGGTCGGTCACAAGCACATTCTCCTGGAGAACTGCTTCTTGGTGGGACAGGGGAGTGGGATCTTGTGGGACTCCTTCTTCTGCGGTTGATGCAACCGGAATGTCTTCAGCAGAGACTTGAGGCCTTGGACCTTTGCGAAGCCTGCGGAACGCAGACGACGCCTGTGGAGTTGGTGTGGGCTGGGCCTCATAGTCTTCTTCCTCTTGTGGGTGATCCGCCCATGAAGCATCCTGTGCAATTGGCATCAGTGGACGACCAATGCTGATGAGTTCACTGTTTTCATGCTAAGGAAGGACTGCATCATCTTCTACATTGTTATGTTGACCAATGTCTTCAGCAGCGATGGGATCAGCTGCTGGAATGTCTTCAGCTTCATGAGCCTCTATGGAAGCAGGCTCATGAATTGTCAGTTGTCGTTCAGCTTCAGGATAGACCATAGAAATGGGGTCGACTATCAAGGGCTCTGTGGAAGCAGCCCGAGCTTTCTTGGTCTTCCTCTTCTTCTTGGAGGGGGCAGTAGGAGAGGCTTCAGAGTGTTTCCTCTTCCTGGCTTCAGCCTTAGCAGTCCTTGTCTTCTTGAGCTCTGAAGCTGTTGACCGGCTTTTCGAGCCAGTCAGTCTAGTTGGGAAGACAATTGGAACTGCTTCTTGCCTTGGTGCATCAGATTCAGCCATAGCAGGCTTCTTCTTCCTCTTTGCCGCCATCCTGGGGTCGATGCCAGGACACCCAAGTGCCTTGCGCTTCTCAGCCTCATTATAGGCTTGCACACATCTGTCAGCCAGATTCTTCATGCGCTCACGCGAACCCTGAGCTTCTGCACGCTTCTTCACAAAGGCTTCCTTGAGCTCGTGCATCATTGTCTTGAAGTTCTTCACTTCTTGCACGCTGAGCTTGGCCATATGCTTCTTGAACTGAGCCTTTTCATAGTCAATCTTCTGCTTCAGTTCAACAATGCGCTGGGCAATAGCAAGTTCTGAAGCAATGGCGCCTTAGAAGGCGACACTGAGGCCAATGGGTAGCTGCAGATCTTCAAAGCTGATGTTTGGCGTGTCAAACCACTCGTCAATGAAGTTGTGGATGATGGTGACATCAAAGAGAGGCGGATCTTTGAAATTTCTGCTTCTTCTTTGCTCTTGATGAGTTGCTCAAGAGCGTCATCTATAAGATCTTCATCACTTGACAGATCAATGTCGTCATTGCGCAGAATGGCAGCAGCTGTTAGCTCTTTGCCAGTGTGAGACAGAGGCATCTTGGCCTTCTGGGGCTTGGAGACGCGTGATAAATCTTCAGACTGCACACTGTCTTCAGGAGGTGCAGTTGCCAATGGCTTCGCCCTTGAAATTTTTGGTGAAGGGGCCGTCTTTGAAGCTTTTGGCTTCTTCAACTGCTTTGGCTTCGGCACTACAGGCGCGTCATCAGACTCAGTGTCAGCTGCAGGCTCATTCACTGCAGTCCCTTGAACCAAGATGTAGGTGATGAGGCCTTCAAGGTTGGCGAAAGGGCCGATGACATTGGGTTCTGCATGTCGTGTGCCATCTGCCCTTGGAGATGAGGGACCAGGGTTGAAGTCTAACCCAAAAGTCTTCTTGTTCTGCTTTGCTGAGTTCTGAGCAAACTGGAAGTTGCGCTTGAACAGATTTTCGTCACGACACCATAGCAGTGACGACGAGTGTGCATCAGCAGGCTGTGGTCCATGGACCATGCATGGATAGAAGCCTTGAGCAATGGCTTCATCTCTGGACCTGGGTAGAAGATTCTTGAATAGGATGTCTCCCCACGGTCTCTTGATGGCATTTTTCTCAGCATACTCCTGGGTCACAAATCTGTATTTGAACCATTATTCTGCCCAATATCTTCGAATCCATTGGATTCGGGTCTTGCGCTGACTATAATCCTGTTCAGGATCTGTCTTGTACATTTCTGAGAGTTCATCTGGCAGATCTCTGGAGGTCTCACCACGACGCTTTCTGCCACCCTTCCTTGCTACTTTCTCTGAAGCCATAAACTTTAACTTGAAAGGCTTCAAGACGTTCAAAGGCTTCAAAGGTTTTCATTTGCTGGACCAACAGGAACTGGCTTCGGGAGAATTTATGTGATGCTGTAAGAATTCTGCAAATGAATGCAGACTATGAGAACCAAAGGATTCTCCCACGGACGTGTACCTGTGACAGCATTAAGGTGCGAGGGAAGGGGAAGAGGTCATATGCATTCTCAGAAGATTTTGAAGATAAATCAGTTTAGAAGACATTGACCTCATCGTGCGAAGACATTCACTCATAGATAAGAAGTTGGTTCCAGATTTGTACGAATCCACAGATCAGTACAAGTGAGGAATCTAACTACTTTGTGAAGCACAAGTGAATATACTAGGCATGTTATGAGATGCGGTATGAGAGAGATCTAGCTTGTGTGAACAGAAACTGCTTGTGGTAGAAAGTGACAAATCCATAGGATCAATGGTGCTGTAAAAAGAGGAAGTTTTATTTACCACACTAAGAACTGCTAGACGGAGTGTAAGATGAGGCCGAGCAGTTCGATCTTCCATGCCCTAACTTGGCGACGGAGGGCACCTACGGCGACGGCGGAGAGGACGATGTCCGCGGTCGGCGTGAAGACGGCGTCGGAGAGGTTGCAGCAGCGAAGCGCTTCGTCGCCGGCGTCGTCGAGGGCTAGTGGTGGCGCTAGGGTTCGTGCGAGGGTGGAAGAAGAGATAATGACCGTTGTGAGTGTGTATTTATAGGTACAGGGGCGGCACTGTGCTATTACTCAGGTGCCCCTGGCGATTCGCATCTGAGGAACACGTGGCCATTATGCGGAATTTTGGGGTTCGTTCCACGTCCCACGCACGCCTGAATTGTCGGGTGGTCGTTCCTACTTCTCCGGATTTCATGTGGAGGAATGAGCATTGAAAACGGACTTAATGGTTGTCTCTGTATCTTCTGCTGACAAGGACGCAGAGAAGACATTTGACAGTTTCAATAGAATGCATATGACTTGGAGAGATAGAGTTTGAGATAGAAAGCATAGAGAGATTAGGGTCCGATCACATTCACTTAGTTCAAAAGATTCAACACGAAGACATAGCTATAAGTGAATGCTATAGAGGACAGAACACTAGTATATATATATATATAATCAACATAGTGAAGATAATCATGAAAATATGTTGAGATCGAAGCCAAACCAAATGTGAAGACATTGCAAGGTAACGCCATGAGTGAAACACTTCAAAATAGAACGTTTGGTGGTGGCGTTACCCACCGTATAGGAAGTATTAGACCCAGACACGGCGCACAATTATCGTGGCGCTCTGAAGTCAAATTCCACATTAATGTATTCACACTTAGAATGTATGTCTTCATTGATTGAAGATATACTTTACTTCATGTGTTGCACATCTTAAGTCATCAATATGCATAAGGGTTAGGATGTGTGCCTGATCACAGGACATTTGAGGATTCCAGGATATTTAGCTCACACCGTAACTTGCAAAACCTCTTCTCATCCAAGGGCTTGGTGAAGATATCTGCCAATTGCTCTTCAGTGTTGACGTGCATGATATCAATGTCTTCCTTCACAACATGATCTCTGAGAAAGTGATGACGAATTTCAATGTGTTTTGTCTTCGAGTGCTGAACTGGGTTGTTGGCAATCTTGATGGCGCTTTCGTTGTCGCAGTAAAGTGGCACTTGCTTCAGATGAATGCCATAGTCCTTGAGTGTTTGCTTCATCCACAGAAGCTGAGCGCAGCAAGATCCAGCAGCAATGTATTCAGATTCAGCAGTGGAGAGAGATACATAGTTCTACTTCTTTGAAGACCAACATACAAGTGATCGTCCCAGAAAGTGACATGTGCCTGATGTAGACTTGTGATCAACTTTGTCACCAGCATAATCAGCATCCGAGAATCCAACCAGATCAAACTCTGAGCCCTTTGGATACCATTATTCTAGAGTTGGGGTGTGAGCCAAATATCGAAGAATTCGCTTCACAGCTAAGTGATGCGACTCCTTTGGTGCCGCTTGAAATCGAGCACACATGCAAACACTAAGCATAATATCTATCCTAGATGCACATAGATAAAGTAAAGAACCAATCATGGAGCGGTATACCTTTTGATCGAACTCTTTACCATTGTCGTCAGGACCCAGATGATGTTTGGCTGGCATTGGTGTTGTGAAGCCTCTGCAGTCTTGCATACCAAACTTCTTCAGGCAATCTTTGAGATACTTCTCTTGAGATATGAAGATGCCATTGCGTTGTTGTCGTATTTGAAGACCGAGGAAGAACTTTAGCTCCCCCATCATGGACATCTGATATTGCTCTTGCATCATCTATCCAAACTCTTCACTGTACTTCTGATTGGTGCAGCCGAAGATAATGTCATCCACATATATTTGGCACACAAACAGTTCACCATCATATGTCTTCGTGAAAAGTGTGGGATCTAGGGAACCAGGTATGAAGCCTTTGCTCTTTAGGAAGTATTTGAGTGTGTCATACCAGGCCCGAGGGGCTTGTTTGAGGCCATACAGTGCCTTGTTGAGCCTGTATACCATGTCAGGATGTTTTGGATCTTCAAAGCCAGGAGGTTGTGCAACATACACTTCTTCTTCAATCTTGCCATTGAGAAAGGCACTCTTCACATCCATTTGATATAGAAGTATGTTATGATGATTTGCATAGGCCAGAAGTATGAGTATGGCTTCAAGTCTAGCCACAGGAGCAAATGTTTCATCGAAGTCAATGCCTTCCACTTGAGTATATCCTTGAGCAACGAGACGAGCTTTGTTTCTGACAACTTGACCATGCTCATCTTGCTTGTTGCGGTATATCCATTTGGTGCCTATTATATTGTGCTTCCGTGGATCAGGACGCTTAACCAGTTCCCATACATTATTCAGCTCAAACTGTTGAAGCTCTTCGTGCATAGCTTGAATCCATTGAGGTTCCATGAAGGCTTCTTCAACTTTCTTGGGTTCTGATATTGAGACGAATGCGAAGTGCCCACAGAAATTTGCTAGCTGAGTTGCCCTTGAACGAGTGAGTGGACCAGGTGCATTGATGCTATCAATTATTCTTTCAATCTGCACTTCATTGGCAACGCGAGGATGTACAGGGCGAAGACTTTGCTCTTGCTGTTCATTGTCGTTGTTGGAAGGAATGTCTTCAGGCTGAGCATTGTCTTCATGTTGATCAGGTGCTGAAATGAAAAGTTCTTCTTCAGGATGAGCTTCAGAAGGTATAATTTCTCCAGTTCCCATTAGCTTGATTGATTCACTGGATGGATCTTCATCTAGCACATTTGGCAGCTGCTCTCTTCGTGAACCGTTGGTCTCATCGAACCGCACATCCACTGTTTCAACCACTTTGTAATGAAAGAGATTGAAGACTCTGTAGGAGTGCGAATCCTTTCCATATCCAAGCATAAAACCCTCATGTCCTTTTGGTGCAAATTTTGAGGTGTGATGTGGGTCCTTGATCCAGCACCTTGCGCCAAATACTCTGAAGTAACTGACATTTGGCTTCTTGCCAGTAAGGAGCTCATAAGATGTCTTGTTCAGTAGCTTGTGAAGATAAACACGATTGATTGTATGGCATGCAGTATCAATGGCTTCGGGCCAGAATTTTCTTGGGGGCTTGTATTCATCTAGCATCGTTCTGGCCATCTCAATTAGTGTTCTGTTCTTGCGTTCAACGACGCCATTCTGCTGTGGCGTGTACGGGGCTGAGAATTCATGTGTGATGCCCAAGGTATCAAGATATGTATCAAGGCCAGTGTTCTTGAATTCAGTGCCATTGTCACTTCTGATGTGCTTTATCTTGGCGCCAAAATTGTTCATAGCTCGATTGGCGAAGCGTCTGAAGACATCCTGCACTTCAGTCTTGTAAAGGATTATGTGCACCCAAGTATATCTAGAATAATCATCAACAATAACGAAGCCATAGAGGCAAGCAGTAGTAGTTAGAGTTGAGTAATGAGTGGGACCGAAAAGATCCATGTGAAGCAGTTCGAAGGGTCGAGTAGTAGTCATGATTGTCTTGAAGGGATGTTTGGCCCTCGTCATCTTCCCTGCTTCACAGGCACCGCATAAGTGGTCTTTCTTGAACTTGACGCCCTCGATGCCTATGACATGCTTCTTCTTCGCAAGGGTGTGGAGGTTCCTCATGCCAGCATGTCCAAGCCTCCGATGCCAGAGCCAGCATTCTGAAGCCTTTGCTAGAAGACATACTGCAAGCTGTGGCCCTGCTGAGAAATCTACCACGTACAAATCATCTTTTCGATACCCTTCAAACACTAGAGACTTGTCAGATTCCATTAGTACAAGGCAACGATATTTTCCAAACATTATGATCATGTTCAAATCGCAAAGCATTGAGACAGGCATTAAGTTGAAGCCAAGGGATTCAACAAGCATGACTTTATCCATGTGTTGATCCCTTGAGATTGCAACTCTACCTAGACCCAATACCTTACTTTTACCAGTGTCAGGAAATGTGATGTGGCTCTTGTGGGATGGACGTAAGGTTGAGTCCATAAGAAGACTTCTTTTGCCAGTCATGTGATTTGTACACCCACTGTCAATAATCCATTCTGAAGATGCTGGTGTCGTACCCTACAGTGCAGTTAGGGGGATAGGCTTCACCAAGAGCATTGTGAAGCAAAAACATTTGACGAACCAGTGGGTTATGAAAGCTTAGATCCAGGTTAGGACTAATAGGGAGAGTAGCAAGCGATTCAGGTATGAAGTACATAGTAAGACCATTTGGGCATTTGATCTTGCGCCCTACAAGATGTTTAAGGTCCCCAGCAATAGCGTCAGACGATTTTGGTTTTTTGCTGGAGACCTTTCCCTGCAAAAGAGAGTTAAGCCTTCTTAACCACCCACATCTTCAAGGGTGGCTTAGAAGCAATAAGTCTAAGTGCAGCATCTGAAAATTTTGGCTTTGAAGCCTTAGCAAACAGTCTTCCAGGCGGACAATAGTACTCATAAGAATAAGCAGAATAGTTCTTGGTCTTATGAACATGGCGGTTTGATGAACCGCTCTCATATTCATATGCCTGAGTATGATTTCCCTGCAAAACATTTGCGTTAGTGCGACTCAGGTGAGTCCTCTGTCTGTATGAAGCCTTTGGACCATATGAAGCCTTTGGTCTGAGGTTTGTCTTCTTCACGTGAGGTGTCATGATGACATTCACAGGAAGACTCTCCAGACACCTTTTCGGAACCCAGATCTTCTTCATAGGTGGTCCATTCCTGCAGTTAGTACCAATGTACCTGGCAAATACTTCACCATTCTGATTCTTAAACAGTATATAGTTTGTATCAAAGGATTCATCAATGATAATGGGGTTAGCACAAGTGAAGCCAGATAGATTGGATGGATCTGCTGAAGGTTCCTTTGCAGCAACCCACATGGTTTTGGGGTACTGCTCAGGTTTCCAGTCAGAGCCATCTGCATTCATTTTCCTTACGAACCCTACACCCTCTTTCCTAGGGTTTCGGTTCAGAATCTGCATTTTCAGGACATCACATAGCGTCTGATGCCCTTTAAGACTTTTGTACATCCCTGTTTCAAGCAATGTCTTCAACCTAGCATTCTCATCAGCAATAGCGGTGGTATCCTCAGCAGAGGGGTTAGTTACCACATCAGTTGAAGATATTGCAACAACAGTAGCAGTAGAACATTCAGCAACAGAAGTAGCATTATCACGCTCAATGCATTTAAGACATGGTGGTTCAAATCCTTCTTGAGCGGGACTGATCTGTTTGCCGCGAAGTGACTCGTTTTCCATTTGAAGATCTTCATGAACCGCTCTCAATTTCTCAAGATCTTGCTTCCTTTGAAGATAATCATAGGAAAGCTTTTCATGAGTTGTTGAGAGAGTTTCATGACGACTTTCAAGTTCCTGATACTTGACGTGAAGATTTTTTATGTCTTCAATTAAGGATTCAGATCGAGTCATTTCAGCACCTAACAGATCATCGCTTCTGTCTAACAGTTTTTGAATATGTTCCATAGCTTTCTGTTGTTCAGTTGCAATTTTAGCAAGTGTTTTGTAGCTAGGTTTTGAACCACAATCAGAGTCATCGTCACTAGATGTTTGATAGTGAGTAGTGCGTGTGTTTACCTTGGCACCGCGTGCCATGAAGCAGTAGGTATAAGCGGAGTAGTCCTTGTCATTTGCATCGATGTCGGTGATGAAGTCATTGTCTTCAGTGTTGAAGATGGACTTGGCAACGTATGCTTTAGCCAGACTTGCGACGCCTGAGTCGGATTCCTCCTCAGACTCCACCTCCGCCTCCTCTGAAGCAGACTCCTCCTCTGAATCCATTTCCTTGCCAACAAACGCACGTGCCTTGCCAGATGAGCTCTTCTTGTGTGATGAATACTTTGAGGAAGACTTGGAAGAAGACTTTGAGTATTTCTTCTTCTTCTTCTTGTCGTCAGAGTCATATTCCTTGCTCTTCTTCTTCTTTTTGTTCTCATTGTCCCACTATGGACACTCAGAGATGAAGTGGCCAAGTTTCTTGCACTTGTGACATGTTTTCTTCTTGTAGTCATGAGCAGGAGCTTCATCATTCCTTGAACTTGATCGGGAAGACTTTCTGAAGCCTTTCTTCTTGGTGAATTTTTGGAACTTCTTGACAAGCATAGCAAGTTCCCTTCCAATATCTTCAGGATCATCAGAACTGCTGTCAGATTCTTCTTCAGATGAGGAGACAGATTTTGCCTTCAAGGCACGAGTTCGCCCATAGTTTGGACCATAGATATCTCTTTTCTCCGAAAGCTGAAACTCATGTGTGTTGAGCCTCTCAAGTATGTCAGACGGATCGAGTGTCTTGAAATCAGGACGTTCTTGAATCATCAGGGCCAGGATGTCAAACAAACTATCAAGTGATCTCAGCAGCGTCTTGACGACTTCGTGTTTGGTGATCTCAGTGGCGCCGAGGGCTTGAAGCTCATTTGTGATGTCAGTGAGTCGGTCAAATGTGTGCTGGACATTCTCATTGTCATTTCGCTTGAAGCGGTTGAAGAGGTTGCAAAGGACACTGATTCTCTGATCTCTCTGGGTTGAGATGCCTTCATTGACCTTGGAGAGCCAGTCCCAGACCAGCTTGGATGTCTTCAAAGCACTCACACGGCCATACTGTCCTTTGGTCAGATGACCACAGATGATATTCTTGGCAGTAGAGTCCAGTTGAACGAATTTCTTGACATCAGCAGCAGTGACACCTTCTCCAGCCTTGGGAACGTCGTTCTCGACGACATACCATAGGTCGACGTCAATGGTTTCAAGATGCATGCGCATCTTATTCTTCCAGTAGGGATATTCAGTTCCATCAAAGACGGGGCACGCAGCGGAGACTTTAATTATCCCTGCAGTCGACATAGCTAAAACTCCAGGTGGTTAAACCGAATCACACAGAACAAGGGGAGCACCTTGCTCTGATACCAATTGAAAGTGCGTTATATCGACTAGAGGGGGGTGAATAGGCGATTTTTATGAAAGTCTTTAGAACATAGAAGTTTTGAAGACAAACGATAAAAATTAAACCTATTACCATGCAGCGGAAGGTAGACTACACTAGGCAAACCATAGTAAAGTATTCAATGAAGTGAAAGCACAAAGACTAAATAGCAGCTAGGTAGTAAGGATCAGGTAGGAAGATATTGTGAAGCCAAACAGAACACACAGTCACTCAGTGAAGACAAATGATAGTGCAAACATACAATGACTTCACAAGGAGTAATAGTAAGTAAAGTGAAGTGAAGATGAAACCAGTGACTCGTTGAAGACAATGATTTGTTGGACTAGTTCCAGTTGATGTGACAACTGTACGTCTGGTTGGAGCGGCTAGGTATTTAAACCTTAGGACACACAGTCCCGGACACCCAGTCCTGAACACGCAGCTTAGGACACCCAGTCCTCACCGTATTCTCCTTGAGCTAAGGTCACATAGACCTCGCCCAATCACTCTGGTAAGTCTTCAAGGTAGACTCCCAAACCTTCACAGACTTCGTTCACCGGCAATCCACAATGTCTCTTGGATGCTCAGAACGCGACGCCTAACCGGCTGGAGGATGCACAGTCCTCAAGTGTAATAAGTCTTCAGATCACACAGACAAGAAGACTTAAGTGATGCCCAATTCTCTCTGGCTCTGGTGGTTAGGGCTTTATCCTCGCAAGGAATTCTCTCTCAAAGGCTTCAAGGTGGGTTGCTCTCAAACGACAAAAGCCGTACTTTCAATCTGAGCAGCCAACCATTTATGGTTGTAGGGGTGGGCTATTTATAGCCACTTGGCAACCCGACCTGATTTGTCTGAAATGACCCTGGGTCACTAAGGAACTGACATGTGTTCCAACGGTCAGATTTCAAACTCACACCACAACTTTACTTGGGCTACAAGCAAAGCTGACTTGTCCGACTCTGGACAAGATTCGCTCTCATAGTCTTCACTCGAAGACATAGGTTTTTGGTTTAGGCATCACTTCAGTCATTCTGACTGGTTCTCTTGGACCCCACTTAGCAGTACGGTGGTTCCTATGACTCAACACAAAAGAAAAAGAACTACGAAAGATCTAAGTCTTCGAGCTCCATAGGCTTCATATCGTGTCTTCTCTTGTCATAGTCTTCAATGTGAATATCTTCATATACCACCTTTGACTTCAATGTCTTCATACATTTTTAGGGGTCATCTCTGGTAGTAAAACCGAATCAATGAGGGACTTCTACCTGTGTTATCCTGCAATTCTCACAAACACATTAGTCCCTCAACTAGGTTTGTCGTCAATACTCCAAAACCAACTAGGGGTGGCACTAGATGCACTTACAGTATGATCCTACTTCTTTCAAAGGGACACAAGCTCAAGATGATCTTTCACCACAAGACTACAAGCAAAAAGGCAAGGACAAGCTTCAAGAGGAAATTGATGCATTTGAAGAAGCTCCTAAGGCCTTGGTCAAGTGGGTTCCCAAGACTACATCAAGTTCCACTTCATCAAGTACAACTACAACTCCGAGTATTCCCATCAAGATGGTGTGGATCCCGAAGAAGAAGAACTAGAGAGTTCTTGAGGGTGACTCCGCCAACATACTTCACTCTTATCATTTTGGCAAGAACGAGTGCAATCAACTTCCACATCTTGCACTAGTTCAAGGAGTCACGAACCCTCTTGTTGGTAAGACAAGGGACAAGGTAACCTAAAGCTTTCATAGACATCATCTTGTGTGTGCATCACTCTATGCCTATGGATATCCTTGTTTGTTCCTTGTGGGACTAACCCGTGTAGGTATTGAAATAGCAACTCACTCCAAAGGATAGCTCCAAATGATCTACATCAACATTGAGCATCCACATCTTCAACATCTACATGAAGTCATCATCGACAAAACCCAAGGTTAGTTCATCCCTCTTAGGGGGGCGATCTCACATCTAGGGGGAGCTTTACTCTAAGAATTGAGCTAAAGCAACTCTAATGGTGTGAAAACAACAATGCTTTATGTAAAAGTGGTAACCCCACTTGTGCTTAAACGATGAGTATGACTGATGATCAAATGTTCACATTTGACTCCTAAGTCAATATACTCATATATAGATGACCTAGTCATCACCAATTGCTTGATAAATTCTAGAATTGGTTGTGCATGCTTTTCCACATATTTCAATTGCCATTTTATTGTGTGAGCATGTTGGTTGCATAATTTACTCATTCAAGGACATCCACTTGTTGTTTTGAGTGATTGGTTTCTTTTTCTCTTGCCAAGTGGATGGACAAGAATGCCTAAGAACCTTCTCTAGCTATCTATGCTTTTCTCGTCTCAAACTCTATTCATGCTACATCACAAAATTTGATCAAGTCAGATTCGAACCACTCTGTGTGAGGAGCACTCGGAGTCCCCGATTTGTCATAGACTTAAACTTCCAAAACTTCTTTGTGCGTTTCGGTCTGACCTATTCACCCATTTCGGTCATACCGAGATCACTAAGTCGATCTAGGTTTTCAATCTCGGTGCAACCGATTTGAACTTTTCGGTCACACCGAGTTGCAGCAACTGCTTGCAATTATGCATCTCGGTGCCACCGAGTTGTTCCACTCGGTCACACCGACAGGGTCGGGCTATATATACCCACGGGCAAAATTTTGGAAATTTTCTCCGAACTCTTTCGCCCGCGCTTAGCCCGCTCTGCCTCCAGGGTCTCCGGATCGTCCTCCTCATTGCCAGTTACCTCCTGCCGCTGGTCTCCGCCGTCGTCAACGGGAATCATCCCCGTCATTGCCGCTGTAGCGAGTTCATCACCGAACTAGGGTATGAACTTGATCACTGTGCTATCCATATCTGATTCCTAGCACATTGTGTTCGCCATGAATCTTGCCACGATTGATACTATCTTATCCAGTCAAAAACACTCTGTAGATTAGAGATGATTTGAAAATTTAGGGTTAGGTTTCCGCCGAAACCATCTCGGACCAACCGAGTTGTGGAACTCGGTACCACAAATTCGGCTCAGGCCATTGCACATGTGATTCTCGGTCTGACCGAGAATTGAAAATCGGTGTGATCGAGTTCAGGACTTTGTGAAACCCAAGCAGTCTTGGTGCCACCGAACTGTGACTCGGTCCGACCGAGTTCACTAGTTTAGGTTCCAACAGCTACTTCGGTATCACCGAGTTTACAAATCGGTTGATCTGAAATGCTTTCTGAGGAAAACTAAAACTAAGTTTTTGATCATTCTTTTGCAAAAACCTCTGTATTTTGTGATGCTCATCCACTCTACCTCATCTATAATCTATTCATAGGGTCAGCTGTCAGAGATTGCATTATGTCTGATCAAAGTGACAGTCAGAACAAGTCAGAGGAGGAGGTTCACATGAGTGAGGGCACTAGTCCCTCTAGCAGCTTAGATGATGGAAGCAGGAGCACACCCAGCAACTTGCCAAAAGCTGCCACCAGGGCCAGAAAGAAGAAAACTTCTGATTCTGAGGATGAGGACTATGTGGCTGTTGAGGAAGAGGCCACCTCAAAGAGGAAAGTTATCAAAAAGGAATATGGCACAGCTGCTACCACTAAGCCAGGAATAAAGACAAAAGTTCCTGCCAAGAGAGTTCCTATGTCAAAGGCCAGAACATCCACTCAAGAAACTTAGGGATCTGCACCCAAAGAACAGGTTGTGGCAGAGAAGAAAAGGAAAGAGAGGGTCAAGAAGACCATGACCAGAGTAATTGGAAAGCCATCTATGATGAGAGACTTTGAAGAGGAAGAGGAAGAAGATGTTGCACCAGCACCTAAGGCACAGAAACTTATGGGAGATGCCATAAGATCAGGGGCTGCTTCATCTAAGCACAAAGAAGCTCCCAAGCCAGCTGCTCCAAAACCCAAAACTGCACCAAAGAGGAGTACCCGGAACATTCTAGCTGCTAAGAAAAACAAGGCCCCAGTGCCTGAAACTGTTGCTGAAGAAGAAGATTATGAGACACATGTTTTGAGGAAGTTAAAACCAAAAATTCTAGATCATAATGATGCTCATCCTCTAGCAGAAAACATGAAGATCAGGAAGGACTCGGGATTGAGGCTATGGAGAGAGTCGGATCCATATGCCACCAGAAGGAGAACTGTTGTGGACTACAGGTTCCATACCAAAGAACATCAGGATTTTTATGAGACAGTGTTGCTTGACAAGAAACCAATAGTATGTGACATGAGATGGGTCAACTGGAAGTACATCAAGGAGAATGAAGAACACTATCCAGGAGTATATGATAGTTTCAAGGCTTGTGGAGTTGATGAGTTTGTGGCTCAAAAGCTCACAAAGTGGAATGATGAGCTTATCATGCAGTTCTACTCCACAGCTCAC
Organism: Triticum urartu; assembly: GCF_056163025.1. NCBI lineage: Eukaryota > Viridiplantae > Streptophyta > Magnoliopsida > Poales > Poaceae > Triticum > Triticum urartu. The sequence goes on from NC_141874.1 coordinate 535,976,433, forward strand.
TTCTACCCATATGGCAAGATAGTCTGGATGTCTGAAGGCACTAGATACCAGTCAACAGTAGCAGAATGGGCTCAATTGATCAATGCTCCTGAGGAGAATGAAGATGACTTGGATGTCTATGCCAAGAAGAAGAAGGATCACAACTCCATGGCTAGCATGTACAAGGAGATTCCTGATGCAGATCTTGAGACTCACCAATTTGGATTAGTGAAACACCTGCTGTCAGGACTGCCTACTATCAATTGGATCCTCAGGCACACTCTTTTGCCCAAGTCTGGTGATAACAGAATGATCAGAGGCTACTCCATCAATCTGCTACATATATTTGATGTGCCACAAAAGTTCAAGGTCATGAGTCTTATAGTTGAAACTATCAAGAGGACAGCTGCTGACCAAAAGAGAAGCTGTGGGTATGCACCACAGATCTAGGAGTTGATTAACTCCAAGATGGGCACGGGCACATACTTGTTGGACAAGGAGCACATGCCTATCTATCCAGACTTTAAGGACAACCAAGTGGTTATGAATGAGGATGAACCATCTTCTGTGCACGTTCAAGCAAAGAGGGAGAAGGCAAAGGCTGAGAAAGCTGCAAAGATGCCAACCATGGAAGATGCATCTTAGTATCTTCTGAAGAGCAAGCAAGATCAGCTTGTCTACTTGATTGCATCCACTCTAAGGATTGAGAAAGGGATGGCCACCCTGACTCAAAACTAGGAGAGCTTGGGAAGGATCGTGAAGCAGAAGTTCTATGACATGGATGTGAAGGTAACTGAGATCCAGTCTGTTGTGGAGCCACTTCAGGATGATATGCAGGAGAGGAAGGGCAAGACAACCACTGAGGCATTTGCCAGACTGCCTAGAGCTCAGAGGTCAACTGCAGTGCTAGTAACAGACACCAGAGTCACTTCATCTGCACTAGCTACAGCTTCAGTGCCACAAGCTCCAGCACCTACTCCATCAGCTCCATCTACATCGACTGAAGCCTTTGTTCTTGGAGTTCTCCGGACACCACCACCTGAAGACCAAGCCTGAGAGACGATCTAGTGCTATGCATTTTCTATGAGCTTTTTGGTAACTTATTGACAAAGGGGGAGAAAAATGTATAGATCATAGGCTTCGAGAGAGAGTGTTGCTTTTTATTCTCTCTTGCTTTGGTGGTTGAACTTTATTTGCCTGATTGAGATACTTTCTGTCTGTGTGATACTTGGATGATCATGTGTGTTTGATCATATGCTACATTAATGCTTGTTAGATGACATTATCATTTTATCCCTATAGGATCATTCACTTTGCTTGGTGATGAGTGCATGTATTTAATTATTATCATTTTGAGCGCTCCACCAAGATGTATGTGACATGGAAGAGTAACCCATGAGCCTAACTCTCTGTGCATTTGCAGTCTAAAGCAAATCATAAACTATGCACAAATTTAGGGGGAGCTCTTGCTTTTCACATACTTCCCAAAGCGACAATGTTTTTCACTCTTATTATCATTCATCGAAGCTTTGATCTATATGTTGTCATCAATTACCAAAATGCGGGAGATTGAAAGTGCAACTATCCCTGGGTGGTTTTGGTAATTCCTAACAACATATAGCTCATTGAGCTAACATTATTCCAAGATTAATATTTCAGGAAAAGCTTAATGAATGGCATGGCATGGATGAGGAAAGTGGACCCCTCAAAATACTAAGGACAAAAAGATTGGCTCAAGGTCAAAGCTCAAGACTCTACATTTTATATTTTAGTGATCCAAGATCACATTGAGTCTATAGGAAAAGCCAATACTATCAAGGAGGGATAAGGTGTTGCTTGATGAGGTTCTTGCTTCATAGTGCTTAGTGATATGCTCCAAAACCCTCAACTACCTTCCCACATCCACATATGACCCAAACCAAAAGTCAAACTTGGCCCCACCAATTCTTTCTATCCGGCGCCACCGAGTTCAGATGTCATAGCCACTGCCACAAACCCTAGGCAAATCGGTCTCACCGATAGGGATCTCGGTCACACCGAGATGGGGTTGTAATCTCTCTGTCTCCCTTCGTAACGTTTCGGTCCTATCGAGATGAGCGATCGGCCCCATCGAGATTGCAATGTAAACTCTTTGTTGACCTTTTGTAACATTTCAGACCCACCGAAATGAGCAAATCGGTCCCACCGAGTTTACCTGACCAACTCTCCGGTTAGCTTATTACCAAAATCGGTCCCACCGAGTTTGTGTAATCGGTCACACTGAGATTACGTTATGCCCTAACCCTAACCATATCGGTCCTACCGAGTTGCATCTCAGTCCCACCAAAAATCCTAACGGTCACTAGGTTTGCTAAATCGGTCCGAACGAGTTTCTCAATTCGGTCTCATCGAGATTGGTAAATTGTGTGTAACGGTTAGTTTTTGTGTGGAGGCTATATATACCCCTCCACCCACTCTTCATTCGTGGAGCGAACCATCAGAACGTACCTACACTTCCAATACACATTTTCTGAGAGAGAACCGCCTACTCATGTGCTAAGGCCAAGATATTCCATTCCCACCATATGAATCTTGATCTCTAGCCTTCTCCAAGTTGCTTTCCACTCAAATCTTCTTTCCACCAAATCCATATCCTGTGAGAGAGAGTTGAGTGTTGGGGAGACTACCATTTGAAGCACAAGAGCAAGGAGTTCATCATCAATACACCATTTGTTACTTCTTGGAGAGTGGTGTCTCCTAGACTGGCTAGGTGTCACTTGGGAGCCTCCGACAAGATTGTGGAGTTGAACCAAGGAGTTTGTAAGGGCAAGGAGATCGCCTACTTCGTGAAGATCTACCGCTAGTGAGGCAAGTCCTTCGTGGGCGATGGCCATGATGGGATAGACAAGGTTGCTTCTTCGTGGACCCTTCGTGGGTGGAGCCCTCCGTGGACTCACGCAACCGTTACCCTTCATGGGTGGAAGTCTCCATCAACGTGGATGTACGATAGCACCACCTATCGGAACCACAACAAAAACATCCGTGTCTCCAATTGCGTTTGAATTCTCCAAACCCTTCCCTTTACATTCTTGCAAGTTGCATGCTTTACTTTCCGTTGCTCATAGACTCTTTGCATGCTTGCTTGAATTGTGTTGAGATTGCTTGACTTATGCTAAGATAGCTAAAATCTGCCAAAGACTACAATTGGGAAAAGGATAGATTTTTAATTGGTCAAGTAGTCTAATCACCCCCCTCTAGACATACTTTCGATCCTATAAAGATGCAGCAAAGTAGCGTAAGTATTTCCCTCGGTTTTTGAGAACCAAGGTACCAATCCAGTAGGAGGCTACGCGCGAGTCCCTCGTACCTACACAAAAACAATAGCTCAACGCAACCAACGCTCTTAGGGGTTGTCAATCCCTTCATGGTCACTTACGAAAGAGAGATCTGATAAAGATGATAAATAATATTTTTGGTATTTTTGGTATAGAGATGCAAAGTAAAAAGTAAAAGCAAAGCAATAATAAAGTGATGGAGATTGATATGATGAGAAAGAGACCCGGGGGCCATAGGTTTCACTAGTGGCCTCTCTCAAGAGCATAAGTATTCTACGGTGGGTGAACAAATTACTGTTGAGCAATTGACAGAATTGAGCATAGTTATGAGAATATCTAGGTATGATCATGTATATAGGCATCACGTCCGAGACAAGTAGACCGACTCCGGCATGCATCTACTACTATTACTCCACTCATCGACCGCTATCCAGCATGCATCTAGAGTATTAAGTTAAAAACAGAGTAAAGCCTTAAGCAAGATGACATGATGTAGAGGGATAGTTTCATGCAATATGATAAAAACCCCATCTTGTTATCCTCGATGGCAACAATACAATACGTGCCTTGCAGCCCCTTCTGTCACTGGGAAAGGACACCGCAAGATCGATCCCAAAGCTTAGCACTTCTCCCATGGCAAGAAAAACCAATCTAGTAGGCCAAACCAAACTGATAATTTGAAGAGACTTGCAAAGATAACCAATCATACATAAAAGAATTCAGAGAAGATTCAAATATTATTCATAGATAGACTTGATCATAAACCCACAATTCATCGGTCTCATCAAACACACCGCAAAAAGAAGATTACATCGAATAGATCTCCACAAGAGAGTGGGAGAACAATGTATTGAGATCCAAAAGGAGAGAAGAAGCCATCTAGCTACTAACTATGGACCCGTAGGTCTGAAGTAAACTACTCACACTTCATAGGATGGTCTTGGATGATGATGTAGAAGCCCTCCGTGATCGATGCCCCCTTTGGCGGAGCTTCGGAACAGGCTCCAAGATGGGATCTCGTGGATACAGAAAGTTACGGCGGTGGAATTAGGTTTTTGTCTCCGTCCCCGATCGTTTGGGGGTACGTAGGTATATATAGGAGGAAGAAGTACGTCGGTGGAGCTTCGAGGGGCCCATGAGGCATGGGGCGCGCCCTGGGGGCGCCCTGGGGGGGGCCTCCACCCTTGTGGCCGCCTCGTGGCTTTCTTGACGGAGGGTCCAAGTCTCCTGGATCTTATCTGATGAGAAAATCACGTTTCCGAAGGTTTCATTCCGTTTGGACTCCGTTTGATATTATGTTTCTCCGAAACATTGAAATAGGCAAAAAAACAGCAATTCTAGGCTGGGCCTCCGGTTAATAGGTTAGTCCCAAAAATAATATAAAAGTGGAAAATAAAGCCCAATATAGTCCAAAATAGTAGATAATATAGCATGGAGCAATAAAAAATTATAGATACGTTGGAGACGTATCAAGCATCCCCAAGCTTAATTCCTGCTCATCCTTGAGTAGGTAAATGATAAAAACAGAATTTTTGATGCAGAGTGCTACTTGGCATAATTTTAATGTAATTCTTCTTAATTGTGGTATGAATATTCAAATCTTAAAGATTCAATAAAAAAGTTCATATTGACATAAAAATGATAATACTTCAAGCATACTAACTAAGCAATTATGTCTTCTCAAAATAACATGGCCAAAGAAAGTTCATCCCTACAAAATCCTATAGTTTAGTCATGTTTCATTTTCGTCACACAAGAATGCTCTCATCATGCACAACCCCGATGACAAGCCAAGCAATTGTTTCATACTTTAGCAATCTCAAACCTATAAACTTTCACGCAATATATGAGCGCGAGCCATGGACATAGCTCTATGGGTGGAATATAATATAATGAGGGGGTTATGTGGAGAAAACAAAAAAGGAGAAAGTCTCACGTCAATGAGGCTAATCAATGGGCTATGGATATGCCCACCGATTCATGTTAATGCAAGGAGTAGGGATTGCCATGCAACGGATGCACTAGAGCTATAAATTTATGGAAGCTCAACAAAAGAAACTAGTGGGTGTGCATCCAACTTGCTTGCTCATGAAGACCTATGGCACTTGAGGAGGCCCATTGTTGGAATATACAAGCCAAGTTCTATAATGAAAAATTCCCACTAGTATATGAAAGTGATAACATGAGAGACTCTCTACTATGAAGCACAAGTGTGGTAAAAGGATAGTAACATTGTCCCTTCTCTCTTTTTCTCTCATTTTTTGGGACTTTTCTTTTTTTATGGCCTTTCTCTTTTTTGGGCCTTCTCTTTTTTATGGCCTTTTTTATTCCTCACTTGGGACAATGCTCTAATAATGATGATCATCACACTTCTATTTATTTACAACTCAATGATTACAACTCGATACTAGAACAAAGATGACTCTATATGAATGCCTCCGGCGGTGTACCGGGATATGCAATGAACCAAGAGTGACATGTATGAAAGAATTATGAACGGTGGCTTTGCCACAAATACTATGTCAACTACATGATCATGCTAACCAATATGACAATGATGAATGTGTCATGATGAACGGAATGATGGAAAGTTGCATGGCAATATATCTCGGAATGGCTATGGAAATGCCATAATAGGTAGGTATGGTGGCTATTTTGAGGAAGATATAAGTAGGTTTATGTGTGAAAGAGCATATCATATCACGGGGCTTGGATGCACCGGCGAAGTTTGCGCCAACTCTCAATGTGAGAAAGGGCAATGCAGGGTACCAAAGAGGCTAGCAAGGATGGAAGGGTGAGAGTGTGTATAATCCATGGACTCAACATTAGTAATAAAGAACTCACATACTTATTGCAAAAATCTACAAGTCATCAAAAACCTCGGCACTACACGCATGCTCCCAGGGGGATAGATTGGTAGGAAAAGACCATCGCTCGTCCCCGACCGCCACTCATAAGGAAGACAATCAAAGAACACCTCATGTTTCAAATTTTTTGCATAACGTTTACCATACGTGCATGCTACGGGACTTGCAAACTTCAACACAAGTATTTCTCAATTTCACAACTACTCAACTAGCATGACTTTGATATTATTACCTCCATATCTCAAAACAATCATCAAGCATCAAACTTCTCTTAGTATTCAACACACTCATACGAAAGTTTTATTATTAATCTTGCATACCAAGAATATTAGGATTTTAAGAAAATTACCATGCTATTAAGACTCTCAAAATAATCTAAGTGAAGCATGAGAGATCAATAGTTTCTATAAAACAAATCCACCACCGTGCTCTAAAAGATATAAGTGAAGCACTGGAGCAAAACGATAAAGCTCAAAAGATATAAGTGAAGCACATAGAGTATTCTATCAAATTCCAAATTATGTATGGCTCTCTCAAAAGGTGTGTACAGAAAGGATGATTGTGGTAGACTAAAAAGCAAAGACTCAAATCATAAAAGACGCTCCAAGCAAAACACATATCATGTGGTGAATAAAAATATAGCTCCAAGTAAAGTTACCGATAGAAGTAGACAAAAGAGGGGATGCCTTCCGGGGCATCCCCAAGCTTTGGCTTTTAGGTATCCTTATATTATCTTGGGGTGCCACGGGCATCCCCAAGCTTAGTCTCTTGCCACTCCTTGTTCCATAATCCATCAAATCTTTACCCAAAACTTGAAAACTTCACAACACAAAACATAAAGTAGAAAATCTCGTGAGCTCCGTTAGCGAAACAAAACAAAAGACCACTTCAAGGTATTGTAATGAACTCATTCTTTATTTATATTGGTGTTAAACCTACTGTATTCCGACTTCTCTATGGATTATAAACTATTTTACTAGCCATAGATTCATCAAAATAAGCAAACAACACACGAAAAACAGAATCTGTCAAAAACAGAACAGTCTGTAGTAATCTGTAGCTAGCGCAAGATCTGGAACCCCAAAAGTTCTAAAATAAATTTATGGACGTGATGAATTTATCTATTAATCATCTGCAAAAAAATTAACTAAATATGACTTTCCAAATAAAAATCACAGCAGTTCTCGAGAGCGCTAAAGTTTCTATTTTTTACAGCAAGTTCAACAAGACTTTCCCCAAGTCTTCCCAACGGTTCTACTTGGCACACACACTAATTAAACACAAAAAACACAACCAAAACAGAGGCTAGATAATTTATTTATTACTAAACAGGAGAAAAAAGCAAGGAATAAAAATAAAATTGGGTTGCCTCCCAACAAGCGCTATCGTTTAACGCCCCTAGCTAGGCATAACAAGCAAGAATAGATCTAGGTATTGCCATCTTTGGTAGGCAATCCATAAGTGGCTCTCATGATAGATTCATACGGTGATTTTATTTTATTTCTAGGAAAGTGTTCCATGCCCTTTTTTAATGGAAATTGAAATCTAATATTCCCTTCCTTCATATCAATAATTGTACCAACCGTTCTAAGGAAAGGTCTACCGAGAATAATAGGGCAAGAAGGATTGCAATCTATATCAAGAACGATAAAATCTACGGGCACATAATTACTATTTGCAACAATAAGAACATCATTAATTCTTCCCATAGGTTTCTTAATAGTGTAATCCGCAAGATGCAAGTTTAGAGAGCAATCATAAAAATCACAGAAATCTAGCAAATCACACAAAGTTTTGGGAATAGTAGAGACACCAGCACCCAAATCACACAAAGCATAAAACTCATAATTTTTAATTTTAATTTTAATAGTAGGTTCCCACTCATCATAAAGTTTTCTAGGGATAGAAACTTTCAACTCAAGTTTTTCTTCATAAGATTGCATCAAGGCATCAACGATATGTTTAGTAAATGCTTTATTTTGACTATAAGCGTGAGGAGATTTTAGCACGGATTGCAACAAGGGAATACAATCAATTAAAGAGCAATTTTCATAATTAAATTCCTTGAAATCCAATATAGTGGGTTTAGCAACATCTAGGGTTTTAATTTCTTCAATCCCACTTTTATCAAATTTAGCATCAAGATCAACAAATTCCAAATTCTTAGAACGCCTTCTAGGTGAAGGTGGATCATATTCACTCCCATCATTATCAAGATTCATATTGCAAAACAAAGATTTAATAAGGGACACATCAATAACTTTTAGATCTTCATCATTATTTTCATAGGAACTAGAAGAACATGCTTTAATAAAGGCATGTTTCATAGCACGCGTCCGAGCGGTTCTTTCCTTGCACTCATCAATGGAAATTCTCATGGCTTTGAGAGACTCATTGATATCATGTTTAGGAGGAATAGATCTAAGTTTCAAAGAATCAACATCAAGAGCAATTCTATCAACGTTCCTAGCCAAATCATCAATCTAAAGCAATTTTTCTTCAATCATAGCATTAAAATTCTTTTGCGAAGAAGTAAATTCCTTATTATTAGATTCAAAATCAGAGGGCATATTATTATAATTTCCATAATAATTGTTGTAGGAATTACCATAATTATTAGAGGGATTACTAGGATAAAGCCTAGGATTGAAATTTCCTCTATACGCGTTGTTACCAAAATTGTTCCTACCAACAAAATTCACATCCATAGATTTATTATTCTCAATCAAGGTAGACAGGGGCATATCATTAGGATCATAATAAACACTCTTATTAGCAAATAATTTCATAAGTTCATCCATCTTTCCACTCAAAACATTAATTTCTTCTATCGCATGCACCTTTTATTAGTGGATCTTTCAGTGTGCCATTGAGAATAATTAATGATAATATTATCTAGGAGTTTAGTAGCATATCCTAAAGTGATTTCCATAAAAGTGCCTCCCGCGGCCGAATCTAAAAGATTTCTAGAAGAAAAATTCAACCCGGCATAAAAATTTTGTATAACCATCCACAAATTCAAACCATGAGTAGGGCAATTATGTATCATTAATTTCATTCTCTCCCAAGCTTGTGCAACATGTTCATGATCAAGTTGTTTAAAATTCATAATATCGTTTCTAAGAGAGATGATCTTAGCGGGAGGAAAATACTTATAGATAAAAGCATCTTTGCACTTGTTCCATGAATCAATACTATTTTTAGGCAAAGATGAAAACCAAGCTTTAGCAAGATCTCTAAGCGAAAAAGTAAATAGCTTCAATTTAACAATATCATTATCGACATATTTCTTCTTTTGCACATCACACAAATCAACGAAGCTATTAAGATGGGTAGCGGCATCTTCACTAGGAAGGCCGGAGAACGGATCTTTCATGACAAGATTCAGCAAAGCAGCATTAATTTCACAAGATTTAGCATCGGTAAGAGGAGAAATCGGAGTGCTAATAAAATTATTGTTGTTGGTATTGGTGAAGTCACACGATTTAGTATTATCTTGAGCCATCGCGACAAACAAGCAATCCAACACACGAGCAAACAAAAAGCAAACGGGCAAAAGAGGCAAATAGAGAGAGAGAGGGAGGGAGGAGGATAGAGAGAGAGAGAGGGCGAATAAAACAACAAGGGTGAAGTGGGGGAGAGGAAAACGAGAGGCAAATGGCAAATAATGTAATGCGGGAGATAGGGATTGTGATGGGTACTTGGTATGTTGACTTTTGCGCAGACTCCCCGGCAACGGTGCCAGAAATTCTTCTTGCTACCTCTTGAGCACTGCGTTGGATTTCCCCGAAGAGGAGAGGATGATGCAGCTAAGTAGCGTAAGTATTTCCCTCAGTTTTTGAGAACCAAGGTATCAATCCAATAGGAGGCTACGCGCGAGTCCCTCGTACCTACACAAAAACAATAGCTCAATGCAACCAACGCACTTAGGGGTTGTCAATCCCTTCACAGTCACTTACGAAAGTGAGATCTGATAGAGATGATAAATAATATTTTTGGTATTTTTGGTATAGAGATGCAAAGTAAAAAGTAAAAGCAAAGTAAAAGCAAAGCAATAATAAAGTGATGGAGATTGATATGATGAGAAAGAGACCCGGGGGCCATAGATTTCACTAGTGGCCTCTCTCAAGAGCATAAGTATTCTACGGTGGGTGAACAAATTACTGTTGAGCAATTGACAGAATTGAGCATAGTTATGAGAATATCTAGGTATGATCATGTATATAGGCATCACGTCCGAGACAAGTAGACCGACTCCTGCCTTCATCTACTACTATTACTCCACTCATCGACCGCTATCTAGCATGCATCTAGAGTATTAAGTTAAAAACAGAGTAACGCCTTAAGCAAGATGACATGATGTAGAGGGATAGTTTCATGTAATATGATAAAAAAAACCCATCTTGTTATCCTCGATGGCAACAATACAATACGTGCCTTGCTGCCCCTTCTGTCACCGGGAAAGGACACCGCAAGATCGAACCCAAAGCTAAACACTTCTCCCATGGCAAGAAAAACCAATCTAGTTGGCCAAACCAAACTGATAATTCAAAGAGACTTGCAAAGATAACCAATCATACATAAAAGAATTCAGAGAAGATTCAAATATTATTCATAGATAGACTTGATCATAAACCCACAATTCATCGATCTCAACAAAGACACCGCAAAAAGAAGATTACATCGAATAGATCTCCACAAGAGAGGGGGGAGAACATTGTATTGAGATCCAAAAGGAGAGAAGAAGCCATCTAGCTACTAACTATGGACCCGTAGGTCTGAAGTAAACTACTCACACTTCATCGGAGGGTCTTGGATGATGATGTAGAAGCCCTCTGTGATCGATGCCCCCTCTGGCGGAGCTCCGGAACAGGCCCCAAGATGGGATCTCATGGATACAGAAAGTTATGGCGGTGGAATTAGGTTTTTGGCTCCGTCCCCGATCGTTTGGGGGTACGTAGGTATATATAGGAGGAAGAAGTACGTCGGTGGAGCTTCGAGGGGCCCACGAGGCAGGGGCGCGCCCTAGGGGGGGTACCCTCCACCCTCATGGCCGCCTCGTGGCTTTCTTGACGGAGGGTCCAAGTCTCCTGGATCTTATCTGATGAGAAAATCATGTTTCCAAAGGTTTCATTCCGTTTGGACTCCGTTTGATATTATGTTTCTCCGAAACACTGAAATAGGCAAAAAAAACAACAATTCTAGGTTGGGCCTCCGGTTAATATGTTAGTCCCAAAAATAATATAAAAGTGGAAAATAAAGCCCAATATAGTCCAAAACAATAGATAATATAGCATGGAGCAACCAAAAATTATAGATACGTTGGAGACGTATCAGAGACCACATGTCAACAAAACATGGTGCGTAATTTCTCGTACAAAATGCCATCTGGCCGCGTTGGCCCGAGGTGCCGCATTAGTTGTCGACCTTTATTTTTTTAACATACAATCTGAGTGGATAGCTCCTGTGGTCATCACACATGAGCGGATATATTGGTGGGCTAGGTGGGCAGGCGGCAACAATCTAAGTGCTAAAAGAGTTGATCCAATGCTTGGTTTTATTTGGAATTTCCAACTATGACCGTTGGATATAGAGTGAATCAATGGCTTACGTTCAAAGTTATTCTCATACTGTAGAATGGTATAGGAACATGGAGAGATTTCGTTGATTTTATATCACTGAATAATATAAAATATTATGAGTGCAGACGTTTCACCACGAGGTTTGTTGCTCCTTCTCGGTCGTCGGGAATCTATGTTCTTCCACTCTTTCGTTTAAGACATGAGCTTTGTTCATCCTTTTGCCGACACGCGGGACATCTATATGCCTCCATTTTAAAAATCATACTATATGCCTCCATGACACGCGGGACATCTAGCATCAAGGTGGCGTGTCATGCAAGAAAATGGAGATATGCAGTGCGTAAGTGAGTCGTGCACTTCGATGGCACCTACTACGCAATATTTTTTCTCCTCGATGGCATGTGAATAGTGCACGTACTCAATGACAGAGCACGTGATGGTAGCCATGGACATGGTCGGCCCTTTTTGAAGAGAGTACTAATAAATAACTTTGATGTGTCTCGTCAACTCGCAGAATGACGAGAAGCTTGCTTACTACGCCTTCTCCCTCGCCAACGCGTGCGCGGTGGCTCGCAGCATGAGGAGAAACTTTTGCTTAGAAGCGGTGGATGTGCCGCAGTTCATTTGGTGTCAGATTGCCGAAAGTACTACTGTAGTACCATAATTATTGTTCGACTTCTGGAGGAGGAGAAGAGCCAAGCGCAAGGTCACCTACTAACCTAGTACAGTACTACTATAGCCAAAGCTGGTCCACCTTTTTAGAGCATGGTAATTAATATAGGCGGCTCTTGCAGTGGCACATCATTCAGAGCAAGTACTCTCTTCGTAGGAACAAAGGAAGTGAAACAAAAGTTGGAGTGGATGCTATATTGCCAATTAAAACATGATTACATGGGGGAAAATCCTATAGCATTCTATCCTATGAATCAAACGACCAATGTAGGAAAATTATGAGGGGGCCTCTCCAACAGTGTTCCTCGGCTCGCACCTAGCATAACGGTGGTCGAACTTGGAGTCATTCATCTGGTACACGTGGCATCTCTGATCTGGTCACAAGGTGACGCAACCTCTCACTTCGTCCGCCATTTGAAGTGGCGCGCCGGTGGAGGGCTAGCATACTCCAATATTAGGTTGGCTATATGTGATGTGGCAACTTCATATACTAACCAGATGTTGTCTATACTACTACGGTACTCACACTCCAAGAAGTGACTCGAAAACCATTCATAAATTGAGTCTATGACATGCATTTGCAAATGTACCATTCATTACATACAACAAGTCATCAACACACAACGACAACGAGGATACATGTTGGATTATAGATTATTTCCAACAAAACATTCTAGTAAATACTGAAGTTTTCATCACCCAACAAATAAGAAGCAATGAAATGAACTTCAACTCAACCAATCCTCGGCGTTGGAAACGCTTGCTTTGAACCATAGGTGCTCTAGGAAGGGCCATCTATTGTCAATATTGAGAGCAACGCATGACTGATCATCCAGTTTGAAGATGCATATATCAGGACCAGGGTAGGGAAACACTGCAATGTCCAAGGAATAGATACAGTTGCTTCCCATAAATTGTAGTAATGTTGTGTCAACAGCAGTTGGATCGCCTTTCACCATCATTGGATAGTTTTGTCCAAGGAAGAGCGAGTTTTCTCCAAGACTATCAATACTGTACCAGGGAGAAGGTGTTGGCGCTAGCACACTAGTATCCATCAGGAATACCCTGCAACGGGTGTTGGAATAGGTCCGGAGAGGACGACCATGGGAGACAACACGTGCTCCCTTAGTAGTAACAATCTCATTGCACTATATACAGACAAGAAGAGGTGATCCATTGGAATTAGTTGCCAGGCGCCACTGAGTATATAAGTTCTGCTCGTCCTCATGCTCGTGATCATCACATCGTCATCTCCCCCTTGGTTATAAAATTTTTCAAGTATAGGTGCTGGAATGTTCACATGACCTTGGAAACACAAGAAGAAGGTTAATTACTAAAGGGAAATTTGCTAACCCACATGCATGTGGATGAAACAATTATAATTACGATGGAAGACAAACGTACCGAAACTACGAGGATCCCATGCAAAAACACTGCCACAAGTGGTGGCAGCAAACACTAGATCCTCGTATTCAATTGCATCACAGTACTCATCAGTGTACAGAAACTGATTTTTGAGCAATATCCATGGACGAACCGTGGAATCAGTAACGACGACAACAAGCTTGTCAAAGATAACAAGAACTTCATAGTTCTTGTAATTCCAAGAGCGGTTGGGAACTCGACAAATTGCTATCTTCCGTAGACAACAGCGACCATGATCATATTTGAACGTGCGTAGATCATCTGTGTGCTCAACCTGTAACACCCTCGATGCGAATATATCTCCCACGTGTCGGAGCACGACTTAGAGGCATAACCACATTGAAGGCAATGTCGCAAGAGGGGTAATCTTTACACATCCCATGTACTGAATAAGAAATGGAATACAGAGTTGGCTTACAATCGCCACTTCACACAATACATGAATAAAGCATTACAAAATCCAGATACAATCAAGGTCTGACTACGGAACCATAATAAAAGAAGGCCACCCCTAATGCTACAGATCCCCGATCGTCCCAACTGGGCTCCACTACTGATCAACTGGAAACGAAATAACATAACGAACACGAACTTCATCGAGCTCCTCCTTGAGCTTGGTTGTGTCACCTGCACGATATCATCGGCACCTCCAAACTGGTTTTTGGAAGTAATCTGTGAGTCACGGGGACTCAGCAATCTCACACCCTCGCGATCAAGACTATTTAAGCTTATGGGTAGGGAAAAGGTATGAGGTGGAGCTGCAGCAAGCACTAGCATATATGGTGGCTAACATACGCAAAAAGAGCGAGGAGAGAAGGCAAAGCACGGTCGAAAATCTATGATCAAGAAGTGATCCTAGACTACCTACGTTCAAGCATAACTCCAACACCGTGTTCACTTCCCGGACCCCGCTGAGAAGAGACCATCACGGCTACACACGCGGTTGATGCATTTTAATTAAGTTAAGTGTCAAGCTCTCTACAACCGGACATTAACAAATTCCCATCTACCCATAACCGTGGGCACGGCTTTCGAAAGTTCAAACCCTGCAGGGGTGTCCCAACTTAGCCCGTCACAAGCTCTCATGGTCAAGGAAGGATATTCCTTCTCCCAGGAAGACCCGATCAGGCTCGGAATCCCGGTTACAAGACATTTCAACAATGGTGAAACAAGACCAGCAAAGCCACCCGCTGTGCCGACAAATCCTGATATGAGCTGCACATATCTCGTTCTCAGGGCACACCAGATAAGCTAAACATACACGAACCGACATAACCCACGTTGCCAAGGGATGGCCCTGCATGTTGCTCTAGTTTGGACCAACACTCAGAGGAGCACTGGCCCGGGGGTTTAAATAAAGATGACCCTTGAGTCTGCAGAACCCAAGGGAAAAGGCTTAGGTGGCAAATGGTAAAACCAAGGTTGGGCCTTGCTGGAGGAGTTTTATTCAAAGCGAACTGTCAAGGGGTTCCCATTATAACCCAACCGCGTAAGGAACGCAAAATCAAGGAACATAACACTGGTATGACAGAAACTAGGGCGGCAAGAGTGGAACAAAACACCAGGCATAAGGCCGAGCCTTCCACCCTTTACCAAGTATATAGATGCATTAATTAAATAAGAGATATTGTGATATCCCAACAAATAAACTTGTTCCAAAAAGGAACAACTCCAATCTTCACCTGCAACTAGCAACACTATAAGAGGGGCTGAGCAAAGAGGTAACATAGACAAACAATGGTTTGCTAGGACAAGGTGGGTTAGAGGTTTGACATGGCAATATGGGAGGCATGATAAGCAAGTGGTAGGTATCGTGGCATAGGCATGGAAATAGAGCGAGCAACTAGCAAGCAAAGATAGAAGTGATTTCGAGGGTATGGTCATCTTGCCTGAGATCCCGCAAGGAAGAGGAACGAGTCCATGAAGAAAACAAACGGACGTAGTAGAGCGGATCCTCACAAACGCGACGTTATCGGAACTAAACTGAAGAAGCAACACCGGAAAGAAGCAAACAACATAGTAAACAACCAACACATAATCATGGCATGATGCACAACCAAGAATGATGCATGTCCGGTTTAAGGAGGCATGGCATGGCAAAATGCACAAGCAAAACTACAAGTTAAGTGGAGCTCAATATGCAACGAGTTGCATATTAACGACACCACAACAATTATTTAGTTCTCTCCCGTTTAAGTACCCAACAATATTAAATGTTGTTAAGCATGGCAAGAGGTGAAGCATAACAAAACTATACCATCTAAACAATTTAAATGGGGCCGGATATAACAAACAACAAATCCGGTAAATCCCCACGTGCATTTAGTAATTAATGCAAACAACAATTTTAAACATTTTAATTGTTGTTATCATGATGTGGATGACATGTGCAAGTTTTATGCAATTTTTATGAAAAAGTTGATAAGAGCATTTTATGAAGCATTTGTCACCGTGGTAGAAAGAAAGGGGTGCCACGGCGACGAAACAGAAATGGTGCCATGGCAACATTCCGGTTCCGGTAACTCGATTGAGAGGCCGGTGAAAAGAAAGTGTGAGGGGAGCGAGTCACGCAAGGATGGTGGGGTGATCCCGGATACCGGGTTCCCACGGGTCGACGGCATGGCAAACGAGGGGAGACGTGTAATGACAAGTCGTACACGGTGCAAACGCGGACATCACATACAACGTGCATTTGTCCATGGTGGTTGGTCCGGCAGTTATACCTTCCAAGGGTGCATTTCAAGGCGGAACGAGCGGTGCAAAGTAGAGGAAGTAGACGTTCTCGCGACGGTAGAGGAAGCAGTGGTACACGTCTCGGAGAAGGACTTGACGCATTCGATGTTTCCGAGGGCGATGGTAGGGGAACTTGGCGTTAGTGCTACACGGGTCTTCGGTGACGGTCGATGTACATGGCAAACGTAGAGGTACTATGCTTCGGTCGTCGTGGTACTTGGCGATAGTAGTGGTACAAGGGTTGTAGCCGGCCTTGTCGGTTCATCGTGTAGTCGTAAACGTTCCGTAGATATTCAAGTCGTCGAAACCGTTCGGATCTTGGAGCGATGGTAGTCTTTCACTTGACGGTCTCGACGGATTCGAAAGGGTACTAGGCGGTCTGTCGTGGTACTTAGCGATGTTCCCTGTTCAGTGGTCGTTGGACTTGCACTACTAGGAAAAGGGCTATAGATGAAATTGACACTAATGGCGCACCAGAGAAGTGGTGCGCCACTACTATATACTAATTGCGCACCATGTGCCGATGCGCCATTAGTGTGGAAGACACTAATGGCGCACCAGACACAAGGTGCGCCACTAGTAACAATTTTTTTCATTTTTCCAAACATACTAATGGCGCATCCGGGAAAAGTGCGCCATTACTAGTTCTAACTAGTAATGGCGCACCAGCCATAGAGTGCGCCAGTACTGTATTTTTTTACTCTTTTTTTTGCAAAACTACTAATGGCGCACCGTGGCACAGTGCGCCATTACTAGTTTAAACTAGTAATGGCACACTATGCCACGGTGCGCCATTAGTATATATATATATATATATATATATATTTATATTTATTTATTTATTTATTTTGCAAAACTACTAATAGCGCATGGCCAGCAGGTGCGCCATTAGTATGTTGGGTTACTAATGGCGCATGACTGGGTGGTGCGCCATTAGTAACCTGGGACCAGCTAGATATTTTGGACAGCCACACCTACACACTCACTTTCCCCACTTCATTCCCTCCACCTCCTTCTCCAAGCTTGTCGGCTGCCTCCTCCTCCTCACCTCATTTGCACCATAGATTCATCAAAATTAAGTGGTGAAATTACCTTTTTTTGATAGGTAATTAAGGGGAAAGCTATCTTCATGTTGTAGATCTACTTTTTTTCTCCCTAGCTCGCTCCAACAACGTGCACATGCACTTTTTGTGGCCTAGCTAGATCTATGTATGTTTGTGGTGTTGCATATGTTTGTGTTTGCAGGTACCGGTATTTGAAATGCGATAGTTGCCAATATTTTGTCGGAATGTTGATTCATTTCCGTTTCGGTGAGAATTTTGGCACTATGCATTCTTTTTGGTCCTATTTTTAGGAAAAGTCATGCCAAATTTTTTCTTGGTTCTAAAATATCATTTTGCTCTACCCCGCAGGCGACCATGGTCCGCACGATGACCGACGGCATCGTGAATAGGTTTTTGAGCTCCGCGAAGGCCGAGATGCTTCAAAAGAACGAGATGGAGATAAGTTGTCCGTGTCGAAGATGCAAGCTGAAGAGCCTTATTGCGGACCCGGATTCCGGGCAGGTGCGGGACCACCTGCTCTTGCTTGGTTTCATGGATGGCTATCGGTGGCAAGGTGATGAAGATGACTATGAAGTCGTCCATGGGGGCCGGGCAAGAAATGAGGAAGGGCAGCAAGACAACCACCGCGGCTCGGGCGGGCGAGAAGACGAAGAATCTCCAGGACATGATCACGATGGTGATGTTGTACACAGTCATCATGTAGAAGATGCCGGACATGATGATGAGGAAGATGCCGGAGCAGACGAAGGGCATGATCATGAAGATGAAGATGCCGGCGGGGCAGACAATGATGGACCATCGATGGGCTGGGTGCAGGACCCTCATATTCAAGAGCTGCTTCTCAAGCAGACGGATAACGCAAGAGCTGCCGCCCGAGAGAAAGCCAAGCTGGATCAACTGGAGATAGACGCGGTTACTCCATTGTATGAAGGATGCAGGCCCGAGGATACCCGCCTGAAAGTAACGCTCATGGCTCTGGAGATGAAGGTAAAACACAAAATGACCGACGCATGCTTCGACGAGAACATGTCATTCTGGCACGAACGTCTTTCCAAGGGGAACAAGTGCCCTACCAGTTTCGAGGAGGTTAAGAAAATCGTGTGTCCTCCGGATTTACCGCACGTGAAATACCATGTGTGCATGAACAATTGCATCATTTATCGGGACGAGCACGCGGAGTCTACCATATGTCCGGTGTGCGGCATCACTCGATACAAGAAGAGGAAGAAAGCTCCTTGAAAAGTGGTGTGGTACTTTCCAATCACTCCTTGTCTGCAGCGGTATTTCGCGGACCCTAAGGTAGCAAAGCTCATGCGTTGGTACGCGGATAGGGAGGAGAAGAAGCGAGAAGATGACGCAAATGATCCAGAGATAAATAAAAAGACAAGATGCTGAGTCACCCTAAGGATGGGAGCCAGTGGCAAGCGTTGAACCTCGAACACCCAGAATTTGGGAAGGATCCAAGGAACATCGTGCTGGGCGCGAGCACTGATGGAGTCAATCCGCTTGGTAGCCAGAGAAGCACACATAGCACCTGGCCTGTGTTTGTGTGGATGTACAACCTTCCCCCCTGGTTGTGCATGAGGAGGAAGTACATTCACATGAGTATGCTAATTGAAGGGCCGAAACAACCAGGGAAAAACATCAATCTGTATCTGGGGCTGCTGAAAGAGGAGCTAGACACGCTGTGGAAAACGCCAGCCAATATGTGGGACACCGCAGAGAAAGAATATTTCCCTATGAGAGCCGCACTGCTCACGACGGTGCACGACTATCTCGGTTACGGATATCTCGCGGGGCAGGTGGTCCACGGATTTTCTGGATGCGTCAGGTGCATGGATGACACAACGTATCGCCAGCTAGATAGAGATCTCGGGTCTTCAAAAACCGTGTTCATGGGACATCGAAGGTGGCTTCGCGATGATGACCCGTGGAGGAAACGCAAGGATCTGTTCGATGGTGAAACCGAACCCCGAAGACAACCGCGTACGAGGAGCGGCAAGGAAATAGACGAGCTGTTGAAAAATTGGAAAGATTGCCCACTGCCGGGAAAGAAGCAAAAGGCGCCAGAGCCGGGAAAGAAGCGAAAAGCGCCAGAGCCGCTGCTGAAGGTATGAAAAACGAGGCCTGTTTTCTGGGACTTGCCGTACTGGAAGATCCACCGTGTGCCTCACAGCCTTGATGCCATGCATATCACGAAGAACGTGTGCGAGAGTCTGCTTGGTACCCTACTCAACATGCCAGAGAGGACCAAAGATGGGCCGAAAGCAAGGGCAGACTTGAAATCAATGGGCATCAGGCAGGAGCTTCACACTAATGATGTTGATGATGATGATGATGATGATGATGATGATGATGATGATGATGATGATGAGGCGAAGCAGGACACAGAAAGTCGTCGCAAAGGCAAAAAGGCCAAGAAGACCGGAAATGACTACCCTCCCGCGTGCTTCACTCTAAGTCAGGAGGAGATCGAGCAGTTTTTCACCTGCCTCGTAGGAGTAAAACTTCCTTACGGTTACGCGGGGAAGATAAGCAGATACCTAGACCCAGCGAAGCAGAAGTTCAGCGGGATGAAGTCTCACGACTGTCACGTGCTGATGATGCAGATACTTCCAGTTGCAATCCGTGGGATCATGGATGCGCACGTCCGTGAAACGCTATTTGGCATATGCAATGTTTTCAACGTCATCTCTTGGAAGTCGGTTGGCGTGAGGCAACTCAGAAGGCTACAGGAAGAGATCATGGTGATACTATGCGAGCTTGAGATGTACTTCCCGCCCGCATTCTTTGACGTTATGGTGCATCTGCTGGTCCATATCGTGGAGGATATCATCCAACTCGGGCCGACATTCCTGCACAGATGATGTCGTTCGAAAGGATGAATGGTGTCATCAAAGGATACGTTCGCAACATGTCACGTCCAGAGGGAAGCATAGCCAGGGGCTTTCTGACCAAAGAGTGCATCTCCTATGTCGCGACCCGACCCGAATGGATCAAGCGCTCTGTGCTCCGGTGTCATCCCTGGATCAGTAATGCTGACACCACACAGTACATCGAAGGATTTATAGCAGAGTGGCAATCACACACTTATTACATCGTTGTCTCAAAGAGAACTTATTACAATAAAAATGGCTTAAGGCCATCTAATAACAATAACAGCGGAAGACTCGGAAGATAAATGGGTCCATCAATTCCAACGGCATCACTGAGTATAGAACCACGACCTAAAAGCTCTTTACTTGTCGTCTGAAAAGTCTACAACATGAGAAGTTGCAGCCCGAAAACGGGTCAGCACATGGAATATGCTGGCAATGTAACACATAGAGAGTAATGGAAAGAAACAGCTATACTATATGCATATATGGCTGGTGGAAAGCTCTATGGTTACAGTTTTGCGTAAAGCCAATTTTTCCCTACTGCAAAGGAATAAATTTATTTAACTATCATGGTGGTTGTTAAACATCGAGAATGGTTGACAGCATTCCGATCCCAATTAAGTGAACAATTAAAACCCAACAATATTAATTAGAAGTAACATGATGAGATTCACATGATATTCAAGTACTAGATACTCAAGTTGTCCATAACCGGGGACACGGCTAATCATGATTAGTTTGTACACTCTGCAGAGGTTTGCGCACTTTTCCCCACAAGACTCGATCGCCTCCGTTTGGTTTCTCGCACTACATGGTGTTTGAGAAACGGATAACCGAGACACAGTCTTTCAGAAGCGCTAGCACCTTACATGTGGGTAGACCGGTACACCTACTTTCCCCTACATCTGCTAGTCTACCCGTAAGAGTTCGCACAACTTAGTCAACTATGCCAGAGCCCATAATGGCTTGTGGCTGCACACGGAAGTTTCTAGCATGAAAGATCTTATGATCCCTTTGAGCCTGGGTGGCGGTCTGAAAAAAAACAGGCAAGTCCTGATAGACATCAGGTGCCTCAATCCACCCAGATGTGTGTTTAAGTTTCCACCTTAGATAAACCATTAAAATTATGAAGCTCACATCTGTCATGGATATCACTCACCCAATCCACGTCTACGAGCATAGCATGGCATAAATAGCAAGCGTAGAAGTAACTCCCAAAGGTTTGATAATAATACAGGTAATAGGTACTACCTCATCTACTTCCCATCCCACAATTTAATTAGATCCTAATCATGCAATGTGAGAGGATTGATCTAATGCAATAAAACTGGGTTGCGGAAAAGGTATGATCAAAGTGTTACTTGCCTTGCTGATGATCCGCGAGACCTAGGGTTTCGAAGTAACAAGCGGCGCAATCCGGGTAATCTATCGCAGACAAACAACAAGCACACAATAAGTACTCATCTAATGCACAGGTAAAACTCGAACAAGAGAACGAACTAGAAAATTCAACTTAAGAACTCCGGTTGCGAACAAAGAAACGGAAAACAAACGGTGGAAGAAAACAACTCGGTTCTAGCAAGTTAAATCTAGGTCAAATTTTACCGGGGCAAAAACTTGTTTAAGTTGATTAGTCGGAACGGCAGTTTCGAAACGAAACTCCAGGCGCTTGAATCACCTGATTCCGATAAACGAGCGGGAAGAAAGACTAGAACGAAGATCGGATCTGAGATCGCGATCGCGGAATAAATCCGACGAAAAGAAAGAGATGAACGGTTAAACGAACGGGCATCGTTAACTGGGAAAAATCGGTGATCACGTTCGTTGAGACGAACGGTCCGAAAGAAGAACGAAAATCGATCTAGGGTTTTCGGAAAAGAAACCGAAAAAGAAACGGAAAACCGATCTAGGGTTTCGGAAGAAAATCGAAACAAAAACCGGAAGAAAAAGAAAAGAATCGGAGAGAAAACGGAACGGTTCTTTTAGGAAAAACCGGACCGGGAAGAAAAAGAGAGGCGCGGCTACCTCGGGAGGCGGGCTCTGGGCGGCGGCGGCTATAGGAGGTGGCTTGGGGTGGTGGAGGAGAGGGCTTGGGATTGATGTGAGGAGAGGGGGGGTGCTTGGGTATTTATACTAGGAGGGGGGTGCTTTCTTGGCCAAGGGGCAAGGCAAGGGGCGGTGGCGGCTGGAGTCCCGCTGGGACTCGGCTCGCGCGAGGCTGGGGCGGTGGCGGCTGGCTGGGCCTTGGCCCGGCTGGCCTGGCACGCGGGAGCTGCCCTTTTTTAAAAAAAATCGGTTACGCGCGCAGAAAAACAAAAGAAAGAAAATCTAAACGAGCTCCAAAATTCCTAAAGTAAATTTTCCCCGACTCCTAAAAATGAGCCGAACAAAATGAAGTTTACTCCGGACCTAGAATGCAATTTTCGAAAACACGCATTTTTCCCTATCCAAATAAAATGCAAATAAAACTCCGGAAAAACCAAAATTGATCTATTTATTAAATCTTCATTTTTCCTAAATTTTGGAAAGTCATGTTATTCCCTCTATCATATATTTAACACCGGAAAAATAATTAAAGATAAAATAAATAAATCAAATGATCCTCTTTTCAAAATTTGAGAAAACTCAAATATGAAAATAACGAAATCTCCAACTCTCTCCGAGGGTCCTTGAGTTGCGTGAAATTTCTAGGATCGACCAAAATGCAAGAAAATGTGATATGCATGATGATCTATGTATAACATTCCAAATTGAAAATTTGGGATGTTACAAACCTACCCCCCTTAAGATGAATCTCGCCCTCGAGATTCGGGTTGGCTAGAAAATAGGTGAGGGTGGTCCTTGAGCAAATCTTCTTCTCTCTCCCAGGTGGCTTCATCTTGTGAGTGGTGGTTCCACTGAACTTTGCAAAACTTGATGACCTTGCTGCGGGTAACTCTGCTGGCATAATCGAGAATCTTGACTGGCTTCTCCTCATACGTTAAGTCGTCCTTCAACTGAATCGCTTCGAGTGGCACAGTATCTCTTAGCGGTACCTCCGCCATCTCGGCATGACATTTCTTCAGCTGGGAAACATGGAATACATCATGAACTCCTGACAGTCCCTCTGGTAATTCCAACTTATAAGCGACTTCTCCCATACGTTGCAAGATCTTATACGGTCCAACGAAACGTGGTGCTAACTTTCCCTTAACTCCAAAGCGCTTAACTCCTCGAAGTGGGGATACTCGGAGATAAACTCTGTTTCTGGTTTCGTAAACTGTCTCCTTGCGTTTAGAATCTGCATAGCTCTTCTGCCTGGACTGGTCTACCTTGAGCCTATCGCGAATCAACTTAACTTTCCGTTCAGACTCCTTAATCAAATCTGGTCCAAAGAATTGACGGTCTCCAACTTCGTCCCATGACAACGGTGTCCTGCACCTCCTTCCGTACAAAGCTTCGAAAGGTGCCATCTTCAAACTGGTTTGGTAACTGTTGTTATAAGAAAACTCCGCATACGGCAAGTTATCGTCCCAGCTAGATCCATAATCTAGTGCACAAGCTCTCAGCATATCTTCCAGAATCTGATTGACTCTCTCGGTCTGTCCATCTGTCTGCGGATGAAAAGCTGTGCTAAACTCTAGTCTGGTACCCAAAGTTTCATGCAACTGATTCCAAAACTTTGAGGTAAATTGGGTTCCTCTATCCGATACGATACTCCTCGGAACTCCATGCAGACAAATGATCCTAGTCATGTATATCTTTGCCAACTCAGCACTGGTGTAAGTGGTCTTAACTGGAATGAAATGTGCTACCTTCATCAAACGATCAACTACTACCCATATCGAGTCATAGCCTGCTTTCGTCCTGGGTAGTCCTGTGATAAAATCCATGCCTATCTTATCCCACTTCCATTCGGGTATCGGCAATGGTTGTAACAATCCTGCTGGCTTCTGATGCTCTGCCTTTACTCTCTGACATACGTCACAAACCGCTACATATGCTGCAATATCCTTCTTCATTCCGGTCCACCAGAATGTTTCCTTCAAATCCAAATACATCTTGGTATTCCCGGGGTGAATCGAATACGGTGAATCATGTGCCTCGTGCAAAATCAACTTCCTGATCTCCGGGTCATTTGGCACGTAGACACGGTCTTCAAACCATAGGGTGTCGTGCTCATCCTCACGAAATCCCTTTGCTTTTCCTTCGCTCAATTTCTCTTTTATAGCAGCAATCTCCTTGTCAGATTTCTGAGCTTCTCTGATCTTATCCATCAATGTTGACTGAATCTCTAATGCCGCTACATAGCCTCTCGGAACTATTTCCAAACATAGCTCACGAAGGTTTTCTGCTAACTCCTTGGGTATTTTCCCCGTCATTAGAGTATTGACATGGCTCTTACGGCTCAATGCGTCAGCTACTACATTAGCTTTTCCGGGATGGTAATGCAATCTCATGTCATAATCCTTGATGAGCTCCAACCATCTCCTTCGTCTGAGGTTCAACTCCTTCTGCGTGAAAATGTACTTCAAACTCTTGTGATCCGTGTACACCTCACAATGATTTCCAATGAGGAAATATCTCCACGTTTTCAATGCATGCACTACGGCTGCTAACTCCAAATCATGCGTGGCATAATTCAACTCATGAGGCTTCAGTTGCCGTGAAGCATACGAAACAACTCTCCCTTCCTGCATAAGCACTGCTCCAAGTCCTCGACGTGAAGCGTCGCAATACACCTCATAATCCTTGGTCTGATCTGGCAAAATCAATACTGGTGAGGTGACCAAACGTTTCTTCAACTCCTGGAAACTAGCCTCACATTCCTCAGTCCAATTGAACTTAGTATCCTTCTTCAACAACTCCGTCATAGGCTTTGCAATCCTTGAGAAATTCTCAATAAACCTCCGGTAGTATCCTGCGAGTCCAAGAAAACTTTGGATCTCTCCAACTGTTGTTGGTGCTTCCCATTCGGTTACGGTCTCAACCTTTGTGGGGTCAACTGCTATACCCTCTCCGGATATAACGTGTCCGAGGAATCCAACTTCCTTCAACCAAAACTCACATTTGCTGAATTTGGCGTATAACTGATGTTCCCTTAGTTTCTCCAAAACCAAACGCAAATGTTCCTTATGCTCTTCTTCATTCTTTGAATAAACCAGGATGTCATCAATGAACACTACGACGAACTTATCCAAAAACTCTATAAACACTTTGTTCATCAGGTTCATAAAATAGGCAGGTGCGTTAGTCAATCCAAATGACATAACGGTATACTCATACAGTCCATATCTCGTGGTGAATGCTGTCTTAGGTATGTCCTGCTCTCGAATCTTCAACTGATGGTACCCTGATCGCAAATCGATCTTGGAAAACACTTTAGCTCCTTGCAACCGATCAAACAGATCGTTGATCATTGGCAGTGGGTACTTATTCTTGATGGTTAAATCATTCAATCCCCGATAATCAACAACCATCCTTAATGATCCATCCTTCTTTTCCACTAGAAGTACGGGTGATCCCCAAGGCGAAGAACTTGGACGAATGTAACCTTTATCCAATAACTCCTTAATCTGATCCTTAATTTCTACCAAATCCTTTGCTGGCATCCGGTACGGTTGCTTCGATATTGGGCTTGTACCTGGCAATAACTCAATCAAAAACTCAATGTCTCTATCCGGTGGCATGCCTGGTAATTCCTCAGGAAAATCCTTCACCACTGGTACTTCCTCTTGCACAACTCCTGTTAAGCAGTTCACTTGTGTCCTGTTTGGCACATGCCGGGATACATACTTGATCCTTCTTCCTTCTGGTGTGGTAAGCAAAATTGTCTTACTAGCACAATCGATGTTTCCTCCATACATCGACAGCCAATCCATACCAAGAATCACATCCAGACCTTGGGATTCCAGAATAATTAAATCCATTGGGAAAACATGCCTTCCTATACTTAATGGCACTTGGAAACATCCTTGTCTGGCCATGTACTCTGCTCCTGGCGAGCTTACTAGCATAGGTGTTTTAAGAATCCTAGTGGGCAGGCTATACTTTTCCACAAATCCCCTTGATATGTATGAATGCGATGCACCAGTATCAAAAAGAACGAGTGCGGTAAATGACTTAACCAAAAACTTACCGATTACTGCATCGGGCTGATCTTCAACCTCCTCCACATTAACGTGGTTCACCTGTCCCCTATTGAAAGGGTTTGGCTTCTTCCCAGAGCTTCCATTGCCATTTCCATTCTGGCCTTCGGGACATTCATTGGCATAATGTCCGGTCTTGGAACACTTGAAACAGGTGACTTGACTCAGATCTCTCTTGGTTGGGGTCGATGGGGTGGTACGGTTCTGGCCGTTGTTTCCTCCATTCCCATTACCATTCTTGTGGCCATTATGGTTGTGCGAACTACCTCCTCCATGGGTATGCTGAAACTGAAATCCCGGTTTAGGGGCAAAACGGGGCTTCTGCTGGACTCCATAGTTATACTTCCCATGTCCATACTTCCTCTTATGGTTTTCAATCTGCTGTTGCTTTCCTTCAATCATGATGGCACGATCTACCAACTCCTGGTAGTTGTTGAAACTTGCTACCATCAATTTCATGCTTAGTTCATCATTCAGTCCTTCCAGAAACTTCTCCTGCTTAGCTGCATCCGTAGCAACGTCATCTGGGGCATAACGTGCTAACTTGCTGAAATCGTCAACGTACTGGCCAACTGTCCTTCCTCCTTGGCGTAAGTTGCGAAACTCACGCTTCTTCAGGGCCATAGCTCCTGCTGAAACATGGGCAGTGCGGAAAGCTTGCTGAAACTGATCCCATGTGACAGTGTCAACTGGGTAAGTGGTTGTGAAATTCTCCCACCATGCTGCCACGGGTCCGTCAAGCTGGTGAGCGGCAAACTTTACTTTCTCACCATCCGTACATCCTGCAGTGGTCAACTCCCTTCCTATCTTGCGGAGCCAATCGTCTGCTACTATTGGCTCGGTGCTACTAGAAAACACCGGCGGATTCAGCCTAAGGAAACGAGCTAAGTGGTCAACAGGTGGTGGTGGTGGTGGTGGGTTGTTGTTGTTGTTGTTCTGCTGGTTCTGGACTAACATCTGCATCAATTGATTCTGTTGCTGGATCAACTGAGTGAGCTCCGGTGGAAATCCATTGTCACGTCTCGGAGGCATCTGAGGGTTTAGAAAAGATGAGATATAAGAATAGAGTGAGGTCTAAAGAGAAAACACTACCCCAATGCACATGAGCAAATGCACACAAAATCACTTCATTCAATCAAACAAGGGCTTACAAACGGTCTAACTATCGCAAAAGTGCTCGACTAATGTTTACATGGGGGAAATGCTACTACTATTGGGTGGTCATCTAGAAATTTGAACCGGTGGAAGACTCCATGATATCTGCTCCAGCTTCGTCTTCAAAGTCGGGTTCACTTGGATCCGAATCGGTGTCGTCGATGATGATGTAGTTGTCCGGACATGCGACGTACTCGTCCTCCTCCTTGGATGCTAACTTCCTCTTGAGTTCTTCAATCTCCTGCTTAAGATCGCCATTGTGTCTTGCTAGAGCTACGATCTCGTCCATGTAGTCCTTGCGTGTAGACTTCAGTTCTCCTTCTAGCTCGATGATCCTTTCCTTCGCATTCTTCAACTCTATCATATCATTGCACATCTGGTTCTCGTGGCGTCGAATGTGCTGGTTTAACTCCTGGATGAAAGATGCAATGGATCTATCCTTCTTGGTGCTGACTAACTCCCATTGTTCGTCTCGGCGTCCGCAAATCTGGTAGATAGTGTCCTTGAGGTCTTCTTGATAAACTTCTCCAATGCGTCCTATGGTGATATGAGCTGCCATGCTCCTTCCCAGACTCCAGGTTGGTGCATTGAAAACACTATCTATAGGCTTCATGATTGGCGCGAATGTCCTTCCCGGAACGTGAGCTTGAATCTTCCAGCGCTCCTCTTCAGGCAGAGTGCCGTTGAAGGTTCCCGTGAAGCTTGGTAATCCAATGTTCAGGTACTTGGTGACTTCCTTCAAGTGAAATCCAAAAGGTGTGCCTTCATCCGGTTGGGCGTACTTAATCTTCGCGTTCGTCATCCTAGTAGAGTAGAAAAGATGAGGAGTTAGAAAATGAGAAGAGAATGGTGATCTATGGCTTTAACTTAGTGGTCGTGTCCTACAGTCAGCGTGTGCTCTGATACCATCTCTGTCGCGACCCGACCCGAATGGATCAAGCGCTCTGTGCTCCGGTGTCAGCATTACTGATCCAGGGATGATACCGGAGCACAGAGCGCTTGATCCATTCGGGTCGGGTCGTGACATCCTACTACATGAATTATCTAGGCATCAAGAACCCCGTTGGTCTGCCCGTCAACAGGCACCTCGGCAGGCTTGCTGGATGGGGTCACCGTGAGGGTCGCCGCGAAATGCATGTCGACATCGAGGGTCGACTAGCCGACTTTGAAAGAGCAAACCTAGTCGCGCTACAACACATAGACATGGTCGATCCTTGGGTGGTAGAGCACAAAACCTTTATTGAGAAGACGTACAATGACCGAGGCTAACAGAGGACGGACGGAGATATAATCAAAGAGCACAACTCATGTTTCACGCATTGGTTCAAGCAGAAGCTTCTGTCGTACCCTTTACATGAGGATTCTTCCGCGGAAGAACAACTCATATTCGCCTTGTCACAGGGCGCCGAGCACAACCTGATGACCTATGAGGCGTATGATATCAACGGCTACACATTCTACACCGAGGACAAGGACATGAAGAGCGATGGTTATCAGAACTCCGAGGTAACGATGGAATCCTACACCGGTAACGACAAGGACAGATACTACAGAAGGATCGAGGAGATCTGGGAGCTGAGCTACGCTGGAGAGAAGGTCCCGATGTTCCGTGTCAGATGGGCCAAGAGCATCCTAAAAGAAGACCAGTATTTCTCCACCATGGTTATACCCGAAGCCAAATCCAAGACCGCGGGCGCAAACGTCACCACGAAAAATGAGCCATGGGTACTGGCTTCCCAAGTGGACCAATGCTTCTTCATTACCGACCCGTCAAAGCCTAGTCGTGTTGTCGTGAGGAGAGGCAAAAGGAAGATCATCAGAATGCATGGAGTAGCCAATGAGCAAGACTTCGACAAGTACGGCGACCCGAAGATCGAACAGGACGACGACGATGAAGTAGCAGCATACACCACAAGAAGAAGCAGGACCACCCTACCTAAAGGACGTCCGTTCCATAGAAGAACTCCATTTGCAAAAAAGAAGGGCAAGAAGATTGTGAACAGATAGCTAGCTAAGATCGATTGTATTTAAATCGTAGTCTTCATTTCTCGATTGTATTTCATGGGCACTTTTTGATATCATGAATATTTTTAAATTTCATGGGCACTTTTTGAATTCATGAGGACACTCGATCTCGATCCCCCTCCATCTCGATCTCGATTCCCCCTCGATCTCGATCTCGATCCTCCTCCATCTCGATCGCTATCCCCCTCCATCTCGATCTCGATCCCACCCGCACCCTCCCTCGCTAGCTCCACCGCCGCCGACGACCCACCGCACCCTCCCCCGCTCCACCGCCACCGACGAGCACCCCCCGCACCCTCCCCCGCTTCACCGCCGCCGCCGATGATATTTTCAAATAACAAATTTGATGATATTTTTTTAAAAAAAATATTACTGTTTTTATTAAAAAAATATTACTGTTTCATATTCATATTCATTTTAAAAAAAATAATAATAATAAAGTGTAGACTACAATTGTTGTTAAACAACAATTATTACTATTTTTATAAAAAAATATTACAGTTTCATATTCATATTCATTTTTAAAAAATAATAATAAAGTGTAGACTACAATTGTTGTTAAACAACAATTATTACTGTTTTTATAAAAAAAATATTACTATTTCATATTCATATTCATTTTTTTTAAAATAAAAAAGTGTAGACTACAATTGTTGTTAAACAACAATTATTACTGTTTTTATAAAAAATATTACTGTTTCATATTCATATTCATTTATTAAAAGTAAAAAAATCTTACTTATGGCGCACGGGTGGCTGGTGCGCCATTGATATCTAAAAAAAGTATACTTATGGCGCACTGTCCCGCTGGTGCGCCATTGCTATGAAAAAACATTCTAATGGCGCACC
Source organism: Triticum urartu (assembly GCF_056163025.1). Classification (NCBI taxonomy): domain Eukaryota; kingdom Viridiplantae; phylum Streptophyta; class Magnoliopsida; order Poales; family Poaceae; genus Triticum; species Triticum urartu. Next base: position 536,007,105 of record NC_141874.1, read on the forward strand.
GCCTGGGGGTGCGCCATTGCTATGAAAAAAACATTCTAATGGCGCACCGCCTGGGGGTGCGCCATTAGTAATCTTCCCCATCCATACACTTCGTCCCTCCCTCGTCCCTCCCTCTCGTCAGACACTTCCCTCTCCCTCCACCGCGCCGCTCCCTCCCTCGTCCCTCCCTCCACCGCACCGCCACCGCCGCTGCCCCGACCCACTGCGCCGCAGCCGCCCACGCGCCCCCGCCGCCTCCCTCTCCCCTTCCTCCCCCTTGAGCCCCGCCTCCCCCCGAGCCCCGCCTCCCCCCCCCCCCCGAGCGTCGCCTCCCTCGAAACCCTAGAAGCCCGCGACCTCCCCGCCATCAATCCCCGCCTCCCCCAAGCTCGTCGTCTCCACTCCGGCCACCACCAAATCTCTCTCGTCGGAGCTGCCCCTCGACAGCGGCTAGCCTCGTCAGACGCGCTCCTCGACGGCGGCGCGAGCCTCCCCGCACGGCCTGGTTAGTCTCTCTCCCTCCCTCCCTCTCTCCCCCGCTCATCCCCATGCCCCCACGGGGCGGCGACCTAGGGTTAGGTGCGGCCGCCGTTCCTGTGTGCTCGCGTGCTCCCGTGCTCCGCTGAATTTGGGTTGTTCTATTCGTCATGCAGTTCATATCTCCCCGGATCGCTGCCGAAGGGCCTGCACTCGCTAGATCTGTCGCGGAACAAGATCGCCAACGACGAGGGGCTTCGGGAACTGACGAAGGTTCGCGTGCTCAACCTCAGCTACAACCGAATGTTGTGCATCGGTGACGGCAAGTCGCAGACTTGGGGTTCTTGCATTGCACTTCACATCTTCTGTAAATTCCTTAGTACTAGATTTCTTTCTGGTCCATGTACACCTGCATCCTATCCAAGACAGACATGTAACATTCCATAGGATGTCTGGATCATATCTTGAATGATATGGCAGTGGCCACATTTGTTGGTGGTTGGGACCGGCCACATTCAGTAATTGTTTTTTTGTCCTACAAAAGTTCAATGTCTATGCATCACATGTTATAGTCCGAGGAAAAGTTCACTGAAATTGTTGTAGTTTAAAAAATAGTTAACTGAAACTGTTGTAGTCTGAAACTGTCAGGAGTTGGTAATTATCGGACTAAGTAAGTTACTTGTTACTACAAGTCTACAAGACTTTGTTTCCAGCGATGGTCATAAGCTTTCGTGTTGACGTCATTGCGGTCTTTGTGATTCGTCACAGGGTTCTATCTTATGTTAATTCACCTCTGTGATCTGGGGGTCTTGATATATAGCAATGAAGATGGCAATTTAGCATCCTGCTTGCTAATACTTGTTACTGCCCTTCTGCAGATCCATTATTAGTTAGTACTGTTATAGAGTATCCGAGGGTGCTAGCCTTTAACTGTACTGATTTTTATGGTGAGAAGATAACTTTTTCAACTAGTTTGTTTACTCTATTTTTGGGACAAAGCCAGACAGGCGCTCTACTGATTTCATTAAGAGAAAGGGTAGCAGGCTCAATATTTGTAGAAATTCTTTCTCTTGCTTCTTTTTGGGTTTCAGAGTCTTGTGGACACATATCAGCAGGATTCGTTTTAAGTTTGATTCAAGACATAAATGACATTAATGTTTAGCTCACAGTATCTAAAGTGTTAGGAATTCTGTGGTGTTTCTAAAAGCTCTACAATATCCAGATTTTATGATATTTGTACATCCACAAGACTTAGCCTGAAATCTGTGTTGTTTCTGAATATTCGTAGTGAATAGTTTCACTATTGCTTTTTTTAAACATGTCAGTATTGCTTTGCATAATGCATAATGTTTTGTTCAAGCTTATGTATAGCAATACAATCCATATGAGGCTGTTTATTCAGTTTGTTGTGCTCTGGTGATTGGTTGCAAAAAATTGCCCCTGTTCATTCAGTTTTGCTTGCATGATGGAAGGGGAAAATGCTAAAAAAGTGTCCTCCAATACCCCGGCCCATGCATCAAATCCTTTTGGATGTTTTGGATGTTTTGTCTCCGACCATTGTGTCATGATGAATTTGCAGGTACCCCGAGAGGCCCTTGAGTTTGCCGGAATGTCGATTAACTTCCGTTCCGGCAAATTTGGGTACTCCATATGTCCTATTTTCAGCAAAGGTCATGCTGAAATTTTCTGTGAATTTTAGCATGGCTTTGCTAAAAATAGGACATATGGGGTACTTGCGACAAATGCATGGGCCGGGGTATCTTAGTACTTAGTTAAGTAGGAACAACTGCCCCACCATTCTTGCTACATTAAACCATAGGTGGCAATAGAGCCAAGTGATTAGGCCCAACTTAGAATTCTCCTTAGCATCGATAAACCCTAGATGATAAACCCAACATAGGTGGCAATAGAGCCAAGTGATTAGTGCCAAGTGATTAGGCCCAACCTAGGGTGCCTCGGCATCGATAAACCCTAAATGATGAAAACTTAACTTGGCTTCTATAGGGTGCCTCAGTGTCGATGAGAACCTAAATGATGTATGCTTAGGCTTTTAGGGTGCCTCGGTGTTGACAAACCCTAAATGATAAAAGCTTAGCTTTTAGGATGCCTCGGTGTCGAAAAACCCTAAATTATGAGACCATGATCTTGTTCCTTGACAATAACCAACTTTTTGACCAAACTTTTTTCCTATTTAGAGCGAAACATGGCCCACAATGATGAGGCCGGCGGTTCGGGCGGCAAGCAATTCTGGGAGCTGTCCCAGGAGTTGGAGGAAGAACCTCACCGCTATGAGGACGCCGAGGAAGACACCGATCCTGACTACACAACCCCTAGTGGTGTCGGGGATGACACCACTGATGATGGTGCCGCGGATGCCACCACTGATGATGGCGGCGCACGCACAGATGGCAGCCAACCGAAGAGGCAACAGAAGGACCGGCGCCCGAGCATGCTCGGCACCGTCAGGGAGAAATTTACTGAAGTGAACTCCGACGGGCATCCGATGGCGCCCAAACACGTAGTCAAGGGGTACTCGGTTCAGCTCGGGTGCATTCTTCGGAGCACCGTCTCGATCAACACCGAGAACCTAAGGCATAAGGACCGAGGGAATTTGCGCATCCTCCTCTTCACGAAGCTGCACGAATGATACAAGTTCCCCGCTGAGTTTGCAAACACACGCCTCTCAGGGAATAAAGTGAACGGTGCCGCCCTCACAAGGATGAGCATGGCCCTGTCTACTTGGAAAAGCACGGTGAAGGCAATGATTGAAAAAGGTGATAGTTATGAGAAGATCAAGGCAAAATATCCTTTGATGAGCGAAGATGACTACAAGGAGTTCAAGATCAAGTGCGAGAGCCCCGCAACCTCCGAATCAAGTCAGTGGGGGAAAGAAATGCGGCAGTTGAACTTAGGGGTCCACTAACTCGGTCCCGGCGATTACAGAGTGGCGGAGCCTATATGGGACAAGGAGGACGCGGAGCATGCCGAGCAAGGCCTACCGCCCCGCTTCGAGAAATACCATGACAAGCAGACGAGGAACTTTCTCAGGGCCCAGTACAAGGAGGACCTGGTAACAAAGGAGCTTACCACGGATCCGAAGACCAAGGCGCTTGAGCTTGTTCTGGTAAGGAATACACCCCCGCGTAATTAGCTCCATATGGTTGCATTCTAATTAATCCCCAATATTTCTAAATGGTTCACGTTCCTTCCGCAGGACAATGAAAGCAGTAGCGCGGGGTCGTCTCAGAGCTGCCCTGTCGACACCCCTTTGAATAGGGCGTTGAACATAATGAAAAACAAGGATAAGCTCAATAAGCCGACGTCAGCTGGTCGTGTGGCCGGCAAAGGCTTGTCCACAAAATGGTTGTCATACTATACCGCTGGTGGGCGAAAGGAGAAAATGACCAGCTCGAAAAGCCAGTCACGCGAGGTTGAAGCACTCAAGGCACAAGTGGCGCGGATTCCGGAGCTTGTCCAAGAGCAAGTGGAACAACAACTGGGAACGAAGCTCAACGCCATGGTGCCTACGTTGATTCATGGGCTGACGACGTGGATTGAGGGCGGCCAACAGGGGCCTCCCCCGGTTCCCAGCTTCACGGCCAGCAACTCGCACAGCGCGCAGGCGGCGCCATTGGTGTCTCCGGCGGAGGCGGTATTCGTGTCTCCGGCGCCGGCACGGGCATTGGAGCTTAATGCACCCAGGTATACGCCGGCCGGCACCTCGCCAGCAAGCGGCCCCTCTGTCAGTTGCACGCCCGCCATTGGCGGTTCCTCGACATTAGCCGAGCTCGACGGCATCACGGTAACTAAGCCTCTCGGCCGATGACTTCATCTCCTTGCCTTTGACTGGGCATCCCTGACGCCCTACATGTTTTCGCAGGGCGCCGCCGACGTTCCTTGCACTCTCCTGCACTTCGTGGGCGGCGAGTTGGTCGATGTCGCCAAGGGCAGAATCGTTCAGCCAGGCAACCCCGTGTTCCATGGTAATCCGATGCCACCCATAGTGTATAGGTTGAAGTGGTTCGGGTGCTGCCAGGCTGCGACGAGCTGTTACCTCCGATTCGACCCGTTGGGGCCGACGAAGAAGAAGAGATGACCCTCAGTGCCTGCGTAAGCTGGCCCCTGCTTTGGTCGAAGAGCCAGATTCGTTTGGGGGCAGGGGACACCACCCCACAGACAAGACCGCCAGTCGTGCCGGCGCCAAGCCATGGCAAGAACGCCGCAACGCTACCGGACATGCCGGACATCCCTATCGCACAGGATCCGGACATGCATATGGCATAGGATCCGAACAACGACGACAACGATGATGGTACATTTACCAACGTCGATAAGTACTTAGCCGAACATGGGTACGGTGACGAGTTCTGCGGGCCTCCTTCTCAAGAACCCAACCAAGATGACTGTGATCTAGTTGGTACGGCGTTGAAACCCAGTTGCAACAGGCGTCGTCTGGCGTTCAGTTCTCAGGACACGCCTCCAGCTGCCGCCTTCACCGAGCCTCAGATAGCTGAGGTGCCAAATATTATCAGCCCCAACACGCTCAAGAAGGCGGTCTGTGAGCAGAACTCGGTCCCATTACAGCAGATCAAGAAGAAGGGATAGAAACGAAAGGCTAAAAAGGGCGCCGGTGCGAGCCAGCCGGCACCGAGTATGATCCGTGCTCAGGACGGGCCACCTTCACCTAAGGATATCTCCAGGAGGGTGCATGTGGCGGGTAGGGCGATGCTACCAACAAATATGCTCAATGCTGCAACCGGTGTTATGCGGAGTCTGCATGACAGTGTTCTTTCTTTGGAGAAGCGGCGTCTCAGAGAGAATGATGTGGCATACCCGCGCTTCGTGGCCAAGGTGCTAGAGGGCAAGGGCTTTGTCGATGGCACCATTGGGGGTACGATCGTCCTGCGGTTTGATGACATCTTGGCTATGTTTAACCTTCGTCCGCTGCACTACACCTTCGTTCGGCTGTTTTCGCTGAGTATGGAGATGCGGATCATTAGAGACAGGACCCCGGACATCGTGATAGTCGACCCCTTCTACATGCGTGCCAAGCTCTTGGGCAGCGCTGGGGACCGCCAAGTCGCGAGTTCACACCTCGAAGGCGTCATTCTGGCAAACCCAAATAAGGATAACTTCCTCGTGTCTTACTTTCCCGAGTAAGTCATCCCTTAACCGCCCCGAAACAAATGATTTCTTAGATTTCGATAGTTCTTTCTTTTTTCTAACATTCCGTGTTCTGTGCAGTGACACACATTGCACACTCATCCTCTTAAGCCCGAAATATTCCATGGCCACGTATTTCGACCTGAACCGTGACTCTAAGATAGACTACACAAATATCAAGAAAGTTCTTGATGATGTTCTCCCCGGCTACGCCAAATCTGGAGGCACCTTCACCAGGCCAGTTCGTAGGTATGGCAGGCACATGTTCGCCTACAATACTAAGTTCTGCTGCATCAAGCAGCCGCCTGGCGGTCAGAAAGATGCCTACTACGCCCTCCATCACATGCGGGCGATCGTACGGGACCATCATCACCTTCTGCTACCTGATAATCTCAAAGATTGGGCCACGAGCTTGTCGTCAATCCAGGATGCGGACATCAGACAAGAATTCTTTCGCATCCTGTCGGAGTTAGCGGAAATCATCCATCAAGATGTCCTTCATACCTCGGGGCAGTTCTACCTCAGATATCAACCGTCCAACAGTGAGATAGACACAATGCTACAAATGCAGGCTGACAACGCCCGCGATTTCATGACCATCATGACAGACGGCGGCTTCATCCACGCTCCGGTCCCATGAGTCGAGTCGAAAGTAGTGATGCTATGTGTAGTTCTGAAACATTGATTGGCTCATGTTGTAATTAAACTTTAATGAATTGTATGTCTCTTTGGTTTGTACAGTCGTTCAACTTAGATGTAATCGATGCTATTTATTACTAGGACCATGAATCGTGCTATTAATGTCTTGCTTTTCTCTTCCGATCCTTTTGTTGCATACTTATATATTGCTTATGTATTGTCTGTTGTTTGGCTTGTTCATAGAGATGCCGTCGTATGTCGTCTACAAGGGTAAGGTTCCCGGAGTCTACGATGACTGGGAGGAGTGTCGGAGACAGGTTCACCATTTCAGTGGTGACAGTTACAAAGGGTACACCACTATGGCGGATGCGGAATCTAGATACGCCTGCTATCTAGCGGGAGAGAGGAGGGAGCGTTGGAGGAACCGGATGAAGACCAGTTTCATCGCGATGATGCTCATCGTGATGACCCCAGCTCTCTTCTATGTGATGGTAGTTTAGATGATCGATATCGACTTGTAATGTAAAGACAAACTCGCTACTCGCGGTCTCGAGACTTGTAATGTTTTATCTTTGTTCGGTCTTTTGAATTCGGAGACTAATATGATGAATTGTATTCGGAGACTAATCTTCTATTGTATTCGATGAATCTTTTGTTGTTGTGTGCTGCTGTCTATATTCTGTCCAATAATATATTTTGTAACCTGTGCAAAAATCAGAAAAGTAAAAAAACCTAATATTCATACTAATGGCGCATCTGAAAGAACATGTGGTGCCCCCATGTTTGGTTTTGGTAATTGATGACAATCTCTATGGACTGATGGTTGCCTTGAGTTATATTTGAAGGTTTTGTCCATAGGCTTTTCTTGGAGTACATGTGTTGGTTTCAAGGAGAGTTTGTGTCGACCAAGGTGCTATTCAAGGAATTACCTAAAGATTGGTCTTGTGAGAGGTTGATCAAGACTAAGTCAAAGAGTGAGTCAAGTTGATCAACCCACAAAGCGTAGAAGATGTACTGAGAGGGATCAAGTGATCCCATGGTATGGTAAGCATTGTCAATTATGCTTTGTGTACTAACCCATGGTCTTCGTGAGGGTTCTTTGTGGGGTTAGGTTGCGGTGTGCAAGTTCAAGTGGAGCATCACGAAGAGATCAAATGCTTGAAGCTTGTTGTCCTTTGTGGTGACAATGGACTTGTGAAGATGTGCGGAAGAGTGGCTCACCCATAGTGGAGTATGGGGGAGCAATCAACTAGTCTTCATCAAGTCAACACAATCAAGAAAGGTTGCGGTGTGCAAGTTCAAGTGGAGCATCACGAAGAGATCAAATGCTTAAAGCTTGCCGTCCTTTGTGGTGACAATGGACTTGTGAAGATGTGCGGAAGAGTGGCTGACCCATAGTGGAGTATGGGGGAGAAATCAACTAGTCTTCATCAAGTCAACCCAATCAAGAAAGGTGATCCAACTTGAGGGAGTCAAGATCGTCATCATCTAGCTCAAGTGGACCATGTGCAAGGCAAAGGTTTGCCCTTGGTAGGTTTTCTATTTTACCGGTCTCATGATGGTAGTTGGGAGACCGGGTTATAGGATCGATTGCCGTGCTATCAAGGGGGGCTCTCGATGAGTAGCTTGATCGTATCATTCGTAGAGAGCTCAAACCATTGCATCCTTGCATCATCTTTATTGGTTCTTGTTTGGTTATTCTCTTTGTGAGTTTTGGAGCTTATAGTCATCTTGGTGACAAGCTCGAGTTCATCGAAAACGAAGTCCACTAGCATCTTCTATGATGTTTTCGATGTTCGAGGTTTTGGCCGGTTCTTCTCGGTTGGAGGTTTCTCTCCTCTATTTGTTGGCATACCTCCCCTGCCTCGATGTTTTGATGGTACTCGTCGTCTTGTATCCAACAAGCTTGAGTTTGCTCAATTCGGAGCTCATATGCAGAAGTTATGGCAGTTCTGGTTTTTCGTGGAGTTTACTTGCTTTCGTGGAAGTGGCTTGAGGATGGAGCCAGCGGTAGTACCACTGGGCCGGAGCGGCAGTACTGCTTATCGCCACAAGCGGTAGTACGGCTGTCCCACAGCGGTAGTACCGCCCATGGTCATAAGCGGTAGTACGGCTCCGGTTCCGCGCTGGTACCGCCTCGACTCGAGACGTGGTTTTCTCGTGTCGGGTTCAGCGGCAGTAGGAGCGGTAGTACCGCTCATGCGCAGTAGTACTGCGGCTACCACCACCCCTAGTGCCGCTCAATGGCCCTCCTCTCTGTTCCTTCTCCCTGTGCTCATGGTAGGCGTTGTGCGCGGTCCCAGCGCTAGTACCGCCGGGCCGGAGCGCTAGTACCGCTTATCGCCACAAAGTGGTAGTACCGCTGTCCCAAGCGGCAGTACCGCTGCGACCAACGGTAGTACCGCTGGCTCCAGCGGTAGTGCCGCTCATATGGCTCTGCCACGCACTCTGTTTCGCTCCTCTCTCCGTGTTCTACCTCCTGGGCGGTAGTACCGCTCCCCTGAGCGGTAGTACCGCTCATGCGCGGACTGAGCACATAACGGTTGGATTCGGGAGCTCCTATAAAAGGGGGTCTTCTTCCCCATTCAACCTTATCCTTTGAGCTCGTGTTCTTCCGCCATTGTTGACCTTCTTCGAGCTTGCTAACTCTCAATCCCTCCAATGATTCTTGCTAGTTCTTGAGGGAAAAGAGAGAGGAGATCTAGATCCACGTTTCCACCAATCACTTTCTCCTCTAAGTGAGGGGAACCCCTTGCTAGTTCTTCATGTTCTTCTTTCGTTCTTCCTCTCATTTTCCTCCCTAGCATTAGTTGCTTTGGTGGGATTTGGGAGAAAAGGACTTGGGCACTCCGTGTGCCCTAGCCATTGCATTTGGTGCATCGGTTTGAGTTCTCCACGGTGATACATGGAAGTGAAGTTTGAGAAGCTTATTACTCTTGGGTGTTTGGGCACCCTAGAGCTTGTTCCTCTTGGGTGCCTTGGCGCCCTAGACGGTTGGTGATGTTCGGAGCTCAATCATTGTGGTGTAAAGCTCCGGCCCAAGCGTCGGGGTCTCCAATTAGGTTGTGGAGATCGCCCCGAGCAATTTGACGGGTACCGGTGACCGCCCCCAAGGGTTGCCAAAGTGTACGGGTTCGGTGACCGCCCCCAAGGGTTGTCATTTGTATGGGTTCGGTGACTGCCCTCAAGGGTCCCTTAGTGGAATCGCGGCATCTTGCATTGTGCGAGGGCGTGAGGAGATTACGGTGGCCCTAGTGGCTTCTTGGGGAGCATTGTGCCTCCACACCGCTCCAAACGGAGATTAGCATCCGCAAGGGTGTGAACTTCGGGATACATCGTCTCTCCGCGTGCCTCGGTTATCTCTTACCCGAGCTCTTTACTTATGCACTTTACTTTGTGATAGCCATATTGTTTCTTGTCATATATCTTGTTATCACATAGTTGTTTATCTTGCTTAGTATAAGTTGTTGGTGCACATAGGTGAGCCTAGTTGTTGTAGGTTTTGTGTTTGACAAATTAACCGCTAGGTTTATTCCGCATTTGTTCAAGCCTAAACTGTAATTATTTTAAAGCGCCTATTCACCCCCCCCCCCTCTAGGCGACATCCACGATCTTTCAGCATCACCTCAAAGTGCGCCATTAGTATGCCAAAGGATACTAATGGCGCATCACTACACAGTGCGCCATTAGTATGCCAAAGGATACTAATGGCGCATCACCCCACAGTGCGCCATTAGTATGCCAAAGCACGTGGGTAAATATGGCCCCCTGGGAGGCATACTAATGGCGCATGGTGGTCTATACTAATGGTGCACGGCGTGGTGCTCCATTAGTATACCAGATACTAATGGCGCACCAGTGGTGCACCATTAGTAAAAAATACTAGTGGCGTGGTACTAGTGGCGCACCAGTAGTGCGCCATTAGTAGGCAAAACTGGTGCGCCACTAGTAGGACTTTTCCTAGTAGTGTTGGCGTCCCGGCCCGTAGTCGTTCGGGCATCGTGGAAGAGCTTGACGCCCACGGGGTCTCGGTCTCGACAAAAGAAGGCAGCGGGGCAACATCCTTGACGGACGCAGCTAGTGCAGGGGAACCATGGCGAGGCCGAAGGTGGGGTCTCGAGCAGGAGGTGTCTACACCTGGAGCAGAGGAGGTGGTCGACGTGCACGAGGCGAGGTCGAGGACAGTCGCAGGTTGAGGGTGCTGCAGGCAGGAGCAGCTGAAGATGGTGGTGGAGCCACACAGCTTGACGGAAGCAGTGGCGGCGGAGCTCGCGCATCGAGCGGCGACACTGGACGAGGAGGAGGCTTGGCAGCCGTTCTGGAGCAAGGAAGCAGAGGGGCGATGGGCGTCGGCGAGATGGTGCAGCAGCTGTTGCTGGCAGCGAGGTCGAGGCGGGTTGGTAGCGGCGAGGAGAAGCAGGAGGAAGGCCGTGGCAGAGGAAGAGCGGCGCCTATGTTTGGAGGAGGACGAGCAAGGGGATCGGCGTGCAGAGGATGCAGCGGCGCGGAGAGAGCAAAGGGAGAGCGGGGATCGAGCAGGGGAGAAAAGGGGTCACGGGCGAGAGGAGGGGTCGAGCGCGGTGCCTCTCCTGGCGGCGCGAGGGAGGGATCGAGAGGGAGAGGTGCGCTAGGGATCGGGCTCAGGAAGGCTAGGGTTAGAAAGGAGGCTGGGCCTTAGAGGAAAATGGGCCTAGGGTTAGTAGGCGCCGGCTGAGCTAATGGGCCGGCCGGGTGGCCGAGGCCCAGGTAGCTGCTGCTGCTGCTGCTTTTCTATTTCTTCAGACAGAAAAAACAAAAAGGAAAGAGCAGGAAAAAAAAGGAGAGGAGCTAGAGAAATATAAAAATATACTCGTGATCCTGAAAATGTGCTCTATTTAACAAAATTGGTTTGGAGATTTTTAAAGGAAGTAAAAAATAATTCAAGTTTGAATTAAATTCAAACTTGAACCATTTTAAACCCTAACCAAAACAATTTCAATAGAGATGAAATTTGATAGACAGGCTAGGTGCATGGTGTTAGAATATTGAGGCAAAGATGAATATTAAAAGAGAAGGGAATGTGACACTTGCCAAAAGAAGGAAGTAGAGGGAAGGAGAAGGTGATGAAGCAAGATTCATGCATGGAACATGCAACAACTTAATATGTATGAAAAACACATAATGCACATGATGACATGATATGAAATGCATGACATGCAAACAAATGACAAGGCAACAATAGAGAATAACTGGAAGACATCTGGCGCAACGGTCTCGGGGCGTCACAACACTCCACCATTACGAGAGGATCTCGTCTCGAGATCTAGGATGGCACCGGAGGGACAACGGAAGAGGAAAAGAAGAGGTAAAACTAAGTTGCTTCTTTGACAAACGAGTGAAACCACAAACCTTGAGAGTTTAAACAATTTCAAGAAAAGAATACAACAGAGATGAACGAAGTTGAAAACACTCCGTTAGAAAAGAGGAACAAGGAACATTAACAGAACCTTGTAGGTTGAAGACATCAGGAAAGGGTGCAATGGATAAGAAGTACATGCAAGCACTCCGGTTGAAATGAGATGTACAAGGAACGATGACGATTAATTACGACAACACTCCGGTTGAGAAGGGAGGCAAAACTTGATAATATGAGAGAACTTGAATGAAAACACGACACTCCGGTAGAATGGATAAGCAAAAGGAAAGAACATGATCTTTGACAACGAATGGGGTGATGGGTCGAAGAGTGCAACATCGCAATGCCTCTGGAACGAAAGAATAGGAGTTGGATCGTCGGAACAAAAGAACGGAGATTAAAACACCATCTTCTACCTCAAATGAGCTTGAAAAGCATCTTGAAGAGAAGGGTCGAACGAAATTGTTGGAGAACCAACAACAAAAGGATAAGCTTGATATGGACTTATAGAAGACATCTCAAAATTATGAGGTGACAACTTGCCACTCACGGAAAAGATTTGATTGGGAGCTAGAAAAGGATAGCAATCTTCTTCCACCGAGGTGATAAGGATAAAACTTGGATCATAGATAATCACCACAAAGAGCAACATTCCCAATGGAAGGCTTTAGGTGAAATTTATACCAAGATAACTCCATGGAAGAAAGTGATGGGTTTAAATACCTCATTCTTGACAACTTTTGAATCATGAAACATGAAGGTTAATTGTCAAGAAAGACATAACACCATCTCAAAAGACAAGGGAGAACAATTGCACTCCGGATTGCAAGATGAAGAATACTTGAGCTCCTCTGAAAAGAATCTCAATGAACACTTCGAGAAGGAATTAAATCCTTGATGAACCATCATGTAGAGCCTCCATGAAGAACTCCGGTAATAAAAGAATGATCAAAGGAAATGAAGGATGAAAAGAATAAGGTTGAAGCCTTACAATGATTTAGATGGATCTTCGCGACAAGATAAAGTGGAAACTTGGAACTCCGGAAGAAAAGATAAAGCATCTCGAACCGAGAATATGATATGATGTACCACTCCGGAACACCGGAATTAGACCACTTGGATGAAACAATAATAAGAATTACGTTATGCGTATCCTTCACCAATTTAAATTGATGACAAGCAACGGATTTGGCATACTACTTATTCTTGTAAAAAGAAAGGGTTAAGATAGATATAGCGCAAACTTGGGAAACTCTTCAACGAACCACCGGTAGGATTGAAACAACGAATGAATTAATACGATAACCAGAGAAAAAGAATCTTGAATGAACCACCGTAAGAATTGAATATGGACGAAGAAAAGATAAAGATACACCGTAAAGAATTAGCAAATGAACGAAGATGCTTGAGAGAATTTAGATACATGAGAACGAAGAGATCACGAACTGATTAGAGAATACTTGAATGATGCACCAGTAAGATTAGGAGAACAACAGCTGAAAGCTGGAATGAATAATCCTGAAATGATGGGCTCTGGAGGAAAAGAAATGAAAACAACTCATGAAATGCTCTGGATGGATGAAAAGAATTCTCACAATCAAAACAATTATGAGAGGATGGCATCACGCTTGAACTGAGAATCCTCGAGAGAAGGCACAAGATTTATAGGAAACACTTCTTCGGTCTTCAAATCCGAGAATGACGACGAGAAACACCACCAAGAATTGTTTAGACACTCCGAAATAATGAAGAATATAAAGGCTGAATCAAAAATGAAAAAAATTTGAAAGATCTTGGAGAAAGACATATGACTGATGATAATTCATTCTTACGTCAAACTTGAAATGAGTTTGAGAATAACACTGGGAAAAGAAGAGTCAGGTAAGATCCTGGGAAAAGACCTGTGGGTTAGGGCCCACTCAAAAGATACACCGTTGAACAATTTAAAAGAGAGATTGCGCCGGTTGAATTAAATGGCTTGAATGAGATAACGTCCTCAAAAGAGCTTGAATGAAAGCAGAGTGGAAACATGAATCTCGAGATATCTTCAGCACTCCGGAACAAAAGAACAGCGAGAGGTGAATGATTAAGAATTGCACCGGCATGAGAAGACATTTGAAACGAGGAAAGTATATGATCAACAAAGCTTGACTTGAATCCACCGGAGAAGAAAAGAAAGAAGAATGACGAACTTGGAGATTCATTAGAATCTTCATGAGAAACACCGGATAAGAACATTGATTGAAAAGAAACAAGAGACTTCACATGAATAAAAGGATGCTTGATTAAGAAATCCGAGTCCTTGAAGAAACAAGGGTGGGTGGACGGGAAAACAAAGGCAACTTGGAGACGGATGAAACAAACATCGTTGAGAAGAACTGATAATTGATATTGCGGATGTTGAAATGATCGGATCCACTTGAAGAGAGACACACCGGTTGAAAAGGATTGACATGACAATCCCAATTATCATGAAGGATTGACACACTTGTAACACCCACGATGCGGCTATATCTCCCACGTGTCGGAGCACGACTTAGAGGCATAACCGCATTGTAGGCATGTCGCAAGAGGGGTAATCTTTACACATCCCATGTAGTGAATAAGAAAGAGGTACAGAGCTGGCTTACAATCGCCACTTCACACAATACATGAATATAGCATTACATCATCCAGATACAAACAAGGTCCGACTATGGAACCAAAATAAAAGAAGACCACCGGTTGAAAAGGATTGACATGACAATCTCGATTGTCATGAAGGATTGGTATTCACATAGGAGTATGAGAACACCGCTTAGAAAGAGGCATGGAATCAACATTTGACATTGAAGCAACTCGAATACCACAACTCAAAACAAAACAAGGATTGGCTTGCAAAATAAGCCGGAACAAACATATGATAGAGATTTCGTCCGAAGTTTTCGTGGTGGGGCCTACACGGGCTCGATCGTACAACACCATCATGTACAAGGCAGTGCACATGACATACGAAGTGTCCCCGAGTCAGCATAGCCAAGGACTCTTTAAGACACAACGAGACCACTATAAAACCAACCGTGGATAGGCGGACCACTAGACGTCGAACCCCAATCTCATATCATGCATCTGACGGAAAGATATCCTAAGAGCTACTTGAATTCCCACTTATAAACTCCCGAAACTTTCCGCTTATGCAATCAGGTGTTGGGGATACAGGGGAAGCATAATATCTCACCCAAAACTAACAAATCCTACATCCAGCTGTATCCATCCTTCAACACATAACCAAGAAACCTTCGGAAATCATTTACCTCAACCTTCGAAAAGCATCCGTTATACGAGTTATGGAAATACTCCCAAACTCCCACCCCAGTACTGGGTGGCGTCGAGGTTATCTCACCAGCAACTGCATAAAAGAGATTTTCGATGTCGGCGAACTCAGGTATTCCAGAACTGCAACGGTAAAATTGGGACGACAACACCTCGGAGCTCAACTCCCCAGGACACTGCCACAACCCCTAAATGTCAGGAGGCACCAAGAACAATGTTCTCGTCACAAAAACATCGAAACGATTCCAAGATACTTGCGTGATCCTAAATTTTTTTAGTGAAATTTGAGAAGAGAAGAGTCAAAACTCTACGCCAGGATGCCTCACCAGAGCGACGAAGGGACTGAGGAGTAAAAAGAATCCTAATCTCCGATATATATATAATCCTATAAGACTCAAAACATTTTTCTAGACTCAACAACGCCAATGATTCGATCAAGCAGGGGGGCTCCTAAGTCGGGGAAGGCTCTGATTACCAACTTGTAACACCCTCGATGCGGCTATATCTCCCATGTGTCGGAGCACGACTTAGAGGCATAACCGCATTGAAGGCATTGTCGCAAGAGGGGTAATCTTTACACATCCCTTGTACTGAATAAGAAAGGGAATACAGAGTTGGCTTACAATCGCCACTTCACACAATACATGAATAAAGCATTACAAAATCCAGATACAATCAAGGTCCGACTACAGAACCAAAATAAAAGAAGACCACCCCTAATGCTATAGATCCCCGATCGTCCCAACTGGGCTCCACTACTGATCAACTGGAAATGAAATAACATAACAAACATGAACTTCATCAAGCTCCTCCTTGAGCTTGGTTGCGTCACCTGCACGATATCATCGGCACCTGCAAACTGGTTTTTGGAAGTAATCTGTGAGTCACGGGGACTCAGCAATCTCACACCCTCGCGATCAAGACTATTTAAGCTTATGGGTAGGGAAAAGTTATGAGGTGGAGTTGCAGCAAGCACTAGCATATATGGTGGCTAACATACGCAAAAGAGAGAGAGGAGAGAAGGCAAAGCACGGTCGAAAATCTATGATCAAGAAGTGATCCTAGACTACCTACGTTCAAGCATAACTCCAACACCGTGTTCACTTCCCGGACCCCATCGAGAAGAGACCATCAGGGCTACACACGCGGTTGATGCATTTTAATTAAGTAAAGTGTCAAGTTCTCTACAACCGGACATTAAGAAATTCCCATCTGCCCATAACCGCACGCACGGCTTTCGAAAGTTCAAACCCTGCAGGGGTGTCCCAACTTAGCCCATCACAAGCTCTCACGGTCAACGAAGGATATTCCTTCTCCCAGGAAGACCAGATCAGGCTCGGAATCCCGGTTACAAGACATTTCGACAATGGTAAAACAAGACCAGCAAAGCCACCCGCTGTGCCGACAAATCCCGATAGGAGCTGCACATATCTCGTTCTCAGGGCACACCGGATAAGCTATAGGAGCCGACATAACCCAAGTTGCCAAGGGATGGCCCTACACGGTGCTCTAGTTTGGATCAACACTGAGAGGAGCACTGGCCCGGGGGTTTAAATAAAGATGACCCTTGAGTCTGCAGAACCCAAGGGAAAAGGCTTAGGTGGCAAATGGTAAAACCAAGGTTTGGCCTTGCTGGAGGAGTTTTATTCAAAGCGAACCGTCAAGGGGTTCCCATTATAACCCAACCACGTAAGGAATGCAAAATCAAGGAACATAACACTGGTATGACGGAAACTAGGGCGGCAAGAGTGGAACAAAACACCAGGCATAAGGCCGAGCCTTCCACCCTTTACCAAGTATATAGATGCATTAATTAAATAAGAGATATTGTGATATCCCAACAAATAAACATGTTCTAACAAGGAACAACTCCAATCTTCACCTGCAACTAGCAACGCTATAAGAGGGGCTGAGCAAAGAGGTAACATAGCCAAACAACGGTTTGCTAGGACAAGGTGGGTTAGAGGTTTGACATGGCAATATGGGAGGCATGATAAGCAAGTGGTAGGTATCATGGCATAGGCATGGCAATAGAGCGAGCAACTAGCAAGCAAAGATAGAAGTGATTTCGAGGGTATGGTCATCTTGCCTGAGATCCCACAAGGAAGAAGAACGAGTCCATGAAGAATACAAACAGACGTAGTCGAGCGGATCCTCACAAATGCGACATTATCGGAACTAACCCGAAGAAGCAACACCGGAAAGAAGCAAACAACATAGTAAACAACCAACACATAATCATGGCATGATGCACAACCAAGAATGATGCATGTCCGGTTTAAGGAGGCATGGCATGGCAAAATGCACAAGCAAAACTATAAGTTAAGTGGAGCTCAATATGCAACGAGTTGCATATTAACGACACCACAACAATTATTTAGTTCTCTCCCGTTTAAGTACCCAACAATATTAAATGTTGTTAAGCATGGCAAGAGGTGAAGCATAACAAAACTATACCATCTAAACAATTTAAATGGGGCCGGATATAACAAACAACAAATCCGGTAAATCCCCATGTGCATTTAGTAATTAATGCAAACAACAATTTTAAACATTTTAATTGTTGTTATCATGATGCGGATGACATGTGCAAGTTTTATGCAATTTGAAAAAGTTGATAAGAGCATTTTATGAAGCATTTGTCACCGTGGTAGAAAGAAAGGGGTGCCACGGCAACGAAATGGAAATGGTGCCATGGCAACATTCTGGTTCCGGTAACTCGATTGAGATACCTGTGAAAAGAAAGTGTGACGGGAGCGTGTGACGCAAGGATGGTGGGGTGATCCCGGATACCGGGTTCCCACGGGTCGACGGCATGGCAAACGAGGGGAGAAGTGTAATGACAACTCGGACACGGTGCAAACGCGGACATCACATACAACATGCATTTGTCCATGGTGGTTGGTCCAGCAGTTATACCTTCCAAGGGTGCATTTCGAAGCGGAACGAGTCGGTGCAAAGTAGAGGAAGTAGACGTTCTCGCGACGGTAGAGGAAGTAGTGGTACACGTCTCGGAGAAGGACTTGACGCATTCGATGTTTCCGAGGGCGTCGGTAGGGGAACTTGGGGTTAGTGCTACACGGGTCTTCGGTGACGGTCGATGTACATGGCAAACGTAGAGGTACTATGCTTCGGTCGTCGTGGTACTTGGCGATGGTAGTGGTACAAGGGTTGTAGCTGGCCTTGTCGGTTCATCGTGTAGTCGTAAATGTTCCGTAGATGTTCATGTCGTCGAAACCGTTCGGATCTTGGAGCGATGGTAGTCATTCACTTGACGGTCTCGACGGATTCGAAAGGGTACTAGGCGGTCTGTCGTGGTACTTGGCGATGTTCCATGTTCAGTGGTCGTTGGACTTGGCGTCCCGGCCCGTAGTCGTTCGGGCATCGTGGAAGAGCTTGACGCCCACGGGGTCTCGGTCTCGACAAGAGAAGGAAGCGGGGCAACATCCTTGACGGACGTAGCTAGTGCAGGGGAACCATGGCGAGGCTGAAGGTGGGGTCTCGAGCAGGAGGTGTCCACACCTGGAGCAGAGGAGGTGGTCGACGTCGTGCACGAGGCGAGGTCGAGGACGGTTGCAGGTTGAGGGTTCTGCAGGCGGGAGCGGCTGAAGATGGTGGTGGAGCCACACAGCTTGACGGAAGTAGGGGCGGCGGAGCTCGCGCATCGGGCGGCGACATTGTACGAGGAGGAGGCTTGGAAGCCGTTCTGGAGCAGGGAAACAGAGGGGGCGACGGGTGTCGGTGAGATGCTGCAACAGCTGCTGCTGGCAGCGAGGTCGAGGAGGGTTGGTAGCGCCGAGGAGAAGCAGGAGGAAGGCCATGGCAGAGGAAGAGCGGCGTCGGGGTTTGGAGGAGGACGAGCAAGGGGATCGGCGTGCAGAGGATGCAGCGGTGCGGACAGAGCGAAGGGAGAGAGGGGATCGAGCAGGGGAGAAAAGGGGTCACGGGCGAGAGGAGCGGTCGAGCGCGGTGCCTCTCCTGGCGGCACGAGGGAGGGATCGAGAGGGAGAGGTGCGCGAGGGATCGGGCTCAGGAAGGCTAGTGTTAGAAAGGAGGCTGGGCCTTAGAGGAAAATGGGCCTAGGGTTAGTAGGTGCCGGCTGAGCTAATGGGCCAGCCGGGTGGCCGAGGCCCAGGTAGCTGTTGCTGCTGCTTTTCTATTTCTTCAGATAGAAAAAAAAGGAAAGAGCCGGAAAAAAAGGAGAGGAGCTAGAGAAATATAAAAATATACTCATGATCCTGAAAATGTGCTCTATTTCACAAAATTGGTTTGGAGATTTTTAAAGGAAGTAAAAATAATTCAAGTTTGAATTAAATTCAAACTTGAACCATTTTAAACCCTAACCAAAACAATTTCAATAGAGATGAAATTTGACAGAGAGGCTAGGTGCATGGTGTTAGAATATTGAGGCAAAGATGAACATTAAAAGAGAAGGGAACGTGACACTTGCCAAAATAAGGAAGTAGAGGGAAGGAGAAGGTGATGAAGCAAGATTCATGCATGGAACATGCAACAACTTAATATGTATGAAAAACACACAATGCACATGATGACATGATATGAAATGCATGACATGCAAACAAATGACAAGGCAACAACAGCGAATAACTGGAAGACTCCTGGCGCAACGGTCTCGGGGCGTCACACAACCTCAGGGCACTATGAGATTTTTGGAAGTGGAATCTGCTGACGAGTGTACACATTCACAAGTTCCCACTCGCAATTGTACCCAATATAAACAACCCAATCTCCATTTGCGCCAGCCCAGGCCTTCCCGTTAAGCGATGTCATCTTGACATCACACGTTTCGTTATCAAGCGGCATCAACTCGCACAAGGCGAGGCCTCTGTCGTCCACACCCATGCGAACAGCCTTATAGGGAAGAAGATAAGGGAGATCAAACCGCGCCTAGACCCTTGTGTTCCTTGTAATTATGTTATTAGTTGAGTCGAGAATGGTCTTGAACGAACCTGCCATGCTAGCCGAGGTGATGACGTTGCACCGATCAATGAGTTCCTCCACCACGTCATCTTTCAGATCGGGGCAAGAATAACAGGGTCGTTTCTGGCTTGTTCCCTCCATGGAGAAGACGATCGAACAATGGCAGAAGGAAGGGTGAAGGCAAATGGAGGAGGGAGGAAGAGCGTGCGACAACAGTTCCAAATCAAGAGGGGGAGGCGAAGAGGCGGTGGAAGGTTGCCACGGTACACGAAGAGGCGCCCCGGCCTACATAGATGTCCGTTCGAAAATTGTACAAAAGGACTCACCGTCGTCTCATTAACATGTTGGAACGGGACCACATGTCAACGAAACATGGTGTGTCATTTCTTGTGCAAAATGCGATCTGGCCGCGTTGGCCCGAAGTGCCACATTATTTCTCAACTTTATTTTTTTATTGGCGTGCCATTCAGTTTTGAAGCACGACTAACTGGTACTGTATGTAGAGAAAATATAAAATACTCTACCACTACTCCACCTCTAGTACTAGTAGTATAAAAAAGATATATAGGCTGGAGATTCAGCGCTTTCTTGCTAAGGGCTGCCCACTTGCTTCTCACACTATCACCCTCTCTCCAGGTCTAAAAAGAAGGCCTCCCTCTCCCTCCTCACCGGTGGTCACAGATCTGCTGGGGAAGAAAAGGACGTGCAGCGTTGACGCACTCCTCGTCGACGAGCGAGGTCACGCACTGACGACAAGGCCGTCCTCTCAGACCTAGCGCCCGCGTGGGATGGCCACCGTCCCCAAGCTCGCTGCCGTAGTGTGTGCGGAGGAAGATGACCACGAGAGAAGCCACTTCCCGCCGACCCTCAGGTATGCCACCTCTTTTCGAACCATACCCTTGTTCTATTGCCCCATCTGCCACGTCCCTGCATGTGGATATTTTTCCACTCCACCATCTTCCCAATTTGCTATCCTCTTCTCTGTTGGTCACGCAAACGAAAACCTTAATTTTCACTATTAAAGGAAAACCTACTTCATGCAGACTAATCCATGTTCGGGTTGAATAAGGAAAGGAAGGGAGACTGTACAGTCCAAGAGAGTAGGCATCGAACCCGCATCTAGGTTGAAAAGGGGAAAATCAGTAGCTAAGGAACGAGTTTCATGTCTCTTGGTTGAAGAAGGGTAGAAAGGCATGACAAGGCAATAGAGAATGACCAGGTCGATCGGTTTGTTGTTCTCACATAGGAAAAAAGTGGCCAAAGAGAACAAAAATGGGACGTAATCCACATATGTTGCATGGATATTTGTTGCTCTGGGCAACCATACCTCCCTCACCACTCTATGCGTCCATGGAGGTACATCGTACTGGTGCACCCACTGTCTGAATGGGCCTCCCATGCTCTTATTGCCACTTTTTTGCTGTTAGTATAACGCCAGCAGTCAAGTCAAGCATTGCTACTACTAAAGTGATGCGACATTTAATTAATGCCGCACTCTAATGCCACCGATAAATTTAAGCAATGCCATTTAATGTCACTGGATTATTTCAGGGTTAGCTATTGATTGTGGATGTATTAAATATTTTTCAGCTAAGGCATTCTAATGCTATTGCACATCCAGTATACCAATGATGAATCTTGTTACTACCTTCAGATTTTTGCACTGTTAATGCTTATAGATTACATACCTCACTTTCATGGGATAAGTCAACTTTTTTGTACAGTGTCAAGAGGAATGATCAAGAGTGAGCACCTCCTCCTCTGGCTGTTCTCTTGATTCGTTCGATCAAGTTTTTATGTTTGACCGACTATCAAGATTGGGATAGCAATTTTTAGGTCCCCTCGAGTTCGAGATGATATTTACCTTGAAGGTACATGGTTTGCAATTTTTTATACTGTCATTAGTTAATAATGCTAATTACCTTCAGACTTTCGTATTTGGTTTAATGCTCATGCACATCTAGTATACCAATGCTGAAACTTGTTACCTTTACATTTGTATTGTTAATTCTTATAGAAATCTTCTAGTGCTGGAGTTTATTGAAATGTGTTAAGTGTATATTTGTAATAAAATAACTACTCTACTGTTGCACTAGCCACTGGATTAGTGTATATTTGTACTATTCGAATGGTGCTGCATTAGCGTATGGACATAAATAAAGTGTGGCAAGCTTTCCCAGATATGTGCTCAAGAAAACTACCACCTGTTTTTCTAAATACTAGATGTTTGGGTACTTTATTTTGAACTGTGAAAACGTCTTATATTAAGGAACAGAGGGTGTAGAGTTCACTCAAATTATCCCGGTAAAGCTAGTCACACCTTTCTTAAAATTAATAATCATTATGTTATCGGAGGAGGTCTATATGTTTGTCTCTAATGCCTATCGACCACATACCTAACATCATGATGTAATGTTAAGTCATTTCCTTTTGTACAGTGTCACTGAATTGTCAAGGCGGTTAGAAACAGTCTTGCTACCTTGTTGAACTGCAATTGTTAAGTCATTTTATTTTAGTTGAACTGCACAAAATATGCTTAAAAGAAGAGCAAAGGTCAGGAATCGATCATTCTTTCAGAAAGAACTATATATGCCTTCCTGACATTAGCCGTTGTTACCTTATTTATTCCTTCAAACAGGTGGTTAGAAACAGTCTTGCTACCTTTTCCCATTAAGAACTTGGAATGCTTATACTTATGAGTCTATGCTTCAACTAGTGCCACTTTTATAGTAATCACACTTTCAATATCTATACAAACAGGGATGCTCGATTTTAGTGGAACTGCACAAAAAGCCCAAATGGTTCAACATTAGGAGCATGTTTTCTTCCAAACCTTTATATCCAATTGGTGGCACTATCACTACTAGGGAAAACCCTAGCAGTAGCGCTGGTTTTGTGCTCACTAGTAGCGCGGGTAGGCGCGCTACTAATAAGGCGCTACAGCTATTGCTTAGCAGTAACGCGTGCCGCACGCGCTACTGCTAGGACAAATAGCTGCAGCGCTTGTTCACTCCCACGCTGCTGCTAATGTAACTACTGGCAGCGTGTTTTCTTTCCATCGCTACTAGTATTGTTTTTTTTAGTGTATTTATGCGCCATCGTACAAATATTGGTACAATACCAGTTATGAGGTTTACATCATTATGTCCATAACAGTGTGTCAAATGAAGGTGGATTAGGTTCAAGTGGAGGCAATATGTGGTGCATGTCAAAAGTATACTACTAATCCAAACCTGATCTAGTTTGGACTAGTAGTACTTTCGATGTGCACCACATGTTGCCTCCACTTGAATCTAATCCGCCAGCACAAGCTATTTAATCATCATCATAATCATTAGCACCAACAATATTTATTTAATCACCACTAACACTAGCTAATAATAATCATCAGTCATTACCACCAACACTAGCTATTTTATCATCATAGTAATAGTGTAGCACATCATCATCCTCAAACTCATTTCTAGCTAATCACTCCTGCTGCTCTCTCTTAGGTAAAACAACATAAAACATGTGTAGCTCTCCTCCTTGGTCAAGTTGGAGCATGCAGATGAACCTGTCTCCTAATTTTGGGTAGCACATTTGTTTGCTGCCCCCTAGTACTTGTCTGCGCTCCCCCATCACATATCTGGTCCAGTCTTGCACTATTAAGCATACATCGCTGATCTTGAATGCACTAAAGTAACATGTAGGATATCTTGGCCGTAAGCTAATAATACTCATGGTACCTTTAGTCTCGATCCCATAAGGCACAACATTCATCGGGAGTCCCTGTTGAAGAACATTGTATGGTCACATACTTAGCAATGAAGTTTAGCTTCACAAATAATGTATGGAAAAGATGCACTGAGGACAAATAGTAAAAATCTTACCATCCTTCCTAAATAGATGTGACCGTAGTTCATGACGAAAACTATGGGTCGCACGTTTTCAGTACTAAGATTTCTAAGTCCAGGAAGAAAATTTGTCTTGACGGTATCAAGATCCTCAAGCCATGAAACATAATGACTTAGCTCCTCGCAGTTTAGTTCAGCCCCGGGACAGTAGTAGGTCCTGTCTACCAAGCGCTGGACATGTTTGCTTGCACCGAAATAAGCTGACAATACAAATTAGTTGTCAACTATTTTTGAATAAACAATATCAAAGACATAAATATGGTTGAGAAACTTACATTTTGGTGTAACTGGAGGCATCTGCACATCGACCCAGATGTCGGTATTACCTTCAATATCATCTTCCGGATGAATATCAAAGGTGATAACCATATCAGGCTGAAATGCATAAGTCTTGCATAGTGTTCGCCATGTTTTGCATCCAAAATAGGTGTAGTCGTCTGAATTGTATAATTTTGCGTGGAAAATGTAACCATGTTCGGTCTTCAAATAAACTTTCTTTACCTCCATAGTATGAATGAAACCTATCTTATCCAATACAAAAACTCTTGCATGGCAGGGGATACGCTAGTAGAATAGTAAAACAAAATATAAGTTGAAGCAAATGAAGCAGATGTCATGCTTAATTACGAAAAAAGACTTGTCGTTGTGACTTACTGTATCCACTTCGAAGTTCTCATCCAGCTTGATGCTGAAGCGCCTATCATCATCTAGGAAGATTCCGTCGCACAGGCCGCGCTCGTCTTCGCAGTATTTGCAAATATCGAAATCCTTTTTGTTGTCAGACATTTCCTATGTTCATAGTTAAAACATTAATTGAAAATCGATAGAAGACAACTACCAGGATACTCAACACACAAATCCGGGGCACTCGATATTTCCTACATATTCTGGCAAAAGTCATGCCAAAATTCACGGAAAAATCCGGCATGACCTTTGCTAAAATAGGATATATCGAGCGCCTGAAATTTGCCGGAACGGAAATGAATCAACACTCCGGCAAAACATAGGCCACTCGGAGGTGTAACCTGCAAACATGGCCGGCCACTTGGATATTGAGCAACACAAGATATACATTTCAAAATATCTTATAAGACTCAAATTAGCATGCATTCAATAAGCAAAAGTAAATCATCTCATGCGTCCGTACATCGTCGAATATTATCACTAATACATCCCGAATAGTGTCATACATATAACATCACTAGTACAACTAAAACCCTAGCACACGACGGGTATCGGCGCGGGCGGTGGACACCCACAGAGAAGGAACCATCACGGGATCATAGCTCCAGTGAGATCCCTCGAGAACCTGCCAGGTATTGGAGAACCTGTGCTCCAACACAAACAAGTAGCAACGGACGTGCGCGTCCTCCTCACTGACACGGTGACGCACCACCTCCGCGGAGTCCTCGAGCCTCTAGACCATCACTGGCCCACGCGACCGCCACCAAAGAAGGTTCGGGTCAACGACAGGCTGGCTCCTCACCAACCTGCGCCCCCCGGTAGGTAGCGCCTCCCAGTACCACCCCGGCGGAGCCCAGTCCCGGACATGGCCCATGTGGTCAAGCAGGTGTCGTCCTCCGCCGACTTGACGACAAGGATGCGGGATAGGCATCGTCCACGTCGATGCGGGAAAATTGTTTTAACTAAAAAAATAGCAACAAGTTCTTACTAACTAGTTCTATTAATTCAACTAGTTCTTACTAAAAATAAACTTACTATAAATAAAAATATTCTAGTACCTAATTAGTACCTAGTTCTTACTAACTAATTAGTACCTAAGAACTACTGCCCTAATTACCATCTAATTTGATGAACCTATAGGGGTGGAAAGTGGTAGCGGGTATTCCAATTATCCAACTATAAAGTGAAATAAGTGGTCAAATTTTACTCGTTTTATGATTCATCTTAGAAATTTGATTCGTTTCCACCCTTACATGAACCCTAACTCATTTGAGCTGCATCCGCATCCGATTCGTTTCCACCCTAACTAATTTGATGGAGGTAGAAACCCTAGGCAGAGGTAGGGGAGAGGGAGGAGCAGGCGTGCTCACCTCAGGTGCCTGCGACGAGGGAGGGGCAGGCGGCGTCGAGGTCGTCATCGGGGCTCCGGGGCGGCGTTGAGGTCGGGGGGGCGGGGGCGGCGTCCGAGGCGGCGTTGAGGTCGGGGTCGGGGGCGGCGTCCCGGGCGGCGTTGAGGTCAGGGGCGGGGCCGGCGTTGAATCTGGGGTCGGGGCGGCGTGGGGAGAGCGCGCGGTGGCCGAGGGGCGACGGCGGCGGCGAGAGTGGAGTTGATTTGGGGGATGAAGTGGTCGTGGGGAAGGACGAACCGCGTGGTTAAGTCAGAAGTACCAGTAGCGCGTTCCAGAAAGGGCGCTACTGCTATGTTAGCTACAGCGCGTTCTGGAATACACGCTGCAGCTATAGCGATTTTCTGCAGAACCCGCTATTGCTATTCCTTTCTCCTTTTTCCCTTTTTTCTTTTATTTTTCTTTACATTTTATTTTTTCCCTTTCTCCTTTTTCTATTTCTTTCATTTTCATTTACTTTTCTACTTGTTTTTCACTTTATTTTATTTCCATTAGCAGCAGCGCTTTACACGTAAGCGCGCTGCAGCTAAGGAGATTAGCAGTAGCGCTGGGCCATTATACGCGCTACTGCTAGGTTGGGCTAGCCATGTGCGCCCAGTTCAAACGTAGCAGCAGCGCATTTCGCTAGTACGCGCTACTGCTAAAGTCATAGCAGTAGCGCGGTTTATTTATGCGCGCTGCTACTAAGTAGCAGCAGCGCTTGATTTTGTACAGCGCTACTGGTAAAATTCGATGTATAGGCTTTTCCCTAGTAGTGTATGAGCTGTTCATTACGAAGGTACATGGTTTGCTACTATCTTGCTACTCTTTTTGTACTGTCATTAGATAGTAATACTAGTGGTTTGCATGTGAATTTATTGGCAGGGTGGACCTACATTGGAGGTGCAGGACATGATTCAATGATTGGATTCTCAATTTTGGTTGTATCGATTTCACCTCTTCCATCACTGCGAACATGGATATCCTTGGTCTGATGAAGAATAGGTGCTATATTTCTGCTCTGAACCAGCAAATCAATTCAGTATGAAATTGTCCAAGGCAAAACATGACTGTATCAAATTGTCCAGTGCAAAACATGACACATGCTAAGCGGAAGAGATGTGTTTAAACCGAAAATACAAGGTGGGGTATATGTTTACTAGCTGCTTGATATTTGTGCAGACAGAGATGTCTGCACATTGCTATTTGGTAAATAAACAATGTGATCGCAATTTTTGTTGAACTGCACAAGAGAATAGTATAGTCACTGCACGTAGTGCCATTTGAAAATAGACACAGAAAGATTGGATAGTCACTTCATAGACTGTAGAAAAATAGTACTGTACTATTTATTAGCCAACACTAGGTGCTTCATTACTTTGGTCTGATTATACAATGGGCATCATTTTGCCTAAGCTAAAGTTTTTATTCCGAAAATAGTCTCGTTGTGTGATCGAGAGAAGACCAAATCATATTGCAGTGGATGTTCCTCCATCATGTGTGGTTCATTCTCATGGTTCCAGCTGTTTGTGAAACCACTTACGTTTTCAAGAGGAATTGTAGACTTCACAAACAAATTTGTCTTTGAGTTTGTACTGAATGTTGGCCAAGAGAAGCATCCATGTTAGTAGGAAGAACAAATGTTTTTTCTAGATCTTTGCTTTTGGAGCTACATATTTGTATATGATCTGTGAATCATTGAGATGAATTAACATGTTGATGTTATGTATGGGAATCATACTAGTTGGTTTTGAATTTGGGCTACTAATGTGAACATATTACAATGCCAGTCCTGTGAGTCTCGTGTGAACATTTTGAACGGATCGGCTCTTACTGTTGTGGACAGCATGATCCTTATTTCTGTGTTCTCAGTGTTTACAAGTTACTAACAATTCCTTATTTCTGTTCGCTTGGTGTTTACAAGTTACTGATCGATTACTAGCTAGCCTACTAATGCGCTCCTGGCAGTTTTAGTTGCGACGCAAGATCCGAAGTGGCAGTTTTTTTTGAATAAAAATGCCTGCCTCTGAAGAAACTGACAAGCTGCTCTGAAGAAAATGACATGCGAATCTGAACAAACTGCCAGCAAAAACGTTCGCAAATGCCTTATCTCTCAGTGAACGTTCATCAGCTAATGCGATCCTACACGTACACCATCTGACCTACTCGATCCTACACGTACACTATCCGACCTACTCGATCCTACACGGATAAATAGCGGATCCCGCACGTACTACCTCCTTTCCGGTTTGTAGGGCTCAATTCAAAAACCGACCTACTCGATCCTACACGAATAAATAGCGGATCACACACGTACTACCTCATTTCCGGTTTGCAGGGCTTAATTCAAAAATCTCACAAACCAAGGTAGATAATTAGTGGTGGAATAATTTTTGACAAGGAGGGAGTACCTCATCTGGATGATTCGAGTGCACTCGTTTGACTGTCATGCCGGCGTGCGACCCAGCATGGACAGGACACACCACTGACAGGGACGGGATGGCACAGTCATAATTTCAGTTTTTCTAGTTTCCACGACAAGCTAGCGCGCTAAGCCATGCCTGCTTATGCATTGAATTCCGATGATCGCGATGACCATCGCGTTTCCCGCGACACGCTAGTTCGCCTACCTTCCGTCTATAATTATTGTTTCCCGGGCTTCTCCGGTGGCACCATCACCCAGCTCGCCCTATCCTCATAATCCCCCACCGGCCCGACGTCTGATACGTCTCCAACGTATCTATAATTTTTGATTGCTCCATGCTATATTATCTACTGTTTTGGGCAATATTGGGCTTTATTATCCACTTTTATATTACTTTTGGGACTAACCTATTAACCGGAGGCCCAGCCCAGATTTGCTGTTTTATGCCTATTTCAGTGTTTCGAAGAAAAGGAATATCAAACGGAGTCGAAACGGAACGAAATCAACTAGAGAAGTTATTTTTGGAAGGAAACCTACCAGATAGACTTGGACCCTACGTCAGAAGATGAAGGAGGTGCTCACGAGGGTAGGGGCGCGCCCCCTGCCTCGTGGCCCCCCCTTCGGTCCACCGACGTACTCCTTTCACCCATATATACCTACGTATCATAAAACTTCCAGACATAACAATAGATTGGGAGTTCCGCCGCCAGAAGCCTCCATAGCCACCGAAAGCCAATCTAGACCCGTTCTAGCACCCTGCCGGAGGGGGCAATCCCTCTCCGGTGGCCATCTTCATCATCCCGGTGCTCTCCATGACGAGGAGGGAGTAGTTCTCCCTCGGGGTTGAGGGTATGTACTAGTAGCTATGTGTTTGATCTCTCTCTCTCTCTCGTGTTCTTGAGGTGATACAATCTTGATGTATCGCGAGCTTTGCTATTATAGTTGGATCTTATGTTTCTCCTCCCCCTCTTCTCTCTTGTAATGAATTGAGTTTCCCCTTTGAAGTTATCTTATCGGATTGAGTCTTTAAAGATTTGAGAACACTTGATGTATGTATTGCCGTGCGTATCTGTGGTGACAATGGGATATCACGTGATTCACTTGATGTATGTTTTGGTGATCACCTTGCGGGTTCCGCCCATGAAGCTATGCATAGGGGTTGGCACACGTTATGTTGTGATTCTCCGGTAGAACTTTGGGGCACTCTTTAAGGTCCTTTGTGTTGGTTGAATAGATGAATCTGAGATTGTGTGATGCATATCGTATAATCATACCCACGGATATTTGAGGTGACATTAGGGTTTTGGTTGATTTATGTCTTAAGCTGTTATTCTAGTATGAACTCTAGGGCTGTTTGTGACACTTATAGGAATAGCCCAACATATTGATTGGAAAGAATAACTTTGAGGTGGTTTCGTACCCTACCATAATCTCTTCGTTCGTTCTCCGCTATTAGTGACTTTGGAGTGACTCTTTGTTGCATGTTGAGGGATAGTTATGTGATCCAATTATGCTATTATTGTTGAGAGGACTTGCGCTAGTGAAAGTATGAACCCTAGGCCTTGTTTCCTAGCATTGCAATACCGTTTACGCTCACTTTTACCATTAGTTACCTTGCTGTTTTTATATTTTCAGATTACAAAAACTATTATCTACCATCCATATACCACTTGTATCACCATCTCTTCGCCGAACTAGTGCACCTATACAATTTACCATTGTATTGGGTGTGTTGGGGACACAAGAGACTCTTTGTTATTTGGTTGCAGGGTTGCTTGAGAGAGACCATCTTCATCCTACGCCTCCTATGGATTGATAAACCTTAGGTCATCCACTTGAGGGAAATTTGCTACCGTCCTACAAACCTCTGCACTTGGAGGCCCAACAACGTCTACAAGAAGAAGATTGTGTAGTAGACATCAAGCTCTTTTCTGGCGTCGTTGCCGGGGAGGTTAGCTCTTGAAGGTATATCTTTAGATCTTGCAATCGAGTCTTTTAGTTTCTTGTTTTATCACTACTTTAGTTTATAAAAGAAAACTATAAAAAATGGAATTAAGGGTACCTCATATGCTTCATCTTTTTAATATCTATCGTGAAAATAAGGATTCTGATAATTGTGCTCAAGTGCTAGAAGAAGAATGCATTAGAATGTTTGGCACTAACTATTTGAATGATGAGCATGATTGCAATGTTGTTAGTATGAATTCCTTAAATATCCATGATGCTAATGATATGCAAAGACACAAGCTTGGGGAAGCTATGTTTGATGAAGATGATATTTTTTGTCCCCCAAGCTTTGATGAGCAAATTTATTATGATGAAAGAATGCCTCCTATTTATGATGATTATATTGATGAAAGTAGATTTGGAGAGGTCATGACTTTATTTAGTGATGAATCCACTATTCCGGAAGAGGTTCCAATTGATTATGAGAACAAAGTTGCTGTCTATGATGATTATTGTGATGACTTGTATGCTATAAACAATAATGATATCCATGAAACTTGTTATCATGATTTTAGTTTTCAATTGGATTATGCCTCACATGATAATTATTTTGTTGAGTTTGCTCCCACTATTATTCATAAGAAGAAATTTTCTTATGTGGAGAGTAGTAAATTTTCTATGCTTATAGATCATGAAAAGAATGCTTTAGATTATAGTTATATTGTTGAATTAATCCATTATGCTACTGAAAATTATTATGAGGGATGAATATATGCTTGTAGGAATTGCAATAATATCAAATTTCCTCTCTATGTGCTTAAAGTTTTAAAGTTATGCTTGATTTGCCTTCCTATGCTAGTTGATTATTGTTCCCACAAGTTGTTTGCTCACAAAATCCCTATGCATAGGAAGTGGGTTAGACTTAAATTTGCTTGTCATATTCTTCATGATGCTCTCTTTATGTTTCAATTCTTATCCTTTATATGAGCATCATTGAAATCATCATGCCTAGCTAGGGGCGTTAAACGATAGCGCTTGTTGGGAGGCAACCAAATTTTATTTTTGTTCCTTGCTTTTTGTTCCTGTTTAGTAATTAATAATTCATCTAGCCTCTGTTTAGATGTGGTTTTATGTGTTTAATTAGTGTTTGTGCCAAGTAGAACGTTTGGGAAGACTTGGGGAAAGTCTTGTTGATCATGCTGTCAAAAACAGAAACTTTAGCGCTCACGAGAATTGCTGCCATTTTTATTTGGATACTGCTCTCGAGTTAATTATTTTTCATATGATTAATATATAAATTCCTCAGTTCCAGCAATTTATTTTAGAATTTTATGAGTTCCATAAGTATACGTTTGATCCACATTACTACAGACTGTTCTGTTTTTGACAGATTCTGTTTTTCATGTGTTGTTTACTTATTTTGATGAATCTATGGCTAGTAAAATAGTTTATAAACCATACAGAAGTTGGAATACAGTAGGTTTAACACCAATATAAATAAATAATGAGTTCATTACAGTACCTTGAAGTGGTGATTTATTTTCTTATACTAACGGAGCTTACGAGTTTTCTGTTAAGTTTTGTGTTGTGAAGTTTTCAAGTTTTGGGTAAGGATTCGATGGACTATGGAATAAGGAGTGGCAAGAGCCTAAGCTTGGGGATGCCCGAGGCACCCCAAGGTAATATTCAAGGATAGCCAATAGCCTAAGCTTGGGGATGCCCCGGAAGGCATCCCCTCTTTCGTCTTCATTCATCGGTAACTTTACTTGGAGCTATATTTTTATTCACCACATGATATGTGTTTTGCTTGGAGCATCAATGTATTTTGTTATGAGTTGCTTGCTGTTATTTAGAATAATGTTTTGCATCCTTTATTTCAATAAAAGTGGCATTGATAGCCTTTACTATGCCTATGTTACAAGTATACATGTTGCTGCTTGAAAACGGAAAGTTTACCGCTATTGCAATAATTCCCTAGAAAAGTCAGAATGTGATAAAATGTTGAAACCTTTTGCACATTAAGCTCTGATAAGTTTACTACAGTGGGAATTTTCTTTCATAATTTTTGGAGCTAGGGAAGTATGGATGTCGCAGCATTCTTTACAGACTATCCTGTTTAGGCAGATTGCTGTTATGTTTGCATTGTTTGCATATGTTTGCTTCTTTAATGATTCTATTTGAGGATAGGACTATTAAATATGCAGAGTAATTTAGTATGCAATGTTGAATAATAATTTTAGTGATTTTCCACAGTAGAGTATGATAAGGTTTTTGCAATGGTTTATACTAACTTATCTCACGAGTCCTTGTTGAGTTTTGTGTGGATGAAGCTTTCGAGATTTAGGGATACCGTGATATGAGAGGAATTAAGGAGACACAAAAGCTCAAGCTTGGGGATGCCCAAGGCACCCCAAGATAATGTTTCAAGAAGTCTCAAGCATCTAAGCTTGGGGATGCCCCGGTTGGCATTCCACCTTTCTTCTTCAACAACTATCGGTTAGTATCGGTTGATCCTAAGTTTTTGCTTCTTCACATGATGTTTGCCTTTCTTAGATGTCATTTTATTTTGCTTTGCTTGCTGTTTGAATAAATTACCAAGATCTGAAATTATTAAATGTTAGAGAGTCTTCACATAGTTGCATAATTATTCGACTACTCATTGATCTTCACTTATATCTTTCGGAGTAGTTTGTCATTTGGTCTAGTGCTTCACTTATATCCTTTTAGAGCACGGTGGTGGTTTTATTTTATAGAAATAGATGAACTCTCATGCTTCACTTAGATTATTTTGAGAGTCTTAAATAGCATGGTAATTTGCTTACAATCCTAATATGCTAGGTATTCAAGAATAATAAAATTCTCTTATGAGTGTGTCGAATACTATGAGAAGTTTGATACTTGATAATTGTTTTGAGATATGGAGATGGTGATATTAGAGTCATGCTAGTTGAGTAGTTTTGAATTTGAGAAATACTTGTGTTGAATTTTGTGATTCCCGTAGCATGCACGTATGGTGAACTGTTATGTGATGAAGTCGGAGCATGATTTATTTATTGATTGCCTTCCTTATGAGTGGCGGTCGGGGACGAGCGATGGTCTTTTCCTACCAATCTATCCCCCTAGGAGCATGCACGTAGTACTTTGTTTCGATAACTAATAGATTTTCGCAATAAGTATGTGAGTTCTTTATGACTAATGTTGAGTCCATGGATTATACGCACTCTCACCCTTCCGCCATTGCAGCCTCTCTAGTACCGCGCAACTTTCGCCGGTACCATAAACCCACCATATACCTTCCTCAAAACAGCCACCATACCTACCTATTATGGCATTTCCATAGCCATTCCGAGATATATTGCCATGCAACTTTCCACTGTTCCGTTTATGACACGCTTCATCATTGTCATATTGCTTTGCATGATCATGTAGTTGACATCGTATTTGTGGCAAAGCCACCATTCATAATTCTTTCATACATGTCACTCATGAATCATTGCATATCCCGGTACACCGCCGGAGGCATTCATATAGAGTCATATTTTGTTCTAAGAATCGAGTTGTAATTCTTGAGTTGTAAGTAAATAAAAGTGTGATGATCATCATTATTAGAGCATTGTCCCAGTGAGGAAAGGATGATGGAGACTATGATTCCCCCACAAGTCGGGATGAGACTCCGGACGAAAATAAATAAATAAAAGAGGCCAAAGAAGCCCAAATAAAAAAAGAGAAAAGATGCCATAAAAAGAGAAGGCCCAAATAAAAAGATAAAAAATGAGAGAAAAAGAGAGAAGGGGCAATGCTACTATCCTTTTACCACACTTGTGCTTCAAAGTAGCACCATGATCTTCATGGTAGAGAGTCTCCTATGTTGTCACTTTCATATACTAGTGGGAATCTTTCATTATAGAACTTGGCTTGTATATTCCAATGATGGGCTTCCTCAAAATGCCCTAGGTCTTCGTGAGCAAGCAAGTTGGATGCACACCCACTTAGTTTCTTTTGAGCTTTCATAAATTTATAGGTCTAGTGCATCCGTTGCATGGCAATCCCTACTCATTCACATTGATATCTATTGATGGGCATCTCCATAGCCCGTTGATACGCCTAGTTAATGTGAGACTATCTTCTCCCTTTTTGTCTTATCCACTACCACCATTCTATTCCACCTATAGTGCTATGTCCATGGCTCACGCTCATGTATTGCGTGAAGATTGAAAAAGTTTGAGAACATCAAAAGTATGAAACAATTGCTTGGCTTGTCATCGGGGTTGTGCATGATTTAAATATTTTGTGTGGTGAAGATGGAGCATAGCCAGACTATATGATTTTGTAGGGATAACTTTCTTTGGGATGTTATTTTGAGAAGACATGATTGCTTAGTTAGTATGCTTGAATTATTCTTGTTTTCATGTCAATATGAACTTTTATCTTGAATCTTTCGGATCTTAATATTCAGGCCACAATTAAGAAGAATTACATTGAAATTATACCAAGTAGCACTCCGCATCATAAAATTTTGTTTTTATCATTTACCTACTCGAGGACGAGCAGGAATTAAGCTTGGGGATGCTGATACGTCTCCAACGTATCTATAATTTTTGATTGCTCCATGCTATATTATCTACTGTTTTGGGCAATATTGGGCTTTATTATCCACTTCTATATTACTTTTGGGACTAACCTATTAACGGAGGCCCAGCCCAGATTTGATGTTTTATGCCTATTTCAGTGTTTCGAAGAAAAGGAATATCAAACGGAGTCGAAACGGAACGAAATCAACTGAAGAAGTTATTTTTGGAAGGAAACCTACCGGATAGACTTGGACCCTACATCAGAAGATGAAGGAGGTGCTCACGAGGGTAGGGGGCGCGCCCACCCCCCTGGGGGGCGCCCCCCTGCCTCGTGGCCCCATCTTTGGTCCACCGACGTACTCCTTTCACCCATATATACCTACATATCGTAAAACTTCCAGACAGAACAATAGATCGGGAGTTCCGCCGCCAGAAGCCTCTGTAGCCACCGAAAGCCAATCTAGACCCGTTCCGGCACCCTGCCGGAGGGGGCAATCCCTCTCCGGTGGCCATCTTCATCATCCCGGTGCTCTCCATGACAAGGAGGGAGTAGTTCTCCCTCGGGGCTGAGGGTATGTGCCAGTAGCTATGTGTTTGATCTCTCTCTCTCGTGTTCTTGAGGTGATACGATCTTGATGTATCGCGAGCTTTGCTATTATAGTTGGATCTTATGTTTCTCCTCCCCCTCTTCTCTCTTGTAATGAATTGAGTTTCCCCTTTGAAGTTATCTTATCGGATTGAGTCTTTAAATATTTGAGAACACTTGATGTATGTCTTGCCATGCGTATCTGTGGTGACAATGGGATATCACGTGATTCACTTGATGTATGTTTTGGTGATCAACTTGCGGGTTCCGCCCATAAACCTATGCATAGGAGTTGGCACACGTTTTCGTCGTGATTCTTCGGTAGAACTTTGGGGCACTCTTTGAGGTCCTTTGTGTTGGTTGAATAGATGAATCTGAGATTGTGTGATGCATATCGTATAATCATACCCATGGATACTTGAGGTGACATTGGAGTATCTAGGTGACATTAGGGTTTTGATTGATTTGTGTCTTAAGGTGTTATTCTAGTACGAACTCTAGGGCTGTTTGTGACACTTATAGGAATAGCCCAACAGATTGATTGGAAAGAATAACTTTGAGGTGGTTTCGTACCCTACCATAATCTCTTCGTTCGTTCTCCGCTATTAGTGACTTTGGAGTGACTCTTTGTTGCATGTTGAGGGATAGTTATGTGATCCAATTATGCTATTATTGTTGAGAGGACTTGCGCTAGTGAAAGTATGAACCCTAGGCCTTGTTTCCTAGCATTGCAATACCGTTTATGCTCACTTTTACCATTAGTTACCTTGCTGTTTTTATATTTTCAGATTACAAAAACTATTATCTACCATCCATATACCACTTGTATCACCATCTCTTCGCCGAACTAGTGCACCTATACAATTTACCATTGTATTGGGTGTGTTGGGGACACAAGAGACTCTTTGTTATTTTGTTGCAGGGTTGCTTGAGAGAGACCATCTTCATCCTACGCGTCCTACGGATTAATAAACCTTAGGTCATCCACTTGAGGGAAATTTGCTACTGTCCTACAAACCTCTGCAATTGGAGGCCCAACAACGTCTACAAGAAGAAGGTTGTGTAGTAGACATCAACGTTACTCGCCACTTATCCTCGCTCTCGCCACGTCTGCCATGCCCCCGCCCGTCCACGAGAGGAGACGCCGGAGGGGGTCACCGCCGGAACTAGTGTTCGGTTTTTCACCGGAAGGCGGACGGAGGGAGGAGGCATTTTATCGGTCTTCAGATGGCAATGCAGAGTATGAGGAGTTGTTGGAGCGCGACCGCCTTGCGTAGGAGCAGCGTATCACCGATTTGCACCGGCAGCGGGACATGGAGCAGCAACGCACCGACGCTCTGAGTCGCGAGCAGAGAGCCCGCAACTGGGCCGACTACGTGGAGGCCGGCGCCCGGCAAATAGCCCTAGAGGCTATCGGGCACGCACGCGTTCGCGACGCCGGATTTTGCTACAAGCTCGTCAAGTGGGTTTCCCGCTTAGAAGCCAAAGCTTCGATGGACCATGCTGGCATGGAAAGGGCCAACGTGCGCGAGCAACGCGCCCTATCGCACCTCTGGAAAGTCTGAGGTGAGGCAGAGGACGCCGGTGCAGGTGTTTAGCATGTACCGCAGATGGTGACTGGCATCGTCTAGTTAGCCTAGAGTAAGTTAGTACTTATACACTACTAGAGTATTAGTGGGAGTAGAGAATGAACTTGGCTATGATGGTTGTCAACGTGGAAGTTCAGTACTCTATATCTAGATCAGACCTGTTACTTTGCTCTGAATGTTGAACTTTTCGTTTGAACGTATGGAATGGGCTGTTATTTTTTTAAATGGGTTGTATTTGTCCGCCCGGGTTTAGAGGCTAACTTGTGGGCCTACCAGGTTGACGTGTACACAATCAGGAGATGATTGTACGTGGAGAGGATGACAGCGGGGATCCACCAAGGTCATGGCAGTACGCAAGCAAGTGCCTCCTTATTTCAAGCCAATAAAAAATGGCTCCTCCTAATGAATTTCTGACATCTAGGTCCCATGCCATTGTCAATGTAGTCAATAAACGAGAGAATTGCACAACGAGTGGCTGACACCAGGGACCCAACAGCTCGCTCAGTTATTTTTCTTTTGGGTTAATTTGATAAATGCCACTCCAAATCTGGTGATTCCGAGAAATGCCACTACAATTTCTAAACTTTGAAAAATGCCATTTCATGCCATTTCCAGTGGCACTTTCCGAAGTCTGGAGTGGCGTTTTTCAAATTTTGCAAATTGCAGTGGCGTTTTTCAAAGTTTACAAAAATTGCAGTGGCATTTTTCAAAGTTTGAACATTGCAGTGGCATTTTTATGAATCACCATAAATCTAATTTGTTTTTGAGACGGAAGTAGGGTGTCAACTGGGCTGTGCGGGACACTCTGGCCTGTCTAGACAGCCTTTTCTGTTATGTTTACCAGAGACCAGCCCAATAGTTTTTTGTTCTTTCTGAAAATGGCTAGCCGAGTTTTTTTGTGATTTGTCAAGTAAGTCACTTTGTCAGGCCTGTTGGGCTGCAAACTTTCAAGACGAGGAGGGCTTTATTCGGCTGGCCATGAAAATGGCCTATCAGTAATGAGAAATGGGTTGTACATTTTTAAAACACATCAAACCGGCAATTAGTTTCAAATTTTTTTTGTTTCATTTTGAGATTTTAAATTGCATTGATTTTTATGCGTGGGCAATTTGTTGGATTTTATATTGATATACATTTATTTTTAAAATCAGTTTGAATGTGACTCGAAATTTTGGGATTAAAAATAGTTTGGACCGCACCAACATATGCAAAATTTCGTATAATTTTTTAACCGTGGCCACCATATGGGTTGTAATGCTAACAAAAAGAATATGGGCTCAAAAAAACCTTAAGAATTAGCAAATGGGCTGTAAATTATTAGAAATAATGGCAGATGGGCTGTATGTTATTTCCCACAGATTTGAGGCTTTCCTAAAAAAGGTTGATGCACAAGTAGTGACTGTTGGATGTCCATCCAACGGCTGTCGCGCTTCTTCAATCTCTGCTCTTCCTTCTCCAGCCGCTCAAACAAGCGCCGGCGGGACTGCCTGCTCCCTCCTCCCGCGGTCGGCTGTGCTGCCGCGCAGGCCTCAACGCCCCACCGTACTCCCATCACTGTGCTAGCCATCCCTCTACTCACCCACACCTGTTGTTATTCTCCGGCGACGGCAGCCGAACCATTCAACCCTCGTACTCCCCACCGCGTGGGCAGCCACTGTTGTGTCTTCCCTGGCTCTATGTCATTCCCTTCGTAGGCCTCGCCATCGTCCGCCGCCCTGGTGCTCCCGGCGCGGCGTGGTCAACGTGGTCAACGAACGACATCCATCGGAAGTGGACTGTACGTGGAGAGGCTGACAGCTGGGTCCACGGCCGCACACAAGGAAATGCCTCCTTATTACGTGCAAAATAATGATTCCTTCACCTGACATCTGGGACCCATCAGAAGGGCCTCTGTATTTCGCAAAAAATACGTTCCCCCCGCAGTCAGCTCGAACCCACCAGCTATATCTTCGCACGCAAGGAAGTGCCTCCTTATTGCGCACAAAAAAATGAATACTCCCCCTGCTAGCTGGGACCCAGCATAGTGGGGGCTGACTTGTGACCGTATGATGTCCATCCCCCACGGGGCCCTGTTCATCCAGCCCCCCAGGGGGCCCTGTTCATCCAGCCCTCCACGGGGTCTTGTTCATCCACCGGCTCGATCGACCGGGGTACTGTTCATCCAGCAGGAACTGCCTCTACTACCACGGGGTCCTGTTCATCCAACCCCCCACCGGGAAATGTTCATCCAAACTCCCTCAACAACGCTCACTATTCATCCAGAGGCAGCATCGATTGGCTTCAGTTAGCAGCAGTAGCGAAGGAATCACACTCGGGTTCAGTTAACAGCAAGGGATCGATCGATCGCTCGGGTTCAGTAACACGTAGCCTACAGTGCAATCGCTCGGGTTCAGTTAGAGCCCAACGCCTTGCACACACACGTGTACGTACGAGAGAAACGCGCATCCCTCGGCCCCGACCACCCACCATAACCGGGAACTCCCCGATATTTTCCTCGCCCTCGCTTCTACCACAATTTTTTTCATCATGGACGGCCCAAAGAATGTCATGCAGCTGCGTCTCCGGCCCGCCCAGGACGAAAAGCCCATTTTCTGTCATGATTTTTTGTCATAGAAGTAGGACCCCACCACATCTATGATGATACCGGGTTTTGTCACAATTATTGTCATAGAAATGTCATAAGAATGATAGAAAAAAATTCGTTCGGCCCAAAATGTCACGGATGAGTCTTTTTTGTAGTGCATGATTACAACACAACGATACTTGCCAAAGACAACAACCATATCAAATTCTTCAGACGTTTATGTTCGTCTGGAGACCTGACCCTGCATAAAGAGATTAGTTTTTTTTCTTCACCACCCACATCTGGAGGAGTGGTAGAAAGTTCATCATTCTGCGAGCTCCATAAGAGAAAGGTGGCATAGATGCCAATCCACTTCGTTTCACATAAGAGGGGTTAGGGTAAGCATATGAGTAAGCAGAGAAATTCTTCGAGGATCTATGAACATAATGATTTGAAGAATAATGCACATATCCATAATCCTTAGTATTTCCCTGCGAAATAGAAGTGTTAGCATGATGATATTCATGTGAGGACTTTGATCCATGTGAAGACTTTGGTCCATATGAAGAATTTGATCTGGGGTTCCTATTCTTCATAGGTGGTGTCATGATGACATTCACCTCAAGACTTTCAAGGCACCTTTTGGGAACCCAGATTTTCTTCATAGGAGGACCATTCCTGCAGTTAGTGCCAACATATCTAGCAAATACTTCACCATTCTGATTTTTGAACAGCTTATAGTTGGAGTCAAATGACTCATCAGAGGAATAGAAGATTCACATGTAAAGCCAGATAAAGTAGATGGATCCACTGAAGGTCCCTTTGCAGCAACCCATGAGGTTTTGGGATACTTCTCAGGCTTCCAGTAGGTCCCATCAGCATTGAGTTTCCTCTCAAAGGCAATACCCTCTTTTCTAGGGTTCCTGTTGAGGATCTGCTTCTTAAGCACATCACAAAGAGCCTGATGCCCTTTGAGGCTTTTGTACATGCCTGTCACATACAATTCCTTCAGCTCTGCATGGTCATTGATACTAGCAGCATCCTCAGATGAGGAATTAGTGACAGCATAGTCGGGTGAAGAATTTGCAGCAATAGACGCATTTGAACTTTCAGGTGAAGAATTAGCAGATTCACGTTCAATGCACGTCAAACATGGAGGAATAAATTCTTCCTGAGTAGCGCTGATTTGTTGAGCAAGTAATGAATCACGCTCCTTCTGAAGATCTTCATAACTCACTCTTAACTTCCCAAGATCTTGCTTTCTTTGAAGAAATTCATAAGAAAGCTTCTCATTATCAGATAAGAGAGTGTTATGATGACTCTGAAAATTATCAAACTTAGTCTGAAGTCTCTGAAGACTTTCAGCCAAAGCTTTCGACTGATTCATTTCTTCACCCAACATATCATCGCTCTCATCCAGCATGTTTTGAACTTTTTCCAAAACTCTTTGTTGTTTAGTGGCAAGGGAAGAAAGTTTGGTATAGCTGGTTCCAAATTCATCACCAGATTCATCATCACTGGACTCAGATAGATAGCATTCAGTTACCTTGGCACCTTTTGCCATAAGGCATGGAGAAGAGGATGATGATTCCGGATTGAAGGTCATAGCCTTTCGCGATTCCATGAATTCCCCAAACCAGGGATCATGATGAGTTCAATGACCTTCATAGATCTCAGATAGACGGTCCCATATGAGCTTCGCATGGTAGAGATGCATAACGTTCCTGAACTGATTTTGCGACAAGCCGTAGAAGATGATGTCTTTCGTCGTGAGGTTAAGTAGAGTGTACTTCTGAATATCATCAGCCTCCGCCATCTTGCATAAGTCAGTAAGACCAATCTCAGTGACGGTCCAAAGTTCACTGTTCATCGCCATGAGGCGCTTCTTCATCATGGCCTTCCACTTGGGATAATCATGACCGTCAAAGATGGGGCATGTCACTGTCTTCATTCCTACGGTCGACATAATTGAAACTCCAGGCGGTTAAACCAAAATCACATAGAACAATGGAGTACCTTGCTCTGATACCAATTGAAAGTGCGTTAAGTCGACTAGAGGGGGGTGAATAGGCGATTTTTATGAATTCTTCACTAAGGAATTTCAGGGTGAGGAAATTCCTAAGAGAAGAACTACTTGTAGCGGAATAAGTACTCAGATGCAGACATGACATAACATAAGCATGGACATCATGATGAATAGAAAACAAACACAAAGTACAGAAAGCGTAAGCACGGGATAAAACAGAATGAAGACAAACAGACTGGAGAAATTGAACTGAGAAAATTGAGAATGTCTTCAGTCAAAGTCTTCAAAACAGATATGAACAGGTACACAACACAGTAATGAAGAAATGAAA
This sequence comes from Triticum urartu, assembly GCF_056163025.1. Taxonomy (NCBI): domain Eukaryota; kingdom Viridiplantae; phylum Streptophyta; class Magnoliopsida; order Poales; family Poaceae; genus Triticum; species Triticum urartu. The sequence continues at coordinate 536,049,014 of NC_141874.1, forward strand.
GGGTTGAGGAAATAGAACCAGATAGCTCGGTGAAGACAAATATTTGGTAGACCAGTTCCAACTGCTGTGACAGTTGTACGTCTGGTTAGAGCGGCTAGGTATTTAAACCTGAGTACACACAGTCCTCACCGTATTCTCCTTGAACTAAGGTCACACAGACCTCGTCCAATCACTCGTGGTAAGTCTTCTGGTGATTTCCAAACCTTCACAAACTCGGTCACCCGGCGATCCACAATTTCCTCTTGGATGCTCTAGACCATGACACCTAACCGTCTGGAGGATGCACAGTCCTCAAAGGTAACAAGCGTCGGTTCCACACAGGAACAATCTCTTCAGTGATGCTCAATCACTTTGGGTTTGTAGGTGTTTGGTTTGGGGTTTGGGTTTTTCCTCTCTTGATGATTTTCGCTCAAAGTCCTCGGAGGATGGGATGCTCTCAATGAAAAGTGTCAGTTTCTCGCGGAGCAGCCAACCAGCTAGTGGTTATAGGGGGCGGCTATTTATAGCCTAGGGAGTAGCCCGACATGATAATACATAATTTCCCTTCAATGATATGACCGTTAGGTGGATAAGATATTTTGGGACAGCTTGCGCATAGCACAGCAACGGTCGGAAATTTGAGGTTCAAATTCCTCAGGGCTATCATGTTCCTCACTTGTAGGCAATCCGCACCGGCGAATTCCTAACTCCTCAGTCAGGACAAATTCCTCAGAGACCGGAAGATCTTCGTCTCTGTCACTGAAGAAATTGACTGAACTGTATGAGATTTCCAATGGCTTCAATCGAAGGGATTGGTAGGTGTTGGATTTTGAGATGAGCATCACCTAGAAACCTTTCCTTAGTTTTACCTCGACCCCCTTTAACAGTACGGTGTTTCATATAACTCAAGAAATAGAAAATGAAACTACGAAAACAAAAGTCTTCACGCTTCATGTTCCTTGCATGAATATCAAGTCTTCACGGTCACACCAATTTCTTCACTTTCAAAGTCTTTAGAAAGTCTTCAGAAATCCAAGGTCTTCAGTTGAAGACATTCATTTTTAGGGGTCAACTTTCTCTGTCAATATCAAACTCCTCATAGACTTATAGTCCTATGTACACTCACAAACGCATTAGTCCCTTAACCTATAAGTCTTCAATACAACAAAATCACTAAGGGGAACTAGATGCACTTACAAATATAAATTGTGGAAATGATAGAATAGAATATACATAAATTAGTAATGATTATGAATCTTGTCTTGACACTACATGAGTGAATAATTTGTTTTTATTATACTAACCTATCTCATGAGGTTTCGTTAAGTTTTGTGTGAAAGAAGTTTTTATGTTTTGAGTGAGATGACGATATAAGGAGAATAATGAGCAGCAAGACCCTAATCTTGGGGGTTCCCAAGGTACCCTAAGTCATTAGTTAAGAAAGACTCAAGCATCTAAGCTTGGGGATGCCCCGGAAGGCATCCCCTTTTTTGTCTTCAACACTATAGGTATACCTCACTTGAAGCTATATTTTTATTCTTCACATAATATGTGTTTTGCTTGGAGCGTATTTTTGGTTTGTTTGCTATTTGATACAATCCTTATATCTGAAAAAAAAATTATTTGGATAGATTCTTTTAATAGCTACTTATTTATTTAACTACCGTTTGTCCTTCACTTATATCTTTTGGAGTAGTTTACTGTTTAATATTGTTCGCTTATCTCCTTAGAGTAAAACTTACGAATGGATTTAATATCATCTTCTTCATTTATTTTATGTACATTGAGAAGTAAACATGCATCCTCCACTTAACCTGTTAAAGTAGAAGTGAGACTATGATAGTACATATCTTTAATCAAGTAAGGGAGTTATATTATAATGATGATGAACATTAATTTATTAAGTTGAACCTATCATGTTGTGGTGATACATATCTTCCAGTATAGGACGAATGATTGACTTGGCACATATTTACACATGTTTGATAAATTCCAAATTCAGCCTTGTGGTGTTCTAGTTTGTAGGTTATCGTCATGACTATATTTTGTCAATAATGTTACTATTAGAGAATGCATGATTGTGGTTTTTCTGCTTAGTAAAGTGGTTGCCCCAGTCTTTTGCTAGGATTTCTTGTACTAAAGTGGAAATACTTCTTGTGCATCCAATCCTTGAAACAAGTTTATGCCATAAAGTGTCCACCATACCTACATATAGATGCTATTTCATTGTCATTTCAAGTAAATTTGCGTGTGCCACCTCTAAACATTGAAATAAACTTCTATTTTGTTTGCCTATACAACTCATGGAGCAGTGTGTGTAGTCAATATCTTTCATGCTAAATGTGTTTTACTCACGACAAGAGTTTATTCACTTGCCAAATTTATGAGGAAGGCTGGTAATAGGGATGCCCAGTCCCCAAAAAAAAGACACTCCCTCGGAAAAGTTAAAATTTGCTAGGCACTAGTGGATCCAGCAAGCCATGGTTTGTGTTTGACCATGGCAAGCCGAATTCGTGGGTGCCTGCCAACTTAGGAATCTAAAAAAGCCTGACTATTTGTCATTAGTTTTAGCAATTGTTACTATCAAATTATGACGCAAGAAAGTATGATATCACTATATCAGGAAGTCAATTAAGGGCTTACTAGCACCAAGGGTGACCAGCAAGTGAATTGCAAAAAACAATCACATTTCAAGTTGAAATTGTGGTTTGCTCTCACATTTCTTGGATGCAACAAAAATCTTCTAGTTCCTTATTAAGTTTGTCAATAAACATTGATCGTGCATTTATCTTATTTCTAGTGACAATTCTAACATATTAGGCCCACCTATCAACGCTGACATGCCATAAAAATGGCCAGCATCATTATTTGAGTATTATGTTAGACATGAGGCCCATTTGTATCAATTAAATTTATAAAAGGGTCCTTGAAAAATTGCACAATGCACCCCAAAAACACAAAAATAGATTACAATGGATCCCTAAAACTGAAAACGTCACCGCCGACGTGGCCACCACCAGCACTGACTCCTTAGTCGTTCGCCTCCTCCACCAATCCAGACTAGGGCTGGATGGAATGGTGTGTTAAATTGTGATCCAAATTCTACCGTATTGGACTAGACGTAGTACATACGATGTGGGCCTTTGCGTTGGTACCGACACGTACGAGTACAACTCGTTTACTTGTCCTCCAAGAACTCTCATGTATTGCCCTCATATATACCCCATGTAGTCGCACTTTAGACGGACTGTCGTCTCATGCTTGTAATACTCCTCCATCATAGTGATTGCGCCTTCGTGCGTCCGTGGTTTTCTCATGCAAGGGTTTCCATGTAAAAATCTGTGTGCTCTCGTGTCTCGTTTATTTCTCGTTATTATCTAACAAGTGGTACACAAAGCTGAGGTTCATATACGAGATTTGAGACCAGAGATTAGGATTGCGTGCACCGCCGCACGCGATCGCAGTCGAAATCTGACTTTCCGCTGCTGCACTGCTGCTGTGTCGCCGAGTTCGACCAGGTTGTCCGCTGCCCGGTTGTGTCCGAAATCAATCGGGTACACGCTCCAAGTCACGAGGTGATTTACCGCTGCTGCTCAACGCCTCCACGTACCCAGCGGAACTCCCGAGACTCCAAGAGCAAGTTCAATTCGCAAGCTACATTGCTGCGTCTCCACTTGAAGGCACAAGTTCCAAGGAAATTGCTAGTTTGGAGTACTACTGGTACACTGTACGTGAATTGGCCAGTACTACATCACCTGGAGCTACAGTTGCTTTTTTCTTCGATTGCTATGTCCACTGCCCAGTACTACCAGGTGCTATTTATCCTATTTCCGTTTGATCTACATATTAATTCTATCAAGAATTTTCTACCGGCTTATACTACTTTGTGAATGCAGATTTAATCGAATCATGGCTTCCATGAAGTACGATCTTCCGCCGCTGGACCGTGACACAAGGTTTACCCTATGGCAAGTCAGGATGTGGGCATTATTGGCACAGACCGACTATGATGAAGCACTGGATATTTTTGGAAAGAACCGAATTGAGGACTATACTGATGAGGAGAAAAGAATTGATCGTAAGGCTTTGTCAAAAATTCAACTCCATTTGCATAATAATATTTTGCAGGAAGTTTTGAGCGAGAAAACTGCCGCCGCTCTATGGTTAAAGCTGGAAGAGATTTGCATGACTAAAGATCTCACCAGCAAGATGCATCTGAAGCAAAAATTATGCTTGCACAGGTTACCCGAGGGAGGTAATGTTTTGAATCATATTTCAAAATTTAAAGAGATCATATCTGATCTAGCTGCAATGGAGGTTAAGTATGAAGAGGAAGATACTGCTTTAATGTTACTTTGTTCACTGCCAAGTTCTTATACCAATTTTAGAGACACCATATTATACAGTCGTGATACTCTCACGCTTCATGAAGTTTATGAAGCTTTGAACTCTAAGGAGAAGATGAAATTAATAGTGCCTCATGATGGCTCGAGTTCATCCCAAGCCGAGGGATTATCTGTTCGTGGCAGGACAAAGGAGAAGAACTCCAATAATGGAAACAGAGGCAAAAGTAAGAATGGCCACAGGGGTCGATTGCAATCCAGAGACAAGAAATATTGCAGATATTGCAAGAGAGACGGGCATGACATCTTAGAGTGTTTCAAGTTGCGGAATAAAGAAAAGAGGAAAGGTAACAAACAAGGTGAAAATTCTGCTAACGTTGCTCGTGATGATAGTTTCGATGATGCTCTTGTTGTTATTGCTGGATGTGCTAAGACCAATGATGAGTGGGTACTTGACACCGCATGCACTTTTCATATGTGTCCACATAAAGATTGGTTTAATACTTTTGATTCCACTACTCTGCTGGTTCCGTTTTGGGTTTTGATAATTCACCATGCAAGATTGAAGGCATAGGTTCCATTCAAATCAAGATGTTTGATGGCATAATCAGAACTTTGACAGATGTCCGGTATATTCCGAAGATGAAGAGAAATCTTATTTCTATGAGTGCCCTTGATGCAAAGGGGTACAAGTATTTAGGTGGAGATAGTGTTTTGAAAGTCATCAAAGGTTCCTTTATTGTGATGAAAGGTGATTTGAGTTCGACCAATGGTCTTTATTACCTTCGTGGTTCTACCATTTCAGTTAACGCTACTCCAGTTATTTCAAAGAATTCTGATTGTGCTGCTGCTAACCTTTGGCATATGCGTCTTGGACATATGAGTGAACTTGGTTTGGCAGAGTTAAATAAGAGAGGTCTTCTTGATGGATATGAACCTGGTAAATTGAAATTTTGTGAGCATTGTATCTCCGGCAAGCACAAGAGGGTGAAGTTCAACACTTCGACTCATACAACTGAAGGTATTCTTGATTATGTTCATTCTGATTTATGGGGACCATCTCGCAAGAAGTCACTAGGTGGTGCTAGTTACATGCTGACTATTATTGATGATTATTCGAGAAAAGTTTTGCCTTATTTTTTGAAGCATAAATATGAAGCATTCTCAGCATTTAAGGATTGGAAGATTATGATTGAAAATCAAACAGAAAAGAAGGTAAAAATACTTCGCACTGATAATGGTATGGAATTATGTTCTAAGCAATCCAAGAATTATTGCAAGTCTGGAGGCATTGTCAGACATTACACCGTTCCTTATACTCCTCAACAAAACGGTGTTGCTGAGCGTATGAACAGGACCATTATTTCCAGAGCCCGTTGCATGTTGTCCAATGCTGGTTTGCATAGGCGTTTTTGGGCTGAGGCCGCTTCCACTGCTTGTTATCTCATCAACTGTTCCCCATCTATTGCTCTTAATAAGAAAACTCCAATTGAGGTATGGTCTGGTTTACCTGCTGATTATTCACAGTTGAGAGTTTTTGGTTGCACTGCTTACGCTCATGTTGATAATGGAAAATTGGAGCCTAGGGCTGTTAAGTGCATCTTTCTTGGTTATAAGTCTGGTGTTAAAGGTTTTAAATTGTGGAATCCTGAAACCCAGAAGGTTGTTATTAGCAGAAATGTCATCTTTAATGAATCTGCTATGTTACATGATGTTTCATCTACTAATGTTCCCGTTGAGAGTGAACAACAGCCTATTGTTCAGGAGCCTACTGTTCAGGTGGAGCATGTTATTGATTCAGGTGATACATCTGGTAATGAAATTGTTGATGCACATGATGAACTCGTCGTTAATGATGATAATGTCACTCCCACTCCAAATCAGCCTATTGTTCCGCCCAGTTGGAATCTCGCACGTGACAGAATTAGACGGGGTATTAATAAACCTGACAGGTTAATTGAAGAGTGCAATATTGTTTCTTTTGCTTTATCTGTTATAGAAGAAATTGAAGGTAATGTTGAACCTTCTTCATATTGCGAGACTATTATTTCTGGTGATAGTAATAAGTGGATGACCGCTATGCATGATGAGATGGAATCACTTGAAAAGAATGGCACTTGGGATTTAGTAAGATTGCCTAGAGAGAAGAAACCTATTCGTTGCAAGTGGGTTTTCAAGAGGAAAGAAGGTGTTTCTCCTATAATGATGAGACAAGATATAAAGCAAGGTTAGTTGCTAAAGGTTATAGCCAGATTCCAGGTATTGACTATAACTAAGTCATTTCTCCTGTTGTGAAGCATAGCTCTATTCGCACTTTACTCAGTATTGTTGCCATGCATAATTTTGAGCTTGAACAATTGGATGTTAAACTGCATTCTTACCTGGAGAATTAGAAGAGGATATTTATATGGAACAACCAGAAGGTTTTGTTATTCCTGAAAAAGAAAAGCTTGTCTGTAAGTTAAAGAAATCTCTGTATGGATTGAAGCAATCCCCTAGACAGTGGTACAAGAGATTTGACACATTTATGTTCTCTCAAGGTTTCAAAAGGTCTAATTATGATAGCTGTGTTTATTTGAAATTGTCAATGGTTCAGCTATTTATTTGCTCCTTTATGTTGATGATATGTTAATTGCTGCTAAGAGCATGTCAGAGATTAATGAACTAAAGAAGCAATTGAGTAATGAATTTGAGATGAAGGATTTTGGTGCGGCAAAGAAAATACTTGGCATGTAAATATCCAGAGATAGACCGTCTGGAAAAGTATATCTAAGTCAGAAGGGATATATTGATAAAGTTCTTCGTTGCTTTAATATGCATAATGCCAAGCTAGTAAGTACTCCGTTAGCCGCACACTTCAAATTATCATCATCTTTATGTCCTAAGTCAGATGAAGATATTGAGTACATGTCTAGAGTTCCCTATTCAAGTGCAGTTGGTTCACTTATGTATGCTATGGTTTTTTCTCGTCCGGATTTATCATATGCATTGAGTGTTGTCAGTAGATACATGGCTAATCCTGGAAAAGAGCATTGGAGAGCCGTTCAGTGGATTTTCAGATACCTACTGGGTACTTCTAATGCTTATTTACAGTTTGGGAAAACTGGAGATGGACTTGTTGGTTTTCTTGATTCCGATTTTGCTGGTGATTTGGATAAGAGAAGATCGCTCACAGGTTATGTTTTCACCATTGGTGGTTGTGCTGTGAGTTGGAGAGCAACTTTGCAATCTATTGTGGCTTGTTCCACTACTGATGCCGAGTATATGGCTATTTCTGAGGCATGCAAAGAAGCTATCTGGTTGAGAGGTTTATACACTGAGCTTTGTGGAGATTTATCTTGCCCTACCGTATTTTCTGTTAGTCAAAGTGTCATATATCTTACAAAGAATCCAATGTATCATGAGAGGACAAAGCACATTGATGTCAGATTTCATTATACTCGAGATTTTGTTGCTGAAGGCGATTTGAAGGTATGCAAGATAAGTACTCATGATAATTCTGCTGATATGATGACAAAGACAGTTCCGACCAATAAGTTTAAGCTTTGCTCAGGCTTAGTTGGTATTTCTCACTAGTCCTATGGACTTTTGACGCACAAGGTGTTTACGCTGATTTGGATGGAGTTATTCACTTTCTTCGACTACTGGAGGGAATTTGGCTCAAGGTGGAGATTGTTAAATTGTGATCCAAATTCTACCGTATTGGACTAGACGTAGTACATACGGTGTGGGCCTTTGCGTTGGTACCGACGCGTACGAGTACAACTCTTTTACTTGTCCTCCAAGGACTCTCATGTATTGCCCTCATATATACCCCATGTAGTCGCACTTCAGACGGCCTATCGTCTCGTGCTTGTAATACTCCTTCATCATAATGATTGCGCCTTCGTGCGTCCGTGGTTTTCTCCCGCAAGGGTTTTCACGTAAAAATCCGTGTGCTCTCGTGTCTTGTTTATTTCTCATTATTATCTAACATGGTGTCTGCCGCCTCCCTCAAAAGACAAGGGACGCAGGAAGATGTGGGAGGTAGCGATGGGTGGTGTGGCGGCAGCCATCGATGGCGAGATGTGTTGGACTTCGTCCAAGTAGAAATAAAGGGGGGGAGGGTTAGTTTTGCTCATCATGTATTTATGATGGGATTAGAAGATATAGAGTAAGCCATTAAGAAATATAGGAACTGTAGGTGCACTTTTTTTTTTACAGTTTTTAGAGATTGTTTGATTCTAGGCTTTGCAATGTCACATTTTGCCACATATTTTTTTGTCACAAGAGCCACAACTTGACAAGTCTAAGAAAATATTTCCGTACTTTTTGAGTATATGTGATATGGGGCTTTAGTGTGGGAAAAGACATCTTGCATAAGGTGAGACTTGAACCAAACACCCTTCTAAATTAATCAAACATTCTTAACCTTGAAACTTGGCTAACTAAAGGCCGCCTTAGTTACAAACAAAACAACACATTCGTTAGTTTTCATGGAATGGCGGTGGGATAAGTAATCTCAATATGTGGCCGGTTTACCATAAGACGAATAGCTCTAGCATGTGCATTCAAGGAGGTATTACTTGAGAGAGAAAAAGGAGTTATTTACTTTACCAAGGCGACATGGTCAAGTGGAACACTAAGGGAATCTCTAGCAGATTCCCTATACTAAAGTGCCAAAAGTGCTCTCTATCCTAATTTACCTTTTTTTTAGGAAATCAATGTTTCATGGTTAGCAAATCCCTTATAATTTAGGTCCCTGAAAATTTTGAACATATATATTTTAACACAAATTCATTTCAAACACATATTTTAACTAATTATAGCATCAGTCGATAACTTCTAGACATTAATATCGTATATACGGAAAATCATACACACTAGGATAGTTCTACTCATCGTCACCTAAACCAAGGCTATCATTAGTGCTATAGCCCCCACCAAAAAGAGCTGCAAATAATCCAGGGATTAAGAACCAAATCATGATAGCCGGTATGACTCAACGTGAAGCTTCTTAAATTTTCCTCTTTAGCCTTGCATCGACTTGATTTTGGCTTGCATCTCGTAGGTTTCGTCTTGCTTCTCGTGGATTTCAGCTTGCGTCGCAATAATTTGGTCTTTCTTCTCCTGTGCATCTAGCAATGCATCACCTAGCTTCCCTCTCAGTGATGGAAAGTAAAATAGTCAAGCCGTTGGCTTACATAAACCATTACGAGATGGACCCATATCCACGTGCTGCAGCTGTGAGCCTGTGACCTTCCTGCGTGTGTGAATTTTTTTGAGAAACGATCTATATCTAATTGCAAACATAAAAAGGGATTTGGGTTCTACCTTGCTTTTTTTGGCCACCACAAGCAAAGAAGTCTCTCTTGGGATTTATTTTTTGTGTGTGTTCGATGTTTTTTGAACAAGCGAATACTTCTAGCTGCAAAGCAGCACCAGTGTCGGAATTGGGGCAACATTAGCGACAGAGCCGTTGCTGCATCAAGATGACTCGCCCGTGTGCGTACAACTCGGTGGCGGGCTTGAGCCGAGCCGACGGGAGCGTAGGGAACGTGGCGAGATGACCATCGAGAACGACCATTCCAGTGCCGTCGACCGCTGCGGACTCGCGCGTGGGGTAGCATCCGCTTTCGCACCATCACATGCCTCCAGTTTTGGCCACATTGGGGCTCGCCGGTGGAAGATATGGCATTTGTGACAGTAGCGGTGGCGACGACAAATCTAGGAAAATCTGGCGTCGGCGACGGAGTAGAAGGTGGGACGGCATCGGCGTGTCGCGCGGGCTGCCCATCCGTCTCCTACTTTTAGTCGAGGGATGCACTCTGGACCAAATATGGTCATGTGAGGATGATTTTTAGGGAGTGTCATTTTTTTAGTAAAGTTTTTTTTTTGAAACTCGGCAAAAGATTTGCCATTTTTATTGAATAAGAAAGAAGGTTTAGAGTTTGTGGCCAACGGCCAAATTACAAAGCATCAATCTCGCGGCATTGAATTACACAAATGCTTCGCTCCAGCGAGACACCACAGATTACACTCTTCTTTGATCCTAGCAACAATAACACCAACCGGCACCGCCAAGTTGCGGAAGACCCTTACGTTCCGTTCCTTCCAAATTTCCCACGAAACGAGTAGCATGAGGGAGATGAGTGGCTTTCTGGACTGCGTCTTCCTGGTCGCGTTGAGGCTCCATCAATCTTTAACGGAATTCATGTGACCCCACTCCACGAGGTTCACGTCATGAAGGCCAAGCCAAACCTTGATCAAAGCCCAAATCTAGCTGTGTATCTGCATTGAAAGAGAAGGTGTCCCGCTGATTCTTGGACTTGTTTACAAATGGGGCAAAGCTTGCAATTAGGCCATCCCTATCGCTGCAACCGGCCTGCCGGCCAAACCCTGTTGTTGATGACAAGCCAAGCGAAAAACTTGCATTTTGGACGAGCCCAATTCTTCCAGACCATTTGCACGAGTTCCGTGTCAACTAAGCCCCTGAACTGGACCTCATATGCCGATGCAGCGGAGTATTGGCCATCATTCGTTAGCTTCCAGGAGATGGTATCCATTCTCTCCGGGTTGAGATGAATGGGGGAGAGCTTTTCCCATAGATTGACGAACTCAGTTAGATGATGAACGGAGATGCCCGCACTGATGTTAATTTGGGAGACCCAAAAGTCATTGTGTATCGCATTTTGGACCGAGCAGTTCTTTCTTCTAGACAGCAAGAATATGCGGGGAGCAATATCTTTGGGCCTCAGCCCCCAAGCCAGGCAGACTCCTAGAAAGAAGCACGAAGGCCATCACCAATCTCCACTTTGGTAGCAGCCGCAAAGATGTCGCGGTCAGCACTGTCACATGGGTTCCCCGACCCCACCCAAGGCTTCATCGGATCCATCCATTCAAACCACAACCATCGAATACGGAAGGCAGTGGCAAACTTTTTCAGATTTAAGATACCAAGGCCTCCTTGGAGCTTGGATCTGCACACTTTATCCCAGTTAATCTTGCATTTGTCTCCAGTGACCTTGTCGCACCCCGCCCAAAGGTAAGCCCGCCTTAGAGCATCAATCTTGTTCAAAATTTCGACCGGAAGATTCAACGCCGTCATGTAGTAAATGGCAATGGCAGTAAGGACAGATTTAACCAACACAACCCTTCCAGGTGAAGCAACATGTTTTCCCATCCCAGGGGCAAGTTGGGCAGCAATCTTATCCTCAAGTGGTTGAAAGTGGATCTGACTCAGCCTCTTGACCGACAGAGGGAGACCAAGATATTAGAGAATCTGTTAACTAGTGCTTAACTCCCTAAAACTTATTTCCCTCCTCAAATATAGGTTTTAGGGATCTGCTATAGATGCCCTAAGGTTCAACGTAAAATATTATTACTAATTATGACGACAAGACTACAATCCGGACTTCCGGAGAGAGTATAGTACAAGCATGTCCATCATATATAACTTGCGTATAAAATTGGCTTATGGTGGTGTTTGATCGTGCATGCTCCATTACCAGCACAACATGGCTCATGGCTGTCGCGTTCTGACCGCAAGCTTAGCCTGCTGATCACATCACGGTGCTATCTTTTGGGTTTGGCTAGACCCAGACTACGACGCGAGTGGCTTGGGGTCATGCAAAGTGTGTCTCAGACTTTCAGTCACTCGTTAGTTGCGGGCTCTTATTTCAACTTTGAGTTGCGCACACGAGTCACCGTTGTTCGGCACCACAGTGAGCACTTTGCGCACCCGTGTGATCGAGACTTTTTTGTTTGAAACTTACGCGCCACTCATACGTTGTTAGCAATTCTTTTCTTGCAATTTTTTTGAAATGATTTCTTGCAAATTTATTATATTCTTGTAAAATTTAGCTCGCGCCTTCACAAAAAAAAAGGAAAGCCCAGCTGGTAAAGGCAACCCTGATTCAGGAAGTGTCGACAAATTGAGGCGCTAGCAGAAACTTGTACGGGTGTTCAAGATCACGGCTCTATCTTGCAACTGCTGGTTGACAGATAGCAACTACTTTGGATAGAAAAATCCTACAGACTATGCAGAAAAAAAGATACTGCATTGATGCAATGGTTCTCTGAATTTACATCATGTCTGCTCTTAGTTTGTTGATTGGGTGAGCGAGATTACTAAAACATGATGCGCACGCGCATGGATATACGTCTCGTCTTCTCTTTAGCAGGGTTGGCTGAGTGAGACGGTGACCTGGGTGGAGCGTGTGCCACTACGTGCACCTGTCTCATGCCCCGCTATGAACCTAGACTAGCACCGCCGATAGGCGATAGCTCATCGTCCCACTACGTGCGGCCGTACGCGACGCGCCCATCATTCCGCCGTTGAAAGGGTGGAAGCCGACCCTGGGCCGGGCGACTGGCGTGATGCGCTGCTGTCGGTTCGTCACTCGGCGCCGCGGTCCGGTGAGGACGTGAGGTGCGTGCGGTGAGATTTGAAGACTCCCGGCCATGGAGATTTCCGGCCGTGTTGGAGGTCACACGAATCCTGGGCACGGGCGAGGTCTCTGTCGAAGCATGGGCGGCCAAAGCCGGCGGTGTGACAAGTCGCACTGCGGCTTTTCCTGGAGAGCATCTGTGCAGTGGGTGTAGCCTGGCGGTAGGCTTGTAGCGTACTGGTAGTATCTTGGATGGAAGAAATCATGTAAGGTGGGGCCGAAAGAAATCTTGTTTAGGCCAACTACACCGCGCGATCCCATTCTGTCCAGCCCGTCCATTTAGAGTAAAACAGACAAACGAGGCGGCCCAGCGCGTGACGGCCCGGACCCATCTGGTCCGTTTTGTGTCCGTGCCGATCCATTTCGAGCGCAAACTTGCGCCGGGTTTGGGTCGCGGCGGACACCAAACGGACGCGCGCTTCCTCCGCGTCCGGGCCGCGTGGCAGGCGGTCACCTACCTTCCACCCGCCCACATCAATGCGCATGTGCGGGCGGCCCCGCTGTCATCCGCCCAGGTGAGGGGTCGCGATCCTTCTTAAATGAAAACCGTGGACCGGTCGTCGTCCACACTGCCCCACGCCACCCCGCGGCCACTACAAGAAATATGTCAACTTATGACCTTCTCTTAGTGACCCCAGCTGAATTGGTCGTAAATTCACGGCCATTTCGTTTGGAAGGGCTCAAACCCTGAAATTGCTTACACCAAATGGTCACAAAGCAGACAAGAGGCGTCAATGACCTTATTTCTACCTGACTAGTGGCTGGGGCGCCACCTGGTGGCGCCTCTTAAGGCAGGATTGTGCGCACTAATCAAGTTGTCGTAGCCGTGTTTGTTAACGTGACTATATGACAATAGACTCAGTTTAGCGAGAAGACAAGCAGCCCAGATGATACAACAACAATTGAAATACATGTAAACTTTCAATTGGCAAACATAGTAAATCTAATTTTAGCATCGGAAACCTGGAAAGACAGCATGAGTACATTGACATGTAGCAGAAATAAACTCACAATGGATATTCATCTCACATCTTAATACAAGTACTATCAAATCATATGTCCATATCATAGCATAATGAATGTGCAGAAATGTATATTCATCTACAGACAGGTGGCATGCAACAACAAACCATTGGACTGAGAAAAGAGATGCAAGTCAACACAGCAAATGAACAGGAGCCATGATGTTGATAAACATAACAGGAACCTTCAATGTTTCAGAAAAGAGAATAGTGCATGATCAGAAACACAATACTTCTTGATCCATCATAAGTTGATCTTCCTCAAGTGTCTCGCTGAGATTGATCAACTTTTAGTCATTCATCTTTTGGTAATGATTCCAGATGTCAATTTGAACTATTAAAACACAGGGATGAAAGACTGAATGTTACAAGCAGACCAACTCAGCAGCTCTACTGAAGATAGAAGGCATAAATATGTGAGATACATAGGTGGTAGTGATCAAAGACTGAATGTTACAAGCAGACCAACGCAACAGCTCTACTAAAGATAGAATACACAAATATGTGAGATACATAGGTGGTACCTTGAACTGCTCGACAGACGAAAGTGAGGAAAGAAATCTGTAAAGCCCATTAACTTTGGCCCGGAAGCATCAGAATGCGTTATGACATGCTTGCTACCTCCTATGAGGAATGATTGTACAAAAAAATTCAGACTGATTAACCAAAAAAAGTAGGTCATTTGTTGGAGAGAGAGAGAGAGAGAGAGAGAGGACTGGTTCTTCTGTTCGATGACTTTCATTATAAACTGAGCTATGTCAGGCCACCTGGGGGAACTACATATTTGCTGCATCAAATATTTATGGTTTTCAGAGTGTGATAATACATGGATTCATCAGGAAATACATAAATACTACTTCAATGTATATATGGTGCATTACAACTATATAAGAATTAGGCTTGGATTCTCCTTATTCTTATCCACCTCGGCAATTTGGGATTACGATAAAATCACGGGGTTTTCGGAAAATAAAACAAAACAAGCCCAGTAAGAAAGAAACCATAAGAATTCTAGCTTACAAGACAATCGAGCACTTCCGTCAACAATTAGACATAACAATAAGTCCTCAACTTTTTACCCTCTACAAAATTAACCACGGAACGCGCGCACGCGTGCGTGCGTGTCTGGAAAGAGAGGCAACACAAAAGAAATTCTTGGAAGAACCTACTAAGCTATAGCAATATTCAGACTGAGTAAAGCTACCATCACTGGACTTGGCATGTTCAAATGATCTAGCCGAGTAAAGAAGCCATTTTTAAAATATGCAATAGAGGTAACTCAATGGACTAAGGAAAACGTATCCCGCAAATGAATGGGATGCTCAATCTATATTTACCACACATATATGTTAGAATTTAATATGACAGCACATAGCTTCAACCGTATTTACACTGCAGTTGTCGTATATATATGCATGAAAAATAATTTTTACAATATGCAATACAAGGAACTCAATGGATTAAAAAAATTGTATCGTCCTAATCTAAGAAAAATAATGAGGTGCTCAATCTTGATTCACCACACATATATGTTACAGCTTAATATTGCAGTAAAGCTTCAACCGTATTTATGCTACAGTTGTTGTGTATATAAGCATGAAAATAAATTTTGAAATACCTTGTCTCTTTATTGTCCATACATATATCTAGGTTCACCAGACATACACTATCCACTTAATTATTAAGTACTTTACTTATGGTCTGATTTATTGCTTTATTTAGTCAAATGTACAGCAAGCAATTGGTCATGTATAGATGAAATTAAATTCACCTTTTCTACATCAATTTGTACATCTACAAAAAGTAAACTTTCATGAGACAATGCTTGTCTGCTAGGTACGACCTGTAGCTTGCCGTGATAAGCTCTACCCGATCGTTCTTCTTGACGCAATATTCCTACATATTCAAGGAGGATGCTTATGAGAATTCTGAGAAAATAATCGAAAAAAATGTGGCTAAAACCTGACATCACAAAATTGCAAGAGAGGATAGCCATGGCTGAAACCTATTGATCAGCTTGTTCCTTTGATCTGAGTCTGAAACAAGGATCATTATATGAACTTTGCAGCAGTTGTCATAATATGATAGTACCACTAAGGCCCATGAAGATCATACCTTCCCATTCTATTATCTTCATGCTGAGAAAGCACACTTTCTGTCAGCTATAGCGGTACGCCGCGCCGGTGAATATGCCCATGAACGCAGCCACTGATTATGGTGGTACTGTTAACAGTAACAAATATTGAGAAGGTAGAATGAAAACCAATAAGCCCATGCTTATTGCGATGTAACTACTTAGTACATTTCTGACTTACAATCAATGTAATACAACCTGAACAAAATCCTAGTATAAATCAACACAACGTGAACAAAAAGCACATATAGTTGCCAAGGATCCATGATATACAGAGCTATAACCAAGTTTTGAGTAGTTTGCATGTCAAATCTGTACAACTTAACACGTTACAAATCCCACAACTCTACAGTACATCTTGAAGGTAATATCTATCTCTGTTTAAGTATTCTAAAGTACTGCCAAAAGATGCACTATTCTGGTTCACTTTAGGAAATCAAGATGAATTCGACCAGTCAAGAAATCTCTGTATTCTCGTTCATCAACCTTGTGGCCAGCACCTTCCTTGTTCCAATCGCAAGTGTTTATTCATGTACTTCCACACTATATATGTTTGTTTTATAGCCCTAGATCAATTTCTCCATGAGCAAGAACACATGCAAATCTAGCCAAAGCTAGCCAACAGAGGAAGGTCGATTGATTTCTTCAGTAGCTTGTCGTGAACTTTTGTCATAGACTGATAATCAAAGGCTACCACCCAGTTAAGAGAGATCTGCTGAGACAACAGTAGCTATCAACCAAGCCGATCTCCACGTACATGCCTTTGTCAAGACTACAGCAAGCCCGGCACCTTGTGTACGGGCTGGTGTGACCTGCTACCTTCGTGTGCTTTCGGCTAGGTGCGAGTTGATCATGCGTTTGTTGATACACCCCGTCCCCAACTGTGATGATGCGTGCGTCTCCTTCCCCTGGCTAGATGGGAGCTCTGCCTATTGGCTTGCCTTGCCTTGCATACACAAAAATCATCTACTCCAATCACGCTTATTGCAAAAACTAATTCCTCTACTCCAATCGGGCTTTTTGCTTCTATGAATCCTTGTTTTCGTGTATTGAATCGCAAGATCAGAAACTTAAAGAACAAATCAAAGTCTAGGAGTCTAAATTCAAAATTCCAAATTGAGGAGGGCTAACCTTAACAGCAGAACTTGTGGAAAGTCCTGTAGATTCCAAATTGACGAGGACTAACCCGGCGACCTCGCGCTCGCGGTCCTGATGTAGCTCTGCATCTCCCGCTCCTTCATGATGCGGCCTGGATGTCCGCGTCCAGCGCCTCCTGCAGCTCCTTCACAAGCCCGTCCACCACTGCCTTTGATCCGCACCCGTGTGCTCCGAAGGCTGGACCGCTGGAGGGGGTGGAGCTCGCAGCCGGAGTTGAAGAGGGCACGAGCGCGGGTGAGGGCGGCGGCGGCGGCAACCCTAGCTGGGAGATCCGGCAAAGAAATCAACCGGCCACCCATCCTGCTTGCCCCCTTGGCCCCCATCCCTCTGCAGCCGCCCCCGGAGGAAGAGGCGGAGGTGAGAAACGAGGAGAGGAGCAGAGGTTGCTTCGTGGGGAAGAGAAAACAGGGGAGGTGTTATCTGGTTGATCTTCTTTTTTTCCCAGCTATCTGTTTTTCTTCCTCGCCCGTCCCTAACGCCCACGTGGCATAGCTCCTCACTCGACCCTTGCGCGACCGTTAATGGTTTCAATTACGACCAATATAAATGGTCATGAGGTTGTATATTTCTGTCATTCCCAAAATTCCCAAAAAAATTGGGCTTTCTTTACTATTTAAATCATTGCCTCATGACAATATTCAACTCTATTTGACTGGTAAATCTTCCTCGGCAAATTTTCAAAATTTTTGTTCAGCTCGAACTGTTGTGAAGGAAGTACTGGCTAGGCATATCCTAATGAGCTGAATTTTTGCCACATCTTCTATATTCTCAAATTATAGCTCTTCACAAAATTTGAGCCCCATCTAACAATACATGTGAGTGTGGCTTCAACATTTATATTTCTGTCCAGTGTGGTATGTTGCAAAGCAAGTGTCACCTAGGCTCCTTCATTTGAGACGCAAATTTTTCAAGATAGTGCCCTTAGTAGATGATCATCCTCGGCCAAAACTCAGGCTCATTGGCCATGTGCGCTTTCCGTACCACTAATCAAACACTTGGGTGTTAATTCATGTTTGAGCTTGGTTCAATATCCTCGTGAGATTCTTCTATTGCCTTCTTCTTCCTGACACCTATCAGGGGAGTGTCCAACCCACTAGACATGCCTAGGCCGTCCGGAACGTGTGGCAACACCACGGTCACGCGGTGACCACGCGCTAAGGAGCCAACCCACTAGACATGCCTAGGCCGCCCGGAACGTGTGGCAACACCACGGTCACGCGGTGACCACGCGCTAAGGAGTTGGGGCCCTGGGCCACCATCCAAACCTCAACGTATCGCCACCAAACCATATTTTTCTGATTAAATAGATACTTTTCTACCTAGAAATATTTTTTTGAAAAATAAAGAGCAAACTATGAGGCAGCTGCAGTTCAAATTTGTCCCGCTTCCTACTAAATCAGTAGAAATTGTCTTTTTCACCAGAGGTGGATAAAAACTTTTGGCACCCAACCATTTTGTCAATTATGCTTTAAACACGACCTAGTATTTTATAAAATTGATTTGGTCCAATTTTGCAACAAATATATGGTAGGTCCTTAAAAAAACTCATTTTGGCCACTCGAAAAATGGAAAATTGATTTTTCATCCAAAGAAAATGAAAACTTCCTTATGCAACATTGTTTGCCATTCCAATATGCACCCTTGTGCACAATATGAGATCATTTGAACAAACTATGCCATTAATGTGGCCATAAGATTGATCATTTGGCTTGAAAGCCATTGATCTCCATACGTGATAGCTCGTTTCTGAGAACACGTTTTTTAAAATAATTGCCTTATTACAAGTTTGTTATTTTTCCTAGGAACTTGACCATATATAATGACACAACGCGAAGGTTTCTCAATTTTTTGATTTTTTTTGAATTTTTTAAGCCCGTTTCAAAATGCGGTCAAAATGGCGGGAATAACCGTTCCTAGCTAGTGGTTGAATTTTAGATTTTTTTTGGTGTTTCTCTGATTAAATAGGTACTTATGTACTTAGAAATGATTTTTGGAAAAATATAAAGAGCAAACTACGAGGTAGCTACAGTTCAAATTTGACCCGCTTCCTATTGAATCGGCAGGAATTTGTCTTTTTCACGAGAGGTGGATTAAAACTTTTGACACCCAAACATTTGGTCAATTGTGCATTAAATATATCCTAGTATTTTGGAAAATTGATTTGGTACAATTTTAAAACAAATATATGGTAGGTCCTTCACAAAAAAACTCATTTTGGGCACTCGAAAAATGATTAAAAATAGCTAGAAAGATAAAAATGCTTGCAACTTTGCGATCATCCAAAAAATGTGATCTAACTTGAGAGAAAAATTTAGTTGTGCTGTTTTGCAAAATATTTTTGATAGCTGCTTCACAAACTACCCATAATTTTAGTACTTAGAAACTATTTTAAACCATAAATTTTCTGAGCCAATCAGGGCTCATCCCACGGATCACCCCCCTTAGCTGATCTGAATCGTCCGTTCTAGCCGATCTGAACCGTCCACCTCTCAGCAGCCTAATCCAAACATTAGCAGCCCGTGCCCGCCTCTCTCCCCCCCTCTCCGCCGCCTCTCTCTTCCCCCTTCTCCCCGATCCAGATCCAACCCAAGCGCCCCGTCCTCCGCCGCAGCCACGACGTCAGATCCCTCCGCCCGCTCGCGCCACCCACCTTCGGATCCCTCCGCCCGCTCGCGCCCTTGCCCCCTCTCCGCCTGCGGGGCCGCGCCCCTCGCGCTGCTCCCTGACGACGCGCCGAGGAGAGGGAGAGGAGATGGACGTGGTGAAGGCGGCGCAGTTGTCGGGGCGGACGCTGGAGAAGGTGATGATGCACCCGCTGGTGCTGCTCAGCATCGTCGACCACTACAACCGCGTCGCCCGCGACACCAGGAACCGCGTCGTCGGTGTGCTCCTTGGCACCTCCTCCCGCGGCGTCGTCGACGTCACCAACTCCTACGCCGGTAAGCGAACGACCGAACCCCCGCCTCTTCCCTGCTAGGGTTTGCGCCGTCCGGGTCCCCGGCCTGTTTCCGGGGGATCCGCGCCTCTGGCGGGGCCTAGGGTTCGCGGAACCCACCCTGGCTGTAGCTGCTGCTAGATCCGCTGGCGCGAAACCCTTGCGTGATTAGATCTGTAGAGCTATTTATTACGGTGGTGGCTTACTGAATTTGTGAATTGCGTCGGCGTGTGATCTTGCAATGCCGTTTGAGGAGGATGACAAGGACCCAAGGATCTGGTTCCTCGACCATAATTACCATGAGTCTATGTTCTCCATGTTCAAGAGGATCAACGGTATGTTGTTTTAGAATTACCATGGCTTGGACTTTCCACGTGTAGTTGTTTCTGTTGAATACTGATGAGTTGCTTCGGATGCAGCCAAGGAGCATGTCGTTGGCTGGTACAACACTGGTCCAAAACTGAAGGAGAAGGGCTTGGATGTTCATGCATTGTTTACCAAGTATGATTCTGCTCTACAACCATTGTTCCCCTGGATTTAGGTACGCATCGCACCGGCTCTTCCTTGCCGCCTCCCTGTTCTGGGCTAGCCTCCTCAGCGTCTTCATTTCGTCAATTACCAGAAATTGAGTTGCATGTCCAACACAACCACAGAAAGAAACACTAGCAGCACTACTGCCTATGCTTGATTTCTGCAGTAAACATGTTATCTGAAATTCTGTAATGACGTTAACTGATGTGATTTTGCGCACTTGATGTTTTATACTTGGAAGACAAATGAACTTGTTTTGGTTATATTTCTCCCTGTTAATTATGGGTGATTTCCTTCTTGCAAATTATATATGTTCTGTTTTGAGCTATCTCTCTTCCTGGTAATAAAAGTATGTGCATTGGTTGATATTTAGTATTCATATGTCTAGTTCACGATGATGGTCACTTGCCGCAGAGGCACTGATATTTTGGTGTCTAGATATTTGTTGTCGATAACTAAGCATGCAATGCTTGTATATACCCAGTTTTTACTGCCTAGTAGTGAGCACACCTAGCCCCAGTCACCTACTTCAATCAAAGAAACTAAGAATGTTCATAGTAATTTGAAATGTATCTCATGCTTGATGCTTATACACTTGCAGTTGAATGAGTGCTTCACATGATTATGGTACACTTGCAGTTGAATGAGTGCTTCACATGATTATGGTACACTTGCAGTTGAATGAGTGCTTCACATGATGCTTATACACTTGCAGTTGAATGATGCTTATACACTTGCAGTTGAATGTTCATAGTAGTGAGCTTCACATGATTATGGTACTATTAATTTGGTGCAGTTGAATGAGTGCTTGGTGTTGTTATTTTGTTAAATGAGCATTATTTTGTCTTATAATAGATTGATTTGCACTTAACCAATACGACGAGTGCGACGACGAGTCCGACCAGGGCGCACTGGCAGAGGAGGCCCAGGAGCTCGCCGCCCCTGATAGCGAGGGCGCGCCCGACTTGGATGGTGTCTGCCAAGGCCAACGCCAGTGAGGACGTCGTCCCGGAGTTTGTTGGGGACCTCATCCCATTTGACAAGGCGCGTGTCACTACGAGTGTGTCCCCATGGACGGCACGAGGTAATGTATCCTAGTACCTTCGTCTCGGATCGATTTGTCTCCTCTCTGTGTAGCTGAATGTTGTTCATGTGACTGTCTTGGCAGAAATAGTGAGGATGAAGAGGTGAATGGTGTTGATTGTTGAACTGAAAGCTTGATTTGGTCAGGTGGAGGGTGGCTTTGTGTAGAATGGGGAGGTGGGAGAAGAAGAACTCTGAAGGTAAACAATCTAACACTGCTGCTCACAATCTGAGGCTTGTTTATTTCTGCACTGAACTGAAGCTTGTGTTTACAAGTCAGGTTTTTTTTGTGGCATCCAGGGGCATAATGCTGGAGCTAGTAGGCAAGCTAGCACCCATGGATTCGTGAACTGGCTTGGATGTGTACTTGGTTGCCAGGGTTGGATGAGGACGACGGCAACAAGGTGAGACCATCGTGATCCACCCTCCCACATCCTTCTCGTGATTCCCTAACTGCTCAACATGTTGATCTGTTCTGAACATCTGAAACTTGCTGTGTGCAGGGTGATTAGTGATATTCAGTTTTTGTGTGTTTTCCACACACACACACACACACATGGTCTTTAAATCTCCTCTGCTGCTTACTGACAGTACTATGCACGTACAGTAGTTGAGTAGTAGTGTGTAGGGACTCTTGAGGAAAGTTTACGTATTTAAACATTATGCTTAAAAATAAAAAGTTGTAGTTCCCTTGTAGTAGTATGTTTATGAAGGGCTGCATGAAATGATTGTCCAGTACTTCAAATATTTGAATCGGGGTTAATGTAATCACTTGCTGCATCCAGTTTGATTGACCGGAGATGCTAATAGGAAAGCAAAGCAAATAGGAAAAGCATGTGCTGCTGCTTTTTCTTATCCTCTGCACACAAGTAAAGCAAAGCATCCTATTTTTATTTCTTCATTCATGATGCATAAAATTCTGGTATTGTGTTCATATAGCTAATCTGCTGCTGTTGTGCATAAAATTCCATGATCTTGAAGCAAGACCTACTTTCTGGTCCTGTAGTGTTTAAAACTGATAATTATGATGTAGTTGATAGGCCTTGATCTCAACCTCTCAAGTTTATGTTCCCTGGTGTGTAGTTAACTTGTCTGTCATTTTTATTGGCAAGCCTGTAATGAATTTATTAGAATTTTGCTCCTATTGCCGTGTACAGTATGAAGCAAAATGGTCTATATTACTGAGGATGTATAATGTACAAGTATAGAAACCATAAATTCAAGCTTCTGCTGTAGCATGCTCAATATATATTGTTATAGATTAGTGTTATACAAAAGGTTGAAACACCATGGTCTCAGTCATTTGTAGGAAGTAGAAACACTAAGGCTGACATACACTTTACTGTTTCATTCGTTTTTTCTAATTTAATTTTGTGGATAGTAAATTTGCAACTGTACGCCCTTTGTAAAAAAATTGCATTTTATGTTCCCATTCCCTGTAATGCTGAAGCATGGTTCTCTGATAATCTGCACCACTGAAAGGCTGATATCTTGTATAAATTTGGCTTTTGGCAGGTAATCCTTTTCCCTGCCACGTTCAGGTGCATCACTCTGATGCCCATGAAGGGTGAGATCTTGGTCGACACTATGGAGAAGACCCTGAAGCCTGGTGGGTTCCTCAAATCGGGACTGATAGAAACCGAAGGGCCACTCGAAGCTGTCAAAGGGCACTTGTAGAGCTTGTGGTTGTGATTACACTTGTAGAGACTTGTAGAGCTTGTGGCTGTGATTGCCATTGTATCTAAGTTATATGATGTAACAAACTTATTTTGGCTGTGATTACCATTGTATTATTTGTGCTTTCTGTTTTTTCTGATTTGGATACATACGTACATGCTGAGATGTAAGCTGGAATAGCCATTTGCCCTTGTGGTGTCAAGCTTCTAAATGCATGATATGGAGGCCCAAAATAGACTGGATTGTAAAAGGGCCGAGGCTCAAAAAAGAAATGAATTATAGAAGGCCCTAGAAAATAAAATGGGCCAGGCCTATGAACCCAATAAAAAATTGATGAAAAAAAACACAAATAGGCTGAATTAATGGGCTCAGCCCATGTAAAACACCGAATCGGGCTGGGCTGAATTTTGTCAGCGACCTTTTCAATTGGTCGCAATTTTGTCACGTTAGATTGCCACGTCGGATCCTACGTGGCTAGGTAGACAGCCGGTGACCAAAATAAAAGGTCATGGGTTCAACGGCCTTCTGTTAAAGGTCACTAATTTTAGTTTATGACCGCCAGCTTTTGACCTTCTGTTTTTGGTCACAAAAAGGTCGCAAATGAAAAACTATGACCTTTCAGCAGCCAATAGTGAGGGTCATAAGTTAACATATTTCTTGTAGTGGGCCTCCTCGAAATCTGACAGCCCCAGTCCCAAACCCTAGCCAAGAACTCGTCGGCCGGCCGCCCGCAGCCATAGGGCTATGGAACTACGGCCGCAAAGGCAAGCACGACCGCGAGGCTGGCACCTCGTCCGGACGCCGCCGTGGCTCAGTGAAGAAGGAGAAGCCCGCGTCGCCATCGCCACCACGCCGGGCCCCCGCGCCGCCCGCGTTCTCCATCCCGCCCACAGCCCGCGGCGAGCGCGACCGACACTACATCGAGGCGGCCTTCTGCCGCCGTTATTGGGAGACGAGGACGTCGCTGCCCTGGAGCAACGTCCACCTCCCCAATAACTGGCACCTGTCGGCCGACCCCGTGCCGATCCCGCTGGTCCCGCTGAGCGGCCGTGCGTGCCGCCAGGAGATCCAGCGCCGCCGCCTCCTCCTCCCGGACGACCTCTACTACGACGAGAGGTATGCCCCCGACTCGCCATTGTGGGACACTTGGTTCCGCGATGAGCACGACATGCGGCAGGCGTCGTTCTTCGCCGGCACGTCGACGGGGCCGCGGCGGCCACGTGAGCCCCGAGCGGCTCCCCAGGCGTGCGGGCGTACGCGGGTGCGCGACCTGACACCCACACCGTCGCTGTCGCCGTCGCCATCTCCATCGCCACCCCCACCTCCTCGCATGACGGCGGAGGAGGCCCGGCTCATGGCGTGTGCGCTAGAGGACTCCATGCACACGCACGATGAGGGCCAATGGGAGGGCCTCGAGGAGATGATGGCCCTCTCCGCGGCCGGCGATGTCGCCATCCCCGAGGTGGAGATGGTGCCGAAGGAGGAGGTGGTGGAGCCGCCGGTGGCCGCGTTCCAACCCTGGCCTGGTGGGCCAGGGATGGAGCTGGTTGTGCACCGCTGAGCAGATGGCGGCCGCCGTGGGGGGCGTGAACTGGTGCCCCACGCCGCCGCGGTTGCTGGAGCGGGAGGCCTCGCCTCGGGAGGAGGTGGTGCAGGCACCGGCGACCTTCTAGCCCACCGCCCCCATGCACCACGGACCGCCGGCCCACCTGTGGACGCCGCCGGACTACGGCGACCTTATCAGCGACGATGACGACGATACCGGCGGTGAAGACGGCGACGCCTACGGCGTCGACGGGCACGGCAGGAGCGTGCGGGAGGCGTTTTTTTATTTCGTTTTTATGTTAATTATGAAACTGGGCCATTTAAGTGGACTGAGAAACTGGGCCTTTTGTGGCCGTGACCCCTATATATGTTTTATGTTTTTTTAACTGCGTTTTGTAGTCATTTCATTTAAGTTTTTATATTTTTTTATTCACGTCCACCCCGAACAGGTTTTGGGATGGGGCCGCGCATTGAACGCACCCACGATCCATCGGACAAACGCGGACATGGATGAACTCATTGCCGCCCCAAAGGGACAAAATCCGGCCAAACCGGACGTCTATTCGGAATCGCGAGGTGGAGTTGGCCTTAAGCTGCTCAATGAATCCTAAGTTCATCAGCTAGCCGGTTGCAAAAATGACGTGCAACATTATGTAAACTGTAGAAAAATAGATGCGGCCAAGTGTAGTACACTTATCTAAACTGGAGTTGCGGTATGCTGATTGGTAATGATCATTTAAGATAAGCGCATGCATAAGATTTCCCAAATGTTTGTCCTTTGAGTGGTCCACAGTCCCATGTGGTTTTGTTTTAATGCGCGCTATGATGATTGGCGACATGGTTACACTAGTAGATTTTTTATTTTTATTTTGGGGGAAACTTCGAGCTTTATTCAAACAATCTGTGCCCCCGCACGATCAGCCACAACGTTGGTCATGAGGAAGCCAGGAGGAGAGTCCATCCAGCAGTCAGTAATCCCAAGGATGCAAGCATGCTTAGCACACAAATGGGCCGACATATTGGAGTTTCTCTCAATACATGTTGAACATCAAATGAAAGAAAAGATAAAGCTAGCTCTTCTATTTTTAGTAATAACAGCGCTACGATGGAGCGCGAAAAATGTCACGAGTGCCATAGCTGAACCAACTCTAAGCTATCTGTTTTCATGAGCACTTGTGAGAAGCCTCGGAGCTGTGAGAAAATTACCCCATCTCGCAAAGCAAACACTTCTACTATTAGGGGATCAGTGATATCGGGACATGGTTTACTTCACGCGGCAATGAAGGTTGAGGAAGTTCGTGCCACTCCTCCAGCTCCACTCTTATGTTCAATCACTGAGACACTAGCATCTGTGTTCACTTTGACCCAGCCTTGCTCAGGTGGCCTCCAACCATAGCCAGCCAAGGGAAGCTCCAACAAGGCAAGAGCTTCTCTTATGCGCTTGAGAGACTGCGCCGGGTTCATACTCACTCTGGCATGCGTTATATTATTGCGAGAGGTCCATATAGCCCACATAACAATGACAATTTCGTCTGATCACTCTCTGAGAACCCATAGTGGGGACTGGGGAGTAACTTACACTAGTAGATTACCCATAATGGGGAGTAACTAAAGGAAATATGCCCTAGAGGCAATAATAAAATTGTTATTTATATTTCCTTATATCATGATAAATGTTTATTATTCATGCTAGAATTGTATTAACCAGAAACTTGGTACATGCGTGAATACATAGACAAACAGAGTGTCCCTACTATGCCTCTACTTGACTAGCTCGTTAATCAAAGATGGTTAGTTTCCTGACCATAGACATGTGTTGTCATTTGATGAACGGGATCACATTATTAGAGAATGATGTGATGGACAAGACCCATCCGTTAGCTTAGCATTATGACCCTTTAGTTTTATTGCTATTGCTTTCTTCATAACTTATACATATTTCTCTGACTATGAGATTATGCAACTCCCGAATACCGGAGGAACACCTTGTGTGCTATCAAACGTCACAACGTAACTGGGTGATTATAAAGATGCTCTATAGGTGTCTCTGATGGTGTTTGTTGAGTTGGCATAGATCGAGATTAGGATTTGTCACTCCGTGTATCGGAGAGGTATCTCTGGGCCCTCTCGGTAATGCACATCACTATAAGCCTTGCAAGCAATGTGACTAACGAGTTAGTTATGGGATGATGCATTACGGAACGAGTAAAGAGACTTGCTAGTAACGAGATTGAACTAGGTATGATGATACCGACGATCGAATCTCGGGCAAGTAACATATCGATGACAAAGGGAATGGCGTATGTTGTTATGTGGTTTGACTGATAAAGATCTTCGTAGAATATGTAGGAACCAATATGAGCATCCAGGTTCTGCTATTGGTTATTGACCAGAGATATGTCTCGGTCATGTCTACATATTTCTTGAACCCGTAGGGTCCGCACGCTTAACGTTCGATGACGATTTGTATTATGAGTTATGTGATTTGATGACCGAAGTTTGTTCGGAGTCTCGGATGAGAGAACGGACACAACGAGGAGTCTCGAAATGGTCGGCATGTAAAGATTCATATATTGGAAGGTTATATTCGGACATCGAAATGGTTCCAAGTGATCCGGGTATTTTTCCGGAGTACCGAGGGGTTACCGGAACCCCCGGGGAAGTTAATGGGCCTTAGTGGGCTTTAGTGGAGAGAGGGAAGAAGGTCCACGAGGTGGCACGCGCCTCCCCCTGTCCAAACCGAATTGGAAAAGGGGTGGGGGCGCGGCCCCCTCCTTCCTTCTCCTTCTCCCCTCCTCCCTTTCCCTTAGTCGTGTGCGGTACCCCCCTCCACAGTTCAACACCTCGGTCATATCGTCGTAGTGCTTAGGTGAAGCCCTGCGCCGGTAACTTCATCATCACCGTCACCATGCCATCGTGCTGACGGAACTCTCCCTCGTCCTCAACTGGATCAAGAGCTCGAGGGACGTCATCATGCTGAACGTGTGCTGAACACAGAGGTGCTGTACGTTCGGTACTTGGATCGGTTGGATCGTGAAGACGTTCGACGTACTTGAAATATTGCATTCCCCAACAGTGGCATCCGAGCCAGGTCTATGTGTAGATGTTATATGCACGAGTTGAACACAAAGAGTTGTGGCCGATAATAGTCATACTACTTATCGAGGGAGTCCTGGATTAGGGGGTCCTCGGGCATCCGGGCTATGTGACGTGGGCCGGACTGATGGGCCGTGAAGATACAAGACGGAATACTTTTCCCCGTGTCTGGATGGGACTCTCCTTTGCGTGGATGGCAAGCTTGCTGTGCAAATACGAAGATTCCTTTCTCTGTATACCGACTTTGTACAACCCTAGTCCCCTCCGGTGTCTATATAAACCGGAGGGTTTAGTCCATAGGGGCAATCATTATCATACATGCTAGACTTCTAGGGTTTAGCCATTACGATCTCGTGGTAGATCAACTCTTGTAACCCCTATACTCATCAAAGTCAATCAAGAAATACGTAGGGTGTTACCTCCAT
The DNA here is from genome assembly GCF_056163025.1 of Triticum urartu. Lineage (NCBI taxonomy): Eukaryota > Viridiplantae > Streptophyta > Magnoliopsida > Poales > Poaceae > Triticum > Triticum urartu. Next base: position 536,077,371 of record NC_141874.1, read on the forward strand.
CAAGAGGGCCCGAACCTGGGTAAACACTGTGTCCCTGTCTCCTGTTACCTTCGATCCTTAGACGCACAGTTCGGGATGTTGGGGATCGTAGCAATAATTCAAAATTTTCCTACGTGTCACCAAGATCAATCTAGGAGATACTAGCAACGAGAGAGAGGGAGTGCATGTTCATACCCTCGAAGATCGCTAAGCGGAAGCGTTCAAGAGAATGGGGTTGATGGAGTCGTACTCGTCGTGATCCAAATCACCGATGATCCTAGCGCCGAACGGACGGCACCTCCGCGTTCAACACACGTACGGAATGGAGAGACGTATCCTCCTTCTTGATCCAGCAAGGGGAGAGGAGAGGTTGATGGAGATCCAGCAGCATGACGGCGTGGTGGTGGAAGCAGCGGGATCTCGGCAGGGCTTCGCCAAGCACCAACGAGAGGGAGAGGTGTCACGGAGGGAGAGGGAGGCGCCAGGGACTTGGGTGTGGCTGCCCTCCCTCCCCCCGACTATATATAGGACCTCTAGGGGGGGCGCCGGCCCTAGGAGATCCAATCTCTAAGGGGAGGGGGGCGGCCAAGGGGGAACTTGCCCCCCAAGTCAGGTGGGGCGCCCCCCACCCCTAGGGTTTCCAACCCTAGGCGCAGGGGGAGGCCCATGGGGGGCGCACCAGCCCACCAGGGGCTGGTTCCCCTCCCACTTCAGCCCATGGGGCCCTCCGGGATAGGTGACCCCACCCAGTGGACCCCCGGGACCCTTCCGGTGGTCCCGGTACAATACCGATTACCCCCGAAACTTTCCCGATGGCCGAAACTGGACTTCCTATATATAAATCTTCACCTCCGGACCATTCCGGAACTCCTCGTGACGTCCGGGATCTCATCCGGGACTCCGAACAACTTTCGGGTTACCGCATACTAATATCTCTACAACCCTAGCGTCACCGAACCTTAAGTGTGTAGACCCTACGGGTTCGGGAGACATGCAGACATGACCGAGACGACTCTCCGGTCAATAACCAACAGCGGGATTTGGATACCCATGTTGGCTCCCACATGTTCCACGATGATCTCATCGGATGAACCACGATGTCGAGGATTCAATCAATCCCGTATTCAATTCCCTTTGTCAATCGGTACGTTACTTGCCCGAGATTGAACGAGGAGATTCGATCGTCGGTATCCCAATACCTCGTTCAATCTCATTACCGGCAAGTCACTTTACTCATACCGTAATGCATGATCCTGTGACCAAACACTTGGTCACATTGAGCTCATTATGATGATGCATTACCGAGTGGGCCCAGAGATACCTCTCTGTCATACGGAGTGACAAATCCGAGTCTCGATCCGTGTCAACCCAACAGATACTTTCGGGGATACCTGTAGTATACCTTTATAGTCACCCAGTTACGTTGTGACGTTTGGTACACCCAAAGCACTCCTACGGCATTCGAGAGTTACATGATCTCATGGTCTAAGGAAATGATACTTGACATTGGAAAAGCTCTAGCAAACGAACTACACGATCTTGTGCTATGCTTAGGATTGGGTCTTGTCCATCACATCATTCTCCTAATGATGTGATCCCGTCATCAACGACATCCAATGTCCATGGTCAGGAGACCGTAACCATCTATTGATCAACGAGCTAGTCAACTAGAGGCTTACTAGGGACATGGTGTTGTCTATGTATCCACACATGTATCTGAGTTTCCTATCAATACAATTCTAGCATGGATAATAAACGATTATCATGAACAAGGAAATATAATAATAACTAATTTATTATTGCATCTAGGGCATATTTCCAACAGTCTCCCACTTGCACTAGAGTCAATAATCCAGTTCACATCGCCATGTGATTAACACTCAAGGTCACATCCCCATGTGACTAACACCCAAAGAGTTTACTAGAGTCAATAATCTAGTTCACCTTACTATGTGATTAACACTCAACGAGTTCTGGGTTTGATCATGTTATGCTTGCGAGAGATGTTATAGTCAACGGGTCTGAACCTTTCAGATCCGTGTGTGCTTTACAAATCTCTAAGTCATCTTGTAGATGCAACTACCACGCTCTATTTGGAGCTATTCCAAATAACTGTTCTACTATACGAATCCGGTTTACTACTCAGAGTCATCTGGATTAGTGCCAAAGATTGCATCGGCGTAACCCTTTACGACGAACTCTTTTACCACCTCCATAATCGAGGAAATTCCTTAGTCCACTAGTTACTAAGGATAAGTTCGACCGTTGTCATGTGATCCATTCCTGGATCACTCTTGTACCCCTTGACTGACTCATGGCAAGGCACACTTCAGGTGCGGTACACAACATAGCATACTATAGAGCCTACGTCTAAAGCATAGGGGACGACCTTCGTCCTTTCTCTCTATTCTGCCGTGGTCAGGTCTTGAGTCTTACTCAATACTGATACCTTATGACACAGCCAAGAACTCCTTCTTTGCCGATCTATTTTTGAACTCCTTCAAAATTTTGTCATGGTATGTGTTCGTTTGAAAGTACTATTAAGCGTTTTGATCTATCCTTATAGATCTTGATGCTCAATGTTCAAGTAGCTTAATCCAGGTTTTCCATTGAAAAATACTTTTCAAATAACCCTGCATGCTTTCCAGAAATTCTACATCATTTCTGATCAACAATATGTTAACAACATATACTCATCAAAAATTCTATAGTGCTCCCACTCACTTCTTTGGAAATACAAGTTTCTCATAAACTTTGTATAAACCCAAAATCTTTGATCATCTCATCAAAGCGTACATTCCAACTCCGAGATGCTTACTCCAGTCCTTAGAAGGATTGCTGGAGCTTTGCATACTTGTCAACATCTTTCAGGATTGACAAAACTTTTCTGGTTGTATCACATACAACCTTTCCTTAAGAAAAATGTCGAGGAAACAATGTTTTGACATCCTATCTGCAAGATTTCATAAATAATGCAGTAACTGCTAACATAATTCCAACAGACTCTTAGCATCGCTACGAGTGAGAAAGTCTCATCGTAGTCAACTCCTTGAACTTGTCGGGAAACATTTTAATGACAAGTCGAGCTTTCTTAATGGTGACACTTACCATCATTGTCTATATTCCTTTTAAAATCCATCTGCACCTAACAGCCTTACGACCATCAAGTAGTTCTTTCAAAGTCTATACTTTCTTTTATACATGGATCCTCTCTCGGATTTTATGGCCTCGAGTCATTCGTCGGAATCCGGGACCACCATCGCTTCTCCATAGCTCGTAGGTTCATTGTTGTCTAGCAACATGACTTCCAAGATAGGATCACGTACCACTCTGAAGTAGTACACATCCTTGTCGACCTATGAGGTTTGGTAGTGACTTGATCCGAAGTTTCATGATCATTATCATAAGCTTCCACTTCAATTGGTGTAGGTGCCACAGGAACAACTTCCTGTCCCCTGCTACACACTAGTTGAAGTGACGGTTCAATAACCTCATCAAGTCTCCACCATCCTCCCACTCAATTCTTTCGAGAGAAACTTTTCCTCGAGAAAGGACCTGTTTCTAGAAATAATCACTTTTGCTTCCGGATCTGAAATAGGAGGTATACCCAACTATTTTTGGGTATTCTATGAAGATTCATTTATCCGCTTTGGGTTCGAGCTTATTAGCCTGAAACTTTTTCACATAAGCGTCGTAGCCCCAAACTTTTAAGAAACAACAGCTCAGGTTTCTCTAAACCATAGTTCATACAGTGTCGTCTCAACGGAATTGTGTGGTTCCCTATTTAAAGTGAATGCGGTTATCTCTAATGCTTAACCCATAAACGATAGTGGTAATTCAATAAGAGACATCATGGTATGCACCATATCCAATAGGGTGCAGTTATGATGTTCGGACACACCATCACACTATGGTGTTCCAGGCGGTATTAGTTGTGAAACAATTTCCACAATGTCTTAATTATGTGCCAAACTCGTAACTCAGATATTCATCTCTATGATCATATCATAGACATTTTATCATCTTGTCACGACGATCTTCAACTTCACTCTGAGATTACTTGAACCTTTCAATAATTCAGACTTGTGTTTCATCAAGTAAATATACTCAGCATCTACTCAAATCATCTGTGAAGTAAGAACATAACGATATCCAATGCGTGCCTCAGCACTCATTGGACTGCACACATCAAAATGTATTACTTCCAACAAGTTGCTTTCTTGTTCCATCTTACTGAAAACGAGGTCTTTCAGTCATCTTGCCCATGTGGTATGATTTGCATGTCTCAAGTGATTCAAAATCAAGTGAGTCCAAACGATCCATCTGTATGGAGTTTCTTCATGCATATCTACCAATAGACATGGTTTGCATGTCTCAATCTTTTCAAAAACGAGTGAGTCCAAAGATCCTTCAACGTGGAGCTTCTTCATGCGTTTTACACCAACATGACTCAAATGGCAGTGCCACAAGTACGTGGTACTATCATTACTATCTTATATCTTTTTGCATGAACATGTGTATCACTACGATCAAGATTCAATAAACCATTCATTTTAGGTGCAAGACCATTGAAGGTATTACTCAAATAAACAGAGTAACCATTATTCTCCTTAAATGAATAACCGTGTGGCGATAAACATAATCCAATCATGTCTATGCTCCACGCAAACACCAAATAACAATTATTTCGGTTTAACACCAATCCCGATGGTAGAGGGAGCGTGCGATGTTTGATCACATCAACCTTGGAAACACTTCCAACATATCGTCATCTCACCTTTAGCTAGTCTCCGTAGCCTTTTATTTCGAGTTACTAACACTTAGCAACCGAAACGGTATTTATTACCCTGGTGCTACTAGGAGTACTAGTAAAGTACACAATAATATAATGTATATTCAAAATACTTCTGTCGACCTTGCCAGCCTTCTCATTTACCAAGTATCTAGGGTAGTTCTGCTTCAGTGACCATTCCCCTCATTATAGAAGCACTTAGTATCGGGTTTGGTTCAACCTTGGGTTTCTTCATTAGAGCAGCAACTGATTTGCCGTCTCCTGAAGTATCCCTTCTTTCCCTTGCCCTTCTTGAAACTAGTGGTTTTACTAACCATCAACAATTGATGCTCCTACTTGATTTCTACTTTCACGGTGTCAAACATCGCGAATTGCTCAAGGATCATCATGTCTATCCCTGATATGTTATAGTTCATCACTAAGCTCTAATAGCTTGGTTGCAGTGACTATGGAGAACTATCACTATCTCATCTGGAAAATTAACTCCCACTTGATTCAAGCGATTGTAGTACTCAGACAATCTGAGCACATGCTCAACGATTGAGCTTTTCTCCCTTAGTTTGCAGGCTTAAGAAACTTTTCAGAGGTCTCATACCTCTTGACGTGGGCACTAGTCTGAAATCCCAATTTCAGTCTTTGGAACATCTCATATGTTCTGCGATGTTTCAAAAACGTCTTTGGTGCCACAATTCTAAACCGTTAGTATTACGCATTGAACTATCACGTAGTCATCAAAACGTGTATGTCAGATGTTTCCCAACATCTACAGACGACGCTCGAGGTTCAACGCACTGAGCGGTGCATTAAGGACATAGCCCTTCTGTGCAGCAACGAGGACAATCCTCAGTTCACGGACCCAGTTCGCATAATTGCTGCTTTCAACTCTCAACTAAAATTTCTCTAGGAACATATCTAAAACAGTAGAACCAAAGCGTGAGCTACGACATAATTTGCAAAGACCTTTTGACTATGTTCATGATAATTAAGTTCATCTAATCAAATTATTCAATGAACTCCCACTTAGATAGACATCCCTCTAGTCATCTAAGTGATACATGATCCGAGTCAACTAGGTCGTGTCCGATCATCACGTGAGACGGACTAGTCATCATCGGTGAACATCTTCATGTTGATCGTATCCACTATACGACTCATGTTTGACCTTTCGGTCTTCCGTGTTCCGAGGCCATGTCTGTACATGCTAGGCTCGTCAAGTCAACCTAAGTGTTTCGCATGTGTAAATTTGGCTCACACCCATTGTATGCGAACGTTAGAATCTATCACACCCGATCATCACGTGGTGCTTCGAAACAACGGACCTTCGCAACGGTGCACAGTTAGGGGGAACACTTTTCTTGAAATTTTAGCGAGGGATCATCTTATTTATGCTACCATCATTCTAAGCAAATAAGATGTAAAAAACATGACAAACATCACATGCAAATCATAAAGTGACATGATATGGCCAATATCATCTTGTGCCTTTGATCTCCCTCTTCGAGGCATGGCATGAACACCATCTCACCGGCATGACACCATGATCTCCATCATCATGATCTCCATCATTGTGTCTTCATGAAGTTGCCTCACCAACTATTACTTCTACTACTACGGCTAACGGTTAGCAATAAAGTAAAGTAATTATATGGCGTTTTCATTGACACGCAGGTCATAAATAAATTAAGACAACTCCTATGGCTCCTGCCGGTTGTCATACTCATCGACATGCAAGTCGTGATTCCTATTACAAGAACATGATCAATCTCATACATCACATATATCATACATCATATCCTTTTGGCCATATCACATCACATAGCATACCCTGCAAAAACAAGTTAGACGTCCTCTAATTGTTGTTGCATGTTTTACATGGCTGCTATGGGTTTCTAGCAAGAACGTTTCTTACCTACGCAAAACCACAACGGTGATATGCCAATTGCTATTTACCCTTCATAAGGACCCTTTTCATCGAATCCGATCCAACTAAAGTGGGAGAGACAGACACCCGCCAGCCACCTTATGCATCAAGTGCATGTCAGTCGGTGGAACTAGTCTCACGTAAGCGTACGTGTAAGGTCGGTCCGGGCCGCTTCATCCCACAATGCCGCCGGATCAAGATAAGACTAGTAACGGTAAGCAAATTGAACAAATCATCGCCCACAACTGCTTTGTGTTCTACTCGTGCATAGAATCTACACATAAACCTGGCTCTGATACCACTGTTGGGGATCATAGCAATAATTCAAAATTTTCCTACGTGTCACCAAGATCAATCTAGGAGATACTAGCAACGAGAGAGAGAAAGTGCATCTTCATACCCTCGAAGATCGCTAAGCGGAAGCGTTCAAGAGAACGGGGTTGATGGAGTCGTACTCGTCGTGATCCAAATCACCGATGATCCTAGCGCCGAACAGACGACACCTCCACGTTCAACACACGTACGGAACGGAGAGACGTCTCCTCCTTCTTGATCCAGCAAGGGGAGAGGAGAGGTTGATGGAGATCCAGCAGCACGACGGCGTGGTGGTGGAAGCAGCGGGATCTCGGCAGGGCTTCGCCAAGCACCAACGAGAGGGAGAGGTGTCACGGAGGGAGAGGGAGGCCCCAGGGACTTGGGTGTGGCTGCCTTCCCTCCCCCACTATATATAGGACCCCTAGGGGGGCGCCGGCCCTAGGAGATCCAATCTCCAAGGGGGGGCGGCGGCCAAGGGGGGAACTTGCCCCCCAAGTCAGGTGGGGCGCCCCCCACCCCTAGGGTTTCCAACCCTAGGCGCAGTGGGAGGCCCATGGGGGGCGCACCAGACCACCAGGGGCTGGTTCCCCTCCCACTTCAGCCCATGGGGCCCTCCGGGATAGGTGGCCCCACCCGGTGGACCCCCGGGACCCTTCCAGTGGTCCCGGTACAATACCGATTACCCCCGAAACTTTCCCGATGGCCGAAACTGGACTTCCTATATATAAATCTTCACCTCCGGACCATTCCGGAACTCCTCGTGACGTCCGGGATCTCATCTAGGACTCCGAACAACTTTCGGGTAACTGCATACTAATATCTCTACAACCCTAGTGTCACCGAACCTTAAGTGTGTAGACCCTACGGGTTCTGGAGACATCCAGACATGACCGAGACGATTCTCTGGTCAATAACCAACAACGGGATCTGGATACCCATGTTGGTGTTGGGGAACGCAGTAATTTCAAAAAATTTCCTACGCACACGCAAGATCATGGTGATGCATAGCAACGAGAGGGGAGAGTGTTGTCTACGTACCCTCGTAGACCGTTCGTGGAAGCGTTATATCAACGCGGTTGATGTAGTCGTACGTCTTCACGTCCGACCGATCCAAGTACCGAAAGCACGACACCTCCGAGTTCTGCACACGTTTGGCTCGGTGATGTCCTCACCTTCTCGATCCAGCAAGAGGGGCGAAGTAGTAGAAGAGTTCCGGCAGCACGATGGCGTGGTGACGGTGTTGGTGAAGAACAATCTCCGCAGGGCTTCGCCTAAGCACTACGAAAACTATGACGGAGGATAAACTAGACGGGACGAGGCTGCCGACACACGGCTCGGTGTTTCTTGATGTGTCATTGGTGCTAGCCCTACCCCTCTATTTATATGTTGAGCCCTGGGGTCGAAACTTGGAGTAAAAGCCTCCTCAAAGTCGGTTTCACCCAAAAGGCAAGAGTCCTTCTTGGACTCCAGGGCTAGACGCCAGGGTTCCCGGCGTCTACCCCCTAGACGCCAGGGTTCCTGGCGTCTAGCCTCTGGTCTCTGCAAAACTTCCTTTTGCACTTTCCAAAAGCCTCGTGGGCTTTCCCCTTTGGCCCAGATAAAGTGTTCTCATGCCCAAACATTTGGAGAAACATCCGGAACCCCTTCCGGTGAATTCCGGAACCCTTTCGGAGATCAAACACTACTATCGCATATATCAAACTTTATCTTCGGACCATTCCGGAGTTCCTCGTCATGTCCGTGATCTCATCCCGGACTCCGAACAACATTCGGTCATCAACATACATAACTCATATAGTACTATATCGTCAACGAACATTAAGCGTGCGGACCCTACGGGTTCGAGAACTATGTAGACATGACCGAGACACCTCTCTGGTCAATAACCAATAGCGGGACCTGGATGCCCATATTGGCTCCTACATATTCTACGAAGATCTTTATCGGTCAGACCGCATAACAACATACGTTGTTCCCTTTGTCATCGGTATGTTACTTGCCCGAGATTCGATCGTCGGTATCTCAATACCTAGTTCAATCTCGTTACCAGGAAGTCTCTTTACTCGTTCCGTAATACATCATCCCGCAACTAACTCATTAGTTGCAATGCTTGCAAGGCTTATAGTGATGTGCATTACCGAGTGGGCCCAAAGATACCTCTCCGACAATCAGAGTGACAAATCCTAATCTCGAAATACGCCAACCCAACAAGTACCTTTGGAGACACCTGTAGAGCACCTTTATAATCACCCAGTTACATTCCGATGTTTGGTGGCACACAAAGTGTTCCTCCGGTAAACGGGAGTTGCATAATCTCATAGTCATAGGAACATGTATAAGTCATGAAGAAAGCAATAGCAATAAACTAAACGATCAAGTGCTAAGCTAACGGAATGGGTCAAGTCAATCACATCATTCTCCTAATGATGTGATCCCGTTAATCAAATGACAACTCATGTATATGGTTAGGAAACTTAACCATCTTTGATCAACGAGCTAGTCAAGTAGAGGCATACTAGTGACACTCTGTTTGTCTATGTATTCACACATGTATTATGTTTCCGGTTAATACAATTCTAGCATGAATAATAAACATTTTCATGAAATAAGGAAATAAATAATAACTTTATTATTGCCTCTAGGGCATATTTCCTTCAGTCTCCCACTTGCACTAGAGTCAATAATCTAGATTACACAGTAATGATTCTAACACCCATGGAGCCTTGGTGCTGATCATGTTTTGCTCGTGGAAGAGGCTTAGTCAACGGGTCTGCAACATTCATATCCGTATGTATCTTGCAAATTTCTATGCCTCCCACCTGGACTAAATCCCGGATGGAATTGAAGCGTCTCTTGATGTGCTTGGTTCTCTTGTGAAATCTGGATTCCTTTGCCAAGGCAATTGCACCAGTATTGTCACAAAAGATTTTCATTGGACCCGATGCACTAGGTATGACACCTAGATCGGATATGAACTCCTTCATCCATACTCCTTCTTTTGCTGCTTCCGAAGCAGCTATGTACTCTGCTTCACACATAGATCCCGCCACGACGCTTTGTTTAGAACTGCACCAACTGACAGCTCCACCGTTTAATATAAACACGTATCCGGTTTGCGATTTAGATTCGTCCGGATCAGTGTCAAAGCTTGAGTCAATGTGCAAAACTGGCAACAACAAACTTTGGACGTAGAGCTTACTCAGGGAGAGCTTATCACACCCGATCATCACGTGGTGTCTGGGCACGACAAACTTTGGCAACGGTGCATACTCAGGGAGAACACTTTTATCTTGAAATTTAGTGAGAGATCATCTTATAATGCTACCGTCAATCAAAGCAAGATAAGATGCATAAAAGATAAACATCACATGCAATCAATATAAGTGATATGATATGCCCATCATCATCTTGTGCTTGTGATCTCCATCTCCGAAGCACCGTCATGATCACCATCGTCACCGACGCGACACATTGATCTCCATCGTAGCATCATTGTTGTCTCGCCAATCTTATGCTTCCACGACTATCGCTACCGCTTAGTGATAAAGTAAAGCATTACAGTGCAATTGCATTGCATACAATAAAGCGACAACCATATGGCTCCTGCCAGTTGCCGATAACTCGGTTACAAAACATGATCATCTCATACAATAAAATTTAGCATCATGTCTTGACCATATCACATCACAACATGCCCTGCAAAAACAAGTTAGACATCCTCTACTTTGTTGTTGCAAGTTTTACGTGGCTACTACGGGCTTAAGCAAGAACCGTTCTTACCTACACATCAAAACCACAACAATAGTTTGTCAAGTTGGTGCTGTTTTAACCTTCGCAAGGACCGGGCGTAGCCACACTTGGTTCAACTAAAGTTGGAGAAACTGACACCCGCCAGCCACCTGTGTGCAAAGCACGTCGGTAGTACTAGTCTCACGTAAGCGTACGCGTAATGTCGGTCCGGGCCGCTTCATCCAACAATACCGCCGAACCAAAGTATGACATGCTGGTAAGCAGTATGACTTATATCGCCCACAACTCACTTGTGTTCTGCTCGTGCACAACATCAACGCATAAAACCTAGGCTCTGATACCACTGTTGGGGAACGTAGTAATTTCAAAAAAAATTCCTATGCACACGCAAGATCATGGTGATGCATAGCAACGAGAGGGGAGAGTGTTGTCTACGTACCCTCGTAGACCATTCGCGGAAGCGTTATATCAATGTGGTTGATGTAGTCGTACGTCTTCACGTCCGACCGATCCAAGTACCGAAAGCACAACACCTCTGAGTTCTGCACACGTTCGGCTCGGTGACGTCCTCGCCTTCTCGATCCAGCAAGAGGGGCTGTCGGTGTCAAAACCGGCAGATCTCGGGTAGGGGGTCCCGAACTGTGCGTCTAGGCGGATGGTAACAGGAGACAAGGGACACGATGTTTTTACCCAGGTTCGGGCCCTCTCGATGGAGGTAAAACCCTACTCCTACTTGATTAATATTGATGATATGGGTAGTACAAGAGTAGATCTACCACGAGATCAAGGAGGCTAAACCCTAGAAGCTAGCCTATGGTATGATTGTTCTTCGTCCTACAGACTAAAACCCTCCGGTTTATATAGACACCGGAGAGGGCTAGGGTTACACAGAGTCGGTTACAATGGTAGGAGATCTACATATCCGTATCGCCAAGCTTGCGTTCCACGCCAAGGAAAGTCCCTTCCGGACACGGGACGAAGTCTTCAATCTTGTACCTTCATAGTCCAGGAGTCCGGCCGAAGGTATAGTCCGGCTATCCGGACACCCCCTAATCCAGGACTCCCTCAATAGCCCCTGAACCAGGCTTCAATGACTTCAAGTCCGGCGCGCAGATTGTCTTCGGCATTGCAAGGTGGGTTCCTCCTCCAAGTACTTCATAGAAGATTTTGAACACAAAGGTAGTGTCCGGCTCTGCAAAATAATTTCCACATATTGCCATAGAGAGAATAATATTTACACAAATCTAATCTGCTGACGTATTCCGTAGCGTGACATCACACCACGGCCAAGTCTTTATTCGAATCGTTTTACTGTCCCACCTCAGTGCGTTTAGCGAGGCCGTTTCCTTGGCACGTCTTGTCAAAGCAGAGATCGTGTCCCCTTATTCCGGGATTCTCATCAATACGGGCGTGGGTAACCCAAGCGTACCCATTGGTATGTTTTCTCGATCAAAGGCGAGTCCCAAACGGTCACGGGGAGGGCCCTTGGTATTCAACCTCTTATAAAGAAACCAAGGCCTTACTCCTTTCTTTCATTCTCAAACGAGTTCGCCCTTCGCCTCGAGTTCCAACACCCAAGGCTCTAGATTTCAGGCGCTTCGGACCTTCGACAATGTCTGGTTCCGACCTTCGAGGCCGATGGAGGCCCTCCTCCGTCACGGAGGAGGACGTGCTGAAGTTGAGAGAGGCTAGGTTCTTGACCGGCGAAATCTGGCATAGATTGCCTGCTCAAGGGCAGGTCATTCCCACTCCCAAGCTTGGTGAGAGTGTGGTGTTCATGTCTCACTTCCTTCGGGGGCTAGGCTTCCCGACGGATCCCTTTGTGAGGGGGCTCATGTTTTATTATGGGCTGGAATTTCACGACTTAGCTCCGGAGTCCATCCTCCATATTTCCTCATTCATCGTCGTGTGTGAAGCCTTCCTCCGTATTACTCCTCACTTCGGACTATGGCTCAATACCTTCAAAGTAGAGCCGAAGATGATCGAGGGACGGCACGCTGAGTGTGGAGGTGCTTTTATAAGCTAGAATGCTGGTGCTCCATGGCCCGAGGGCTCTTTTCAAGAGGAGTCCAGCTTATGGCAACGAGAGTGGTTTTACATCACCGTTCCCAGGGGCACCAAGTTGGTGGCGCCACCTGCCTTTCGCTCGGGTCCCCCACCATAGCTAGTGTCATGGGTTAATAAAGGACTGGACTGGGGGCCATCCAAGGACGTGCCCTTGTTGCAGGGCCGCATTCGAGATCTCTTAGAAAGAGACATTAGCCTGGTCGTGGTGACGCAGGTCATGTTGATCCGCCGAGCCTTTCCCGGCAAACGTCGCCCCCTTCGCCTGTGGGAGTTCAATCCGGAGGGACCACGAGCTTTCCAGCATTTCATGGGCGCAACGCCCGTGGCGATGTACAAATTGTTCTTCGGATCACAAGCAATGTGTCTGGACTTGACCGAGGACGCAGGCCTGAGCTGCAATCACCCGGATACTCAAGTAAGTAGCCTTGTGCCCGGACTCGCTATCCGTATATTTATCATAAAATTGCCCCTAAAAGAGCTGTCCTTTAAACATGAGTGGATAGCGAAAGCAAAGCTAATCAGGTGTCCGACCCCCTCCCCGAGACCACACCGGATCCCGTGCTAGTCAGGATGTTGGAGGTTGTGCCTTCGGAGGAAAGCGAGGGAGGGGACAAGGAAGCTACAGCCTCCTCGAAGAAGGTTGTACGGAAGGGAGGAATCGAAAATTCATCTCCTCAGGGGAAGAAGAGGACCGCCTCTGACGACCCGAAGACCATGGCCTCAAAGCAGGGGAAGAAATCTTCGTCAGAGGATCCTGCACCGGGGGATACTTCGGCCGAATTATGCCCTCAAGGGGATCAGCCCTCCACCGAGCCGTAAGTAGAGAGGAGTTTTTGTTTTTAAGAAATGAGAGAAATCCTTGCGTTATATCTGAGAAGAGTAATTGAAAATTTACCTTGTAGCTCGGACCTTAGCCCTTCTCAGCAGAGCTCGTCTTCGGGGGATCTTCTTCCAGAGATGATGGAGAGCGGAACGCCTCCCCCTGCCGTACCGCCTTGTGAGGCGGGCGTCCCTGAGGTATCATCGCGGAGGGTTTCTTCGAATCCGGCAGGGCCGGAAGGTAGTCATATGGCCCCCCAAAGCCCTCCGCGTCCGGCCTTCGAAAAGGGCCATCGGACGAGTCCGGCACCGTCTGGTGCATGGTCGGAGGAGCTGAAGGATCTGCTAGGGCGAGCATCTATCTCAGAGGAGCACCATGCATTGATGGGTACGGTGATTGAGAGGATTTCATCCGCGGAGAGCGGATTGCACGAGGCCGTCAGGAGTTTACTGACAGGTTTTTGAGGTACGCGAAATAATGTACCCTTTTTGGACAGTTGCGCATAAATAAGATGCGTCCTGTGTAGATAGTAGCCCCTGAGACTCTGTGCGTTATCAAAAGTGACGGCGCGCAGAGGATCATAATCCCAGGTCTAATATGCCGCCTTCATACGTAGGTGGCGAAGTGTCGGGTGGCCAGCCGGACTGATGAATTTGCCAAGCTAAAGCGGCATCTTGACATGGCAGATGCCGACATCGCGTTTGTCAACAAGCGGCTTGACGAGGCACAAGGTATGTAATTACTCCGGCGGCACCTGGTAAGAGGAGCTTTATGCCAGTATCTTACAATGTGTGCGCTTGATGCAGATGGTGCTGCTGCCATGGAGAATCTTTGGGCGAAACTTGCCCAAGCCAAGGAGCAAGCCAGGAAAAGTGATGTGGCTTCCGGAAAGGCAATTAAAGAGCTGAAAGCCGAACAGGCTGCTCACTGCCAAAGCAAGAAGGAAATGGCCGAGATGGCTGTGAAGCTGAAGAGCGCTGCTGACCGTTGCAAGCTTCTTGAAAAAGAAGATCAGGCGGAACAGACGGACTTGGAGAAGGCCGTTGCCGATGCCAAGGATGCTCGCTCTGCGATGAGAGCTATGAAGGAGGAGCTGCGTCAGGCCGGAGAGATCGCGGCTGGAAAGCCCTTTATGCTGCGGAGGAAGTTCTGTGATCCTAAACATGCTCCGTTAGACCGGATGTGGAGTACGGCGGACACCTATCTGGATTTGGCAGCGAGTGCCGCAGATGCGGTCGAACACTTCCGAGATCAAGAAGATCGCGAAGTGGAAAAGCTTTTTTGGTCGCAGTTCCACAATCCGGAGCATCCACTGCCATTAGCCGATCGTTTGGCCGAATGGGCTGAGCTAAATAGGTTATCCAGACGCGCCATGAAGTATGTCATGAGTCATCTGTGGCCAGAGAGGCCAGAGCCGAAAAGTTATTTCAACTTGGTGCAGCAGTTCCTTGGTGCGGCGCCGCATATCAGTGCGATGAAGAGGTCAGCGTGAATAGAGGGTGCACGGATGGCTCTTGCCTGTGTCGAGACATACTGGGCGGAAATGGAGGCCACCGCTGTTGCATCCCCAGACTCGGATGGAAGCCGAGTACCTGCCGAGCACTATTTTCAGGAAGTTCTGCAAGGCACTCGTTTAATAGAGACGCAGTGCTCGAAGGATACTATATTCGAATATCATATATTATTGTAAAACAATATTTTGATAAATTGTAGAAGCTTTTTATACTTGTGCCTACAAGTATTATAATACCTCTTGTGCGGCCATTTAACATATATGTATATATAATCTGAAAGATGGCAGTCGTCGGCTTCAGCCCCCACGCACATAATGCGGGGGTGTTCGCAGAAGGTGCATTTTCACACTTGATCCAACGTCTTGGTCCTACAAAGGAGGTGATAGCACAACGAACTAGGCAATCGGACTATGATGCTTTATCACTTTCACTTAGCCATAGGAGTTTGACAGTGAGGCTACTTACATAGCCCCTGGTGGTGCCTGCGCTCGCCCGAACTCGGGGCGCGTATGTGCCTGGCCGGGAAGCGGCCCTTTGTTAATGCGGAGGAATCCTAAAGATTCCGGTAAGTCATCGAGTGGTTGACCAGTCTCACGCTATATCATGACAGTCAGTTTTCGGCTTTCTCTACTGAGGTGCTTGCCTGGCCGAACCGGGGCACAATCGCAGTAGTTCTCCTGGTACCGCCTTAGCCGATAGAGCGGAACGTAAGGTAGCAAAACACAGGAGCCGGGCAAACCCAACATTTGACCAAAGACATGATTCGGAGCTGATGCATATAAGGCCAAACTCGCGACGCCGAACACTCCCTAAGGTATTCGGTCTTTATGAGGGCGGGCGGCATAACACCCTTAGTAATAAGCCCCTAGTGTCCAGGTATGCGCAAAACTCTGACGTGTCCGCATGCCAAAACGCCAGCCTCCTCCTTGGTTATACCAAGAAACCAGGGGGTGTGTATCAACAAGAGACAATAAAAAAGGTTTACGCAGGGTCTTAATCTGAAAAGAATCCTTGGAACGGGTCCCTGCTGCATGTCTGCGCCTGTGTCTCCGTTGTGTCGTATCCTGGACGGGCGTAGCACGGTGTTCATCTGTAAAAGAGAGGAACTTAGTTGAAGAAAGATCGTGCCGAACATGAGTTATACTAAATAAACAAAGTATAAATCGAAATGGGTAAAATTGAGCTTTATTGTCTCTTGTTTTATATGCGCAGAGCCCCTAGTACAGGGGTATACGACTATTAAGCCTTTATCAATTGTATGTTTATGCCGGACTCGTCTAGCCGTGTCCGTGGTCTTGACGACCTGTTTAGGTGCTTTGGCTGGTGAAGCCGCTTTATTGTGGGGCTGTCAAGGCTGCCGCACTGTCTTCCGCGCGGGAGGAACACTCAATGTTTTCCCTTTAATGAGATGATGCCTCGTGGACCGGGCATCTTAAGCGTAAGAGATGCATAATGCGGTATTGCGTTAAAGCGGGTGAAAGCTTCGCGTCCTAGCAGTGCTTGATAGCTACCTGAGAATGGGGCGATGTGGAAAGTTAGCTGTTCGCAACGGAAGTTATCGGGGGAGCCGAACATAACTTCTAGCCGGAGAGAACCCATGCAACGGGCATCCGGGCCTGGCGTTACCCCTTGAAAGGAGGTTTTGCTATGGCGAATTTTTGTTGGGTCTATCCCCATGTTGTGGATTGTGTCCTGGTATAATAGGTTTAGACCACTGCTGCCGTCCATCAGGACATTTGTAAAGTGGAGTCCGCCGATTATTGGATCTAATACCAAGGCAGTCCAGCCTGCGTTCCGGATACTTCTAGAGTAATCCTGATGGTCGAAGGTGATCGGTTTTAACAACCATTGGCGAGACTCCTTTGGGATAGGCCGTATGGCGCGTATCTCTGTTGGCGCCATTCTGTTCGTCACGTGAAGTAAGTTTACTGTTTTGACTTCTTGTGGGAAATCCTTTTGTTTCCTGGTGCTCTGCTTGTGGGGTTCGTCGTCGTCCTCACTTGGTGTGTCGAGCCCCTTGTGTCCGGCGTTGAGTTTGCCGGATTGCTTGAAAACCCAAAAATCTCTGTGGGTATGGTTCACAGGCTTCCTGGGAGTACTGTGTATTTGACATATCTTGTCCAAGATTTTGTTTAAGTTGGATAGCTCGTCCCTGTTATCCTTGAGGGGCGGCTTTCTCTGATTCTGCCGCGAGATTTTGAATCCGGCGTTGACCACCGTGCTCTTTGGGCTGTTTCCCTTATTCCGGCGCTGGTCCTTGCTGCGTCGGGGTTTTCCGTTTCCATCCCTAACTTCGGATGTACTTGGGTCACTGGTGCTACATCTTGCCAACCAGCTGTCCTCTCCTGCGCAAAAGCGGGTCATGAGGCCTGTTAATCCGGCCATTGTTCTTGGCTTTTCTTGGCCGAGGTGTCTGGCGAGCCATTCGTCTCGAACATTATGCTTAAAGGCTGCTAGGGCTTCGGCGTCCGGACAGTCGACTATCTGATTCTTTTTAGTAAGAAATCTGTTCCAGAATTTTCGGGCTGACTCTCCGGGCTGTTGAGTTATGTGACTGAGATCGTCTGCATCCGGAGGGCGGACATAGGTCCCTTGAAAATTTGCCCGGAAAGCATCCTCAAGCTCTTCCCAACTTCCATTGGTGTTTTCGGGAAGGCTTTTGAGCCAATGCCGGGCTGGCCCTTTAAGCTTGAGGGGTAAGTATTTTATGGCGTGGAGGTCATCTCCTCTGGCCATGTGTATGTGGAGGATATAATCCTCGATCCAGACCCCAGGGTCTATTGTTCCGTCGTACGCCTCTATGTTTACGGGCTTGAATCCCGCTGGAAATTCATGGTCCATCGCCTCATTGGTGAAACATAGGGGGTGTGCGGCACCCCTGTATTTGGGTGTGCCGTGATGTTCAGATATTTGTTGTGTTGCATTGCTTACTAGAGCTTGCTTTCTTGGCCCATAGATAGATCTGGCTGGGCCATCTTTTTGATGCAGATCCTTTGGTGGATCGCGTGCCGGCTTGTGTGCGGCACCGCTTGCCGCTCCATGCTGGCCATGCGGTCGTCTATCCGACCGGGTGGCTTTCCTATTTTTTGACTGCGGGGGCTCTAAGGCCTCCTCGTCAAATTCAGGCAATAGCTTTCGCTTTGGATAGCTTTTTGTGCGGCGACTGCCGCCATATTTGTCTGCGGTGTTGCATACTTTGCTCCATCTGATTCTGAGTGCATCTTCCGCAGTTTTGAGCTTCCGCTTCTGCTTTCTCAGGCTACGCGCAGTGGCGGCGAGCCTTTTGTGGAGGTTCTTCTGCTCTATGAGCCTATCCGGCGTAAGGTCGTCCGGACAGTTGTTTTCGCCGGGGATGGGGTGTTCGGTTTGTTTATCCAAGTTTCCCTGTTCATACGGTTGCTCGAAGGCATGTTCGTCGTCCGCCGGCTCGTCCTGCTCTATGGCTGGGTCTGTATGGCTGCTGTCTCTGTCGAGGCGGGGCTTGGAGCGGCGCTTACGTCGCCGCTTTGATTGCTTTTCGAGTGAACGATCCCTCGTTGCATCCCTGTGTTCCTCATCGTCGCTTCCTTTGGGTGTGTCCACCATGTATACATCATGAGATGAGGTGGCTGTCTAGTGCCTTATAGGCGTTGGTTCATGTTCATCTCCTACATCGTCGTCCATACCGTCGATGTCTTCGGAGTCGAAGTCGAGCACGTGGTTTAAATTATTGACAGTGGCTATGAAGTGGGTGGTGGGTGGGCATCGAATTTCTTCGTCGTCCACATCCCAATCCCGCCGGTCATAGTCCGGCCAGGACTCTCCTGATAAAGAGAGAGAGAGACCTGAGTGAATTCAGAATGTCGCCGAAGGGCGAGTGCTGAAAGATGTCTGTGGCGGTGAACTCCATGATCGGCGCCCAATCGGATTCGATCGGTAGGGGCGCGGAGGGCTCGGAGTTCGGAGAGGAGTCCGACATCTTGGAGTCACGGGCTTCGTAGAGGACAAGGCTGGTGTTCGGCTTGATCGCCGTAGAGATTGCAGCCCCCGAGGCGGTGTCTAACCACCCATCCTCGATTGGTGTGGTCGGCTCCGAGCCAAGGGTCGGAGCGAACACAGGTGCGGCCTCCAGGGCACTGTTCGGCGGCAGAGCTAGATCATGCCCACCGGGACAGTGCGGCGCGCTCGGCTGCGGCTCAGATCCGTCGAAGATCAAGTCTCCGCGGTCGTCCGCTGTGTAGTTTAAACTTCCAAATCTGACCTGACGGCCAGGGGCGTAGCTTTCGATCTGCTCCAGATGGCCAAGCGAATTGGCCCGCAGTGCAAAGCCGCCAAATACGAAGATCTGTCCGGGGAGAAAAGTCTCACCCTGGATCGCATCGTCTTTGATGATCGGAGGAGCCATCGGGCCTAAAAGTGACGACACAGAGGAACTCTCAATGAAAGCACCAATGTCGGTGTCAAAACCGGCGGATCTCGGGTAGGGGGTCCCGAACTGTGCGTCTTGGCGGATGGTAACAGGAGACAAGGGACACGATGTTTTTACCCAGGTTCGGGCCCTCTCGATGGAGGTAAAACCCTACTCCTGCTTGATTAATATTGATGATATGGGTAGTACAAGAGTAGATCTACCACGAGATCAAGGAGGCTAAACCCTAGAAGCTAGCCTATGGTATGATTGTTCTTCGTCCTACGGACTAAAACCCTCCGGTTTATAGACACCGGAGAGGGCTAGGGTTACACAGAGTCAGTTACAATGGTAGGAGTTCTACATATCCGTATCACCAAGCTTGCCTTCCACGCCAAGGAAAGTCCCTTCCGGACACGGGACGAAGTCTTCAATCTTGTATATTCATAGTCCAGGAGTCCGGCCGAAGGTATAGTCCGGCTATCCGGACACCCCCTAATCTAGGACTCCCTCAGGGGCGAAGTAGTAGATGAGTTCCGGCAGCACGATGGCGTGGTGACGGTGTTGGTGAAGAACAATCTCCGTAGGGATTCGCCTAAGCACTACGAAAACTATGACGGAGGATAAACTAGAGGGGACAGGGTCGACACATGGCTTGGTGTTTCTTGATGTGTCATTGGTGCTAGCCCTACCCCTCTATTTATATGTTGAGCCCTGGGGTCGAAACTTGGAGTAAAAGCCTCCTCAAAGTCGGTTTCACCCAAAAGGCAAGAGTCCTTCTTGGACTCCAGGGCTAGACGCCAGGGTTCCCGGCGTCTACCCCCTAGACGCCAGGGTTCCTGGCGTCTAGCCTCTGGTCTCCGCAAAGCTTCCTTTTGCACTTTCCAAAAGCCTCGTGGGCTTTCCCCTTTGGCCCAGATAAAGTGTTCTCGTGCCCAAACATTTCGGGAAACATCCGGAACCCCTTCCGGTGAATTCCGGAACCCTTCCGGAGATCAAACACTACTATCCCATATATCAAACTTTATCTCCGGACCATTCCGGAGTTCCTCGTCATGTCCGTGATCTCATCCCGGACTCCGAACAACATTCGGTCATCAACATACATAACTCATATAGTACTATATCGTCAAGAACGTTAAGCGTGCGGACCCTACGGGTTCGAGAACTATGTAAACATGACCGAGACACCTCTCTGGTCAATAACCAATAGCGAAACCTAGATGCCCATATTGGCTCCTACATATTCTACGAAGATCTTTATCGGTTAGACCGCATAACAACATACGTTGTTCCCTTTGTCATCGGTATGTTACTTGCCCGAGATTCGATCGTCGATATCTCAATACCTATTTCAATCTCATTACCGACAAGTCTCTTTACTTGTTCCGTAATACATCATCCCGCAACTAACTCATTAGTTGCAATGCTTGCAAGGCTTATAGTGATGTGCATTACCGAGTGGGCCCAGAGATACCTCTCCGACAATCGGAGTGACAAATCCTAATCTCGAAATACGCCAACCCAACAAGTACCTTTGGAGACACCTGTAGAGCACCTTTATAATCACCCAGTTACGTTGTGACGTTTGGTGGCACACAAAGTGTTCCTCCGGTAAACGGGAGTTGCATAATCTCATAGTCATAGGAACATGTATAAGTCATGAAGAAAGCAATAGCAACAAACTAAACGATCAAGTGCTAAGCTAACAGAATGGGTCAAGTCAATCACATCATTCTCCTAATGATGTGATCCCATTAATCAAATGACAACTCATGTATATGGTTAGGAAACTTAACCATCTTTGATCAATGAGCTAGTCAAGTAGAGGCATACTAGTGACACTCTGTTTGTCTATGTATTCACACATGTATTATGTTTCCGGTTAATACAATTCTAGCATGAATAATAAACATTTATCATGGAATAAGGAAATAAATAATAACTTTATTATTGCCTCTAGGGCATATTTCCTTCAGTTGGCTCCCACATGTTCCACGATGATCTCATCGGATGAACCATGATGTCGAGGATTCAATCAATCCCGTATTCAATTCCCTTTGTCAATCGGTACGTTACTTGCCCCAGATTCGATCGTTGGTATCCCAATACCTCGTTCAATCTCGTTACCGGCAAGTCACTTTACTCGTACCGTAATGATGATCCCGTGACCAAACACTTGGTCACATTGAGCTCATTATGATGATGCATTACCGAGTGGGCCCAGAGATACCTCTCCGTCATACGAAGTGACAAATCCCAGTCTCGATCCGTGTCAACCCAACAGATACTTTCGGGGATACTTGTAGTATACCTTTATAGTCACCCAGTTACGTTGTGACGTTTGGTACACCCAAAGCACTCCTACGGCATCCGGGAGTTACATGATCTCATGGTCTAAGGAAATGATACTTGACATTGGAAAAGCTCTAGCAAACGAACTACACGATCTTGTGCCATGCTTAGGATTGGGTCTTGTCCATCACATCATTCTCCTAATGATGTGATCCCGTCATCAACGACATCCAATGTCCATGGTCAGGAAACCATAACCATCTATTGATCAACGAGCTAGTCAACTAGAGGCTTACTAGGGACATGGTGTTGTCAATGTATCCACACATGTATCTGAGTTTCCAATCAATACAATTCTAGCATGGATAATAAACGAATATCATGAACAAGGAAATATAATAATAACTAATTTGATTATTGCCTCTAGGGAATATTTCCCAACCCGAGATCTACTGGCTTTGACACTGACATTGGTGCTTTCATTGAGAGTTCCACTATGCCGTCATCAAAAGGCTCGATGGCATCATCGATCATATACAATAATTCTGCCGGGAAGGAGATTTTTCTCCCCAGCCAGATCTTCGTATTCGGCGGCTTCGCACTGCGGGCCAAATCGGTTGGCCACCTGGAGCAGATCGACAGCTACGCCCCTGGTCACCAGATTAGTTTTGGAAATCTGAACTATGTCGCCGACACCCAAGGAGACTTGATCTTCCAAGGCTTCGCGGCTCCAACCACCGCTCCAGCCTTAGAGCCGGAGCGCATCACCAGGTACGAAGACGGGAGTTTAGATCCCGCCGGACTATCTGCGAATATAGAGCTCAATGTTGGAGAACCGGAGAGGATAGCACCACCGGAAGCCATCAAAAAGCCGGGCACTTCCGGGACACTAGCTCCAAACACTCGCAGTACGTTTCTTGCGAGCTCGGCTGGAGAACTTTAGTCCCCGTCCAAACCTCGCTCTTAAACGAGGCTCTGGACCTAATGCGATCCCTCGCCATCACAGAGGAACCACTTCTGAATTGCACCCAACCCGGAGTAGGGGCTGAAAATAGGGAATTTTACTTCCCACCCACCACCCACTTTATAGCCACTCTCAAGGATCTAACTGACATGCTCGACTACAACTCTGAAGACATCAATGGTATGGACGATGATGCCGGAGAGGAGCTAGCCCAAAACCCTCCATTCACCGGACACTGGATGACCACCTCCTCATACGACATGTACATGGTGGGCACACCTAAAGAAGGCAACGACGATGATGAGAAGGATCCAGTCGAGGACGAGCCTCCTGAGACACAGCCAAAGCGTTGATGTCAGCGGCGCCGCTCTAAATCGTGTCGCGGAAAGGGCAGCAATATCGGCACCGGAGACGATGATACTCCGGAGAACTCCGAAGACCAAGAATACCCCATCGAACGAACATCCGAACAGGATGATCGGGAGGACGGGCAGGTCGACCCTGACGAGCAAGCAGGGAACGAAGACTCAGAGGATATCAACTACCTACCACTCTCCGAGGACGACATGAGCCTCGGCGAGGAGGATTTCATCATGCTAGAGGAACCCTCGAACAAGAGCACTTTAAGCGCCAGCTAATAGCCACTGCTAGAAGCCTAAAGAAAAAGCAGCAGTAGCTTCAAGATAACCAAGATCTGCTCAACGACAGATGAACTAATGTCCTGGCAGCCGAAGAATACGGCCTCGAATGCCCAATGAAGAGTTACCCAAAGCATAAACTGCTAACCTAATTCGACGATGAGGCGCTGGAGCCCATGCTACCTCTTGAGCACTGCGTTCGTTTTCCCTCGAAGAGGAAAGGGTGATACACCAAAGTAGCATAAGTATTTCCCTTAGTTTTTGAGAACCAAGGTATCAATCCAGTAGGAGGCCACACGCAAGTCCCTCGTACCTACACAAACAAATACGAACCTCGAAACCAACACGATAAAGGGGTTGTCAATCCCTTGATGGTCACTTACGAGAGTGAGATCTCATAGATATGATAAGATAATATTTTTGGTATTTTTGTAATAACGATAAAAAGAAAAGATTGCAAAATAAACGGTGCAAGGAATAACTTGATAACGGGAGATTACTATGATGAGAATAGACCCGGGGCCATAGGTTTCACTAGTGGCTTCTCTCAAGATAGCATAAGTATTACGGTGGGTGACTGACTCCTGCCTGCATCTAGTACTATTACTCCACACATCGACCGCTATCTAGCATGCATCTAGAGTATTAAGTTCATAAGAACAGAGTAACACATTAGGTAAGATGACATGATGTAGAGGGATAAACTCAATCAATATGATATAAACCCCATCTTTTTATCCTCGATGGTAACAATACAATACGTGTCATTTCCCTTTCTGTCACTGGGATCGAGCACCGCAAGATTGAACCCAAAGTTAAGCACTTCTCCCATTGCAAGAAAGATCAATCTAGTAGGCCAAACCAAACTGATAATTCGAAGAGACTTGCAAAGATAACCAATCATGCATAAAAGAATTCAGAGAAGATTCAAATATTGTTCATAGATAGACTTGATCATAAACCCACAATTCATCGGATCTCGACAAACACACCACAAAAAGAGTTACATCAAATAAAAAGAGAGAGAAGAAGCCATCTAGCTACTAGCTATGGACCCGAAGGTATGAAATAAACTACTCACACATCATCGGAGAGGCCATGGAGTTGATGTAGAGGCCCTCCGTGATCAATGCCCCCTCCGGCGGAGCTCCGGAAAAGGCCCCAAGATGGGATCTCTTGGGTATAGAAGGTTGCGGCGTTGGAAATAGGGTTTCGTGGTGCTCCTGGATGTTTTTGGGGTATATGAATATATATATATAGGAGAAAGAAGTAGGTCGGTGGAGCAACGAGGGCCCACGAGGAGGGAGGGCACGCCCAGGGGGGTAGGCGCGCTCCCCTACCTCGTGGCCGCCTCGTTGATTGCTTGATGTCCACTCCAAGTCCTCTGGATCACGCTTGTTCCAAAAATCACGCTCCCGAAGGTTTCATTCTGTTTGGACTCCGTTTGATATCCGTTTTCTGCGAAACACTGAAGTAGGCAAAAAAACAACAATTTGCACTGGGCCTTGGGTTAATAGGTTAGTCCCAAAAATAATATAGAAGTGTAAAATAAAGCCCATTAACATCCAAAACGGAATATATAATAGCATGGAACAATAAAAAATTATAGATACGTTGGAGACGAATCAAGCATCCCCAAGCTTAATTCCTACTCGTCCTCGAGTAGGTAAATGATAATAACGGAATTTTTGATGTGGAATGCTTTCTAGCATATTCTTAATGTAAATCTGTTTATTGTGGCATGAATATTCAGATCCGAAAGATTCAAGGTAAAAGTCTAATATTGGCATACAATTAGTAATACTTCAAGAATACTAACTAAGCAATTATGTCTTCTCAAAATAACATGGCAAAAGAAAGTTCATCCCTACAAAATCATATAGTTTGGTCATGCTCCATTTTCGTCACACAAGAATGCTCTCATCATGCACAACCCCGATGACAAGCCAAGCAATTGTTTCACACTTTAGTAATCTCAAACTTTTTTCAACTTTCACGCAATACATGAGCGTGAGCCATGGATATAGCACCATGGGTGGAATAGAATATGATGATGGGGGTTATGTGAAGAAGACAAAAAAGGAGAAAGTCTCACATCGACGCGACTAATCAATGGGCTAGGGAGATGCCCATCAATTGATGTCAATGCAAGGAGTAGGGATTGCCATGCAACGGATGCACTAGAGCTATAAATATATGAAAGCTCAACAAAAGAAACTAAGTGGGTGTGCATCCAACTTGCTTGCTCACGAAGACCTAGGGCACTTGAGGAAGCCCATTTTTGGAATATACAAGCCAAGTTCTATAACGAAAAATTCCCACTAGTATATGAAAGTGACAAAACAAGAGACTCTCTATAATAAAGATCATGGTGCTACTTTGAAGCACAAGTGTGGAAAAAAGGATAGTAGCATTGCCCTTTTTTTGCGCCTCCCTTTTTTTATTTGGGATTTCTCTTTTTTTTTCTTTGGGACAATGCTCTATTAATGATGATCATCACACTTCTATTTATTTACAACTCAATGATTACAACTCGATACTAGAACAAAGTATGACTCTATATGAATGCCTCCGGCGGTGTATCGGGACGGGCAATGAATCAAGAGTGACATGTATGAAAATTATGAATGGTGGCTTTGCCACAAATACGATGTCAACTACATGATCATGCAAGGCAATATGACAGAGATGATGCGTGTCATGATGAACGGAACGGTGGAAAGTTGCATGGGAATATATCTCGGAATGGCTATGGAAATGCCATAATAGGTAGGTATGGTGGCTATTTTGAGGAAGATATAAGGAGGTTTATGTGTGACAGAGCGTATCATATCACGGGGTTTGGATGCACCGGCGAAGTTTGCACCAACTCTCAAGGTGAGAAAGGGCATTGCATGGTATCGAAGAGGCTAGCAATGATGGAAGGGTGAGAGTGCGTATAATCCATGTACTCAACATTAGTCATAAAGAACTCACATACTTATTGCAAAAATCTACAGGTCATCAAAAACCAAGTATTATGCGCATGCTCCTAGGGGAATAGATTGTTAGGAAAAGACTATCGCTCGTCCCCGACCGCCACTCATAAGGAGGACAATCAAAGAAACACCTCATGCTTCAAATTTGTCACACAACGATCACCATACGTGCATGCTAAGGGACTTGCAAACTTCAACACAAGTATTTCTCAATTTCACAACTACTCAACTAGCACACTCTAATATCACCACCTTTATATCTCAAAACAATTATCAAGTATCAAACTTCTCCTAGTACTCAATGCACTTTTTATGAGAGTTTTTATTATACCGATCTTGGATGCCTATTATATTAGGACTAGATTCATAACCAAAGACAATTACCATGCTGTTCTAAAGTACTCTCAAAATAATATAAGTGAAGCATGAGAGATCAATTATTTCTATAAAAACCACCACCGTGCTCTAAAAGATATAAGTGAAGCACTAGAGCAAAATTATCTAGCTCAAAAGATATAAGTGAAGCACATAGAGTATTCTAATAAATTCCAATTCATGTGTGTCTCTCCCAAAAGGTGTGTACAGCAAGGATGATTGTGGTAAACTAAAAAGCAAAGACTAAAATCATATAAGACGCTCCAAGCAAAACACATATCATGTGGTGAATAATAATATAGCTCCAAGTAAAGTTACCGATGGACGAAGACAAAAGAGGGGATGCCTTCCGGGGCATCCCCAAGATTAGGCTTTTGGTTGTCCTTGGATTTTACCTTGGGGTGCCTTGTCATCCCCAAGCTTAGGCTCTTGCCACTCCTTGTTCCATAATCCATCAAATCCTTACCCAAAACTTTAAAACTTCACAACACAAAACTTAAATAGAAAATCTCATGAGCTCCGTTAGTATAAGAAAACAAACCACCACTTAAGGTACTGTAATGAACTCATTATTTATTTGTATTGGTGTTAAACCTACTGTATTTCAATTTCTCTATGGTTCATACCCTCTGATACTACTCATAGATTCATCAAAATAAGCAAACAACACGAGAAAAACAGAATCTGTCAAAAACAGAAAAGTCTCTAGTAATCTGTAGGTTTCGACTACTTATGGAACCCAAAAAATTCTAAAATAAATTTTGGGATGTGAGGAATTTATCTATTAATCATCTTCAAAAATAATTAACTAGATAGAACTCTCCAGTAAAAAATGGCAGCAAATCTCGTGAGTGCTAAAGTTTCTGTTTTTTTACAGCAAGATCGCAAAGACTTTCCCCAAGTCTTCCCAAAGGTTCTACTTGGCACAAACACTAATTAAAAGCATAAAACCACATCTAAACAGAGGCTAGATGAATTATTTATTGCTAAACAGAATCAAAAATCAAGGAACAAAAATAAAATTGGGTTGCCTCCCAACAAGCGCTATCGTTTAACGCCCCTAGCTAGGCATAAAAGCAAGGATAGATCTAGGTATTGCCATCTTTGGCATGCAATTCTTCAATCGAACACCTATAACCCTTAGGAGTTTCCTTCTTTCTACTAATGATTAAACACTTAGGCAAGAAATCGAGAAAATCATTTGTAGCAAAAGGTTCCTTAATGATAGCGAGAAAGTTGGGGTGAACACTTATGGATTTAAGATCCGCATTTTCCTTACTAGAAGTTTCACCCTTATTCTTAGGAACGTACATTAGTTTGGCAACTTTGGTAGGAGGATTTGAAGTATTCCTTACGGCAGAAAAAGCGGACCCTAAGTTGGTGATAATACCTTCAAGTTTATCAATTCTTTCGGAATCTTGGTCATCATCCTCTTATTAAAAAGCACCACAGCCTTAGCTGGATCAAGAGTACGAAGGACGTCACCAAGATGAACGTGTGCAGATCACGGAGGTGCCGTGCATTCGATACTTGATCGGTTGGATTGCGAAGACGTTTGACTACATCAATCGTGTTTCATAACGCTTCCAGTTTCGGTCTATGAGGGTACGTAGACATACTCTCCCCCTCTCGTTGCTAAGCATCTCCTAGATAGATCTTGCGTGATCGTAGATTTTTTTTTGAAATACTGCGTTCCCCAACAGTGGAATCCGAGCCAGATCTAGTCGTAGATGTTATATGCACGAGTAGAACACAAAGGAGTTGTGGGCGTGGGTATATACATATTTCTTGCCGTCACTAGTTGATTCTTGATTCAGCGGTATTGTTGGATGAAGCGGCTCAGACCGACATTACGCGTACGCTTACGCGAGACTGGTTCTACCGACGTGCTTCGCACACAGGTGGCTAGTGGGTGTCTGTTTCTCCAACTTTAGTTGAATCGGTTTCAATGAAAAGGGTTGTTTCTGAAGATCAAAATGCAATCACTATACTACATTGTGGTTTTTGATGCGTAGGTAAGAACGGTTCTTGCTAAGCCCGTAGCAGCCACGTAAAACTTGCAACAACAAAGTAGAGGACGTCTAACTTGTTTTTGCAGGGCATGTTGTGATGTGATATGGTCAATACATGATTATATACATTGTTGTATGAGAAGGTCATGTTTTGTAACACAGTAATCAGCAACTGGCAGGAGCCATATAGTTGCCACTTTATTGTATGAAATGCAATCGCCATGTAATTGCTTTATTTTATCACTAAGCGGTAGCGATAGTCGTAGAAGCAATAGTTGGAGAGACGACAATGATGCTACGATGGAGATGATGGTGTTAAGCCGGTGACGATGGTGATCATGACGGTGCTTTGGAGGTGGAGATCAAAGGCACAAGATGATGATGGCCATATCATATCACTTATATTTGATTGAATGTGATGTTTATCCTTTATGCATCTTATTTTGCTTAGTTCGGCGGTAGCATTATAAGATGATCTATCACTAAATTTCAAGGTATAGGTGTTCTCCCTAAGTATGCACCATTGCTACAGTTCGTCGTGCCAAGACACCACGTGATGATAGGGTGTGATAAGATCTACGTTCACATACAACGGGTGCAAGCCAGTTTTGCACAAGCAGAATACTCGGGTTAAACTTGACGAGCCTAGCAGATGCAGATATGGCCTCGGAACACTGAGACCGAAAGATCGAGCGTGAATCATATAGTAGATATGATGAACATAGTGATGTTCACCATTGAAAACTACTCCATCTCACGTGATGATCGGACATGGTTTAGTTGATATGGATCACGTGATCACTTAGATGATTAGAGGGATGTCTATCTAAGTGGGAGTTCTTAAGTAATATGACTAATTGAACTTTAATTTATCATGAAATTAGTACCTGATAGTATTTTGCATGTCTATGTTGTTGTAGATAAATGGCCCATGCTGTTGTTCTGTTGAATTTTAATGCGTTCCTAGAGAAAGCTAAGTTGAAAGATGATGGTAGCAGTTACATGGACTGGGTCCGTAACTTGAGGATTATCCTCATTGCTGCACAGAAGAATTACGTCCTGGAAGCACCGCTAGGTGCCAAACCCGCTGCAAGAGCAACGCCAGATGTTGTGAACACCTGGCAGAGCAAAGCTGATGACTACTCGATAGTTCAGTGTGCCATGCTTTACGGCTTAGAACCGAGACTTCCAGGACGTTTTAAACGTCATGGAGCATATGAGATGTTACAGGAGTTGAAGTTAATATTTCAATAAAATGCCCGGATTGAGAGATATGACGTCTCCAATAAGTTCCACAACTGCAAAATGGAGGAGAATAGTTCTGTCAGTGAGCATATACTCAGAATGTCTGGATACCACAATCACTTGACTCAGCTGGGAGCTAATCTTCCAGTTGATAGTGTCATTGAAGAATTCTTCAATCACTGCCACCAAGCTACAAGAGCTTCATGATGAACTATAATATGCAAGGGATGGATAAGACGATTCCCGAGCACTTGGCAATGCTAAAGGCTGCGGAGGTAGAAATCAAGAAGGAGCATCAAGTGTTGATGGTCAACAAGACCACTAGTTTCAAGAAAAAGGGTAAAGGGAAGAAGGAGAACTTGAAGAATAATGGCAAACAAGTTCTTGCTCAAGTGAAGAAGCCCAAGTCTGGACCTAAGCCTGAGACTGAGTGCTTCTACTGCAAAGGGACTGGTCACTAGAAGCAGAACTGCCCCAAGTATTTGGTGGAGAAGAAGGATGGCAAAGTGAAAGGTATATTTGATATACATGTTATTTATGTGTACCTTACTAATGCTTGCAGTAGTGCCTGGTATTTGATACTGGTTCTGATGCTAATATTTGCAACTCGAAAAAGGGCCACAGATTAAGCGAAGATTGGCTAAGGACGAGGTGACGATGCGCGTGGGAAATGGTTCCAAAGTTGATGTGATCGCCGTCGGCACGCTACCTCTACATCTCCCCTCGGGATTAGTTTTAGACCTGAATAATTGTTATTTGGTGCCAGCGTTGAGCATGAACATTATATTTGGATCTTGTTTGATGCGATACGGTTATTCATTTAAATCAGAGAATAATGGTTCTTCTATTTACATGAATAAGATCTTTTATGGTCATGCACCCTTGATGAGTGGTCTATTTTCACTAAATCTTGATAGCAGTGATACACATGTTCATAGTATTGAAGCCAAAAGATATAAGTTTAATAATGATAGTGCAACTTATTTGTGGCACTACCGTTTAGGTCATATTGGTGTAAAGCGCATGAAGAAACTCCATTCTGATGGGCTTTTGGAATCACTTGATTATGAATCACTTGATGCATGCGAACCATGCCTCATGGGCAAGATGACTAAAACTCCGTTCTCCGGAACAATGGAGCGAGCAACAGACTTGTTGGAAATAATACATACTGATGTATGCAGTCCGATGAGTGTTGATGCTCGCAGCGGGTATCATTATTTTCTTACCTTCATAGATGATTTGAGCAGATATGGGTATATCTACTTGATGAAACATAAGTCTGAAACATTTGAAAAGTTCAAAGAATTTCAGAGTGAAGTGGAAAATCATCGTAACAACAAAAATAATGTTTCTGTGATCTGATCGTGGAGGAGAATATTTGAGTTATGAGTTTGGTCTTCATTTGAAACAATGCGGAATAGTTTTGCAACTCACGCCACCTGGAACACCACAGCGTAATGGTGTATCCGAACGTCGTAACTGCACTTTATTAGATATGGTGTGATCTATGATGTCTCTTACTGATTTACCAATATCGTTTTGGGTTATGCTTTCGAGACGGCTGCATTCACGTTAAATAGGGCACCATCGAAATCCATTGAGACGACACCTTATGAACTGTGGTTTGGCAAGAAACCCAAGTTGTTGTTTCTTAAAGTTTGGGGCTGCGATACTTATGTGAAAAAGCTTCAACCCGATAAGCTCGAACCCAAATCAGAGAAATGTGTCTTCATAGGATACCCAAAAGAGGCTGTTGGGCACACCTTCTATCACAGATTCGAAGGCAATATTCGTTCCTAAGAATGGATCCTTTCTAGAGAAGGAGTTTCTCTCGAAAGAAGTGAGTGGGAGGAAAGTAGAACTTGATGAGGTAATTGTACCTGCTCCCTTATTGGAAAGTAGTTTATCATAGAAACCAGTTCCAGTGATTCCTACACCAGTAAGTGTGGAAGCTAATGACGATGATCATGAAACTTCTGATCAAGTTACTACGGAACCTCGTAGGTCAACCAGAGTAAGATCCGCACCAGAGTGGTACGGTAATCCTGTTCTGGAAGTCATGTTACTTGACCATGATGAACCTACGAACTATCAGGAAGCGATGATGAGCCCAGATTCTACAAAATGACTTGAGGCCATGAAATCTGAGATGGGATCCATGTATGAGAACAAAGCGTGGACTTTGGTTGACTTGCCCGATGATCGGCAAGCCATAGAGAATAAATGGATCTTCAAGAAGAAGCCTGACGCTGACGGTAATATTACTGTCTACACAGCTCGACTTCTTGCAAAAGGTTTTGGACAAGTTCAAGGAGTTGACTACGATGAGACCTTCTCACCAGTAGCGATGCTTAAGTCCGTCCGACTCATGTTAGTAATTGCCGCATTTTATGATTATGAAATTTGGCAAATGGAAGTCAAAACTGCATTCCTTAATGGATATCTTAAATAAGAGTTGTATATGATGCAACCGAAAGGTTTTGTCGATCCAAAAGGTGCTAACAAACTGTGCAAGATCTAGCGATCCATTTATGGACTGGTGCAAGCCTCTCGGAGTTGGAATATACGCTTTGATAGTGTGATCAAAGCATATGGTTTTATACTGACTTTTGGAGAAGCCTGTATTTACAAGAAAGTGAGTGGGAGCTCTATAGCATTTCTGATATTATATGTGGATGACATATTGCTGATCGGAAGTGATACTGAATTTCTGAATAGCATAAGAGGATACTTGAATAAGAATTTTTCAATGAAAGACCTAGGTGAAGCTGCTTATATATTGGGCATCAAGATGTATAGAGATAGATCAAGACGCTTAATTGGACTTTCACAAAGCACATACCTTGATAAAGTTTTGAAGAAGTTTAAAATGAAAGAAGCAAAGAAAGGGTTCTTGCCTATGTTACAAGGTGTGATGTTGAGTCAGACTCAATGCCTGACCACTGCCGAAGATAGAGAGAAAATGAAAGTCATTCCCTATGCTTCAGCCATAGGTTCTATCATGTATGCAATGCTGTGTACTAGACCTGATGTGTGCCTTGCTATTATTTTAGCAGGGAGGTACCAAAGTAATCTAGGAGTGGATCACTGGACAACGGTCAAGAACATCCTGAAATACCTAAAAAGGACTAAGGATATGTTTCTTTATGGAGGTAACAAAGAGGTCGTCGTAAACGGTTACGTCGATGCAAGCTTTGACACTGATCCAGATGACTCTAAGTCACAAACCGGATACGTATTTTTATTGAATGGTGGATCTGTCAGTTGGTGCAGTTCCAAGCAGAGTGTCGTGGCGGGATCTACGTGTGAAGCGGAGTACATAGATGCTTTAGAAGCAGCAAATGAAGGAGTTCATATCTGATCTAGGTGTCATACCCACTGGATCGGGTCCAATGAAAATCGTTTGTGAAAATACTGGTGCAATTGCCTTGGCAAAGGAATCTAGATTTCACAAGAGAACCAAGCACATCAAGAGACGTTTCAATTCCATCCGCGATCAAGTCAAGGAGGGAGACATAGAGATTTTTAAGATACACACGGATCTGAATGTTGCAGACCTGTTGACTAAGCCTCTCTCACGAGCAAAACATGATCAACACCAAGACTCCATGGGTGTTAGAATCATTACAATTTAATCTAGATTATTGTCTCTAGTGCAAGTGGGAGACTGAAGGAAATATGACCTAGAGGCAATAATAAAGTTGTTATTTATATTTCCTTATATCATGATAAATGTTTATTATTCATGCTAGAATTGTATTAATCGGAAACTTATTACATGTGTGAATACATAGACAAACAGAATGTCACCGGTATGCATCTACTTGACTAGCTCGTTAATCAAAGATGGTTAAGTTTCCTAACCATAGACATGAGTTGTCATTTCATGAACACGATCACATCATTAGAGAATGATGTGATTGACTTGACCCATCTGTTAGCTTAGCACTATGATCGTTTAGTTTATTGCTATTGCTTTCTCCATGACTTATACATGTTCCTATGACTATGAGATTATGCAACTCCCGAATATCGAAGGAACACTTAGTGTGCTATCAAACGTCACAACGTAACTGGGTGACTATAAAGATGCTCTACAGGTGTCTCTGATGGTGTTTGTTGAGTTGGCATAGATTGAGATTAGGATTTGTCACTCCGATTGTCGGAGAGGTATCTCTGGGCCCTCTCGGTAACGCACATCACTATAAGCCTTGCAAGCAATGTGACTAATGAGTTAGTTGCGGGATGTTGCATTACGGAACGAGTAAAGAGACTTGCCGGTAACGAGATTGAACTAGGTATTGAGATACCGATGATCGAATCTCAGGCAAGTAACATACCGATGACAAAGGGAACAACGTATGTTGTTATGCGGTTTGACTGATAAAGATCTTCGTAGAATATGTAGGAACCAATATGAGCATCCAGGTTCAGCTATTTGTTATTGGCCGGAAGTGAGTCACGGTCGTGTCTACATAGTTCTCGAACCCATAGGGTCTGCACACTTAACGTTCGATGACGACCGGTATTATGAGTTTATGTGTTTTGATGTACCGAAGGTAGTTCGGAGTCCCGAATGTTATCACGGACATGACGAGGAGTTTCTAAATTGTCGAGACATAAAGATCAATATATTGGAAGGCTATGTTTGGACATCGGAATGGTTCTGGATGAGTTCGGGCATTTACCGGAGTACCGGGGGTTACCGGAACCCCTCGGGGAGTCAATGGGCCTTATTGGGCCTTAGTGGGAGAGAGGAGGAGGCTGCCAGGTGGAGGGCGCCCCCAAGCCCAATCCGGATTTGGTGGGGGGCCACCCCTGATAACCCACAAGTATAGGGGATCGCAACAGTTTTCGAGGGTAGAGTATTCAACCCAAATTTATTGATTCGACACAAGGGGAGCCAAAGAATATTCTCAAGTATTAGCAGCTGAGTTGTCAATTCAACCACACCTGGAAACTTAATATCTGTAGCAAAGTATTTAGTAGCAAAGTAATATGATAGTAGTGGTAATGATAGCAAAAGGTAACGGTAACAAAAGTAGTGTGTTTGGTATTTTGTAGTGTGATACGTCTCCAACGTATCTATAATTTTTGATTGCTCCATGCTATATTATCTACTGTTTTGGACATTATTGGGCTTATTATCCACTTTTATATTATTTTTGGGACTAACCTATTAACCGGAGGCCCAACCCAGAATTGCTGTTTTTTTGCCTGTTTTAGGGTTTCGAAGAAAAGGAATATCAAACGGAGTCCAAACGGAATGAAACCTTCGGGAACGTGATTTTCTCAACAAACAAGACCAGGGAGACTTGGACCCTACATCAAGACACAAAAGAGGAGGCCACGAGGTAGGGGGGCGCGCCTACCCCCCCAGGCGCGCCCTCCACCCTCGTGGGCCCCCTGTTGCACCACCGACGTACTCCTTCCTCCTATATATACCTACGTACCCCAAACGATTAGATACGGAGCCAAAAACCTAATTCCACTGCCGCAACTTTCTGTATCCATGAGATCCCATCTTGGGGCCTGTTCCGGAGCTCCGCCGGAGGGGGCATCGATCACGGAGGGCTTCTACATCAACACCATAGCCTCTCTGATGAAGTGTGAGTAGTTCACCTCAGACCTACGGGTCCATAGTTATTAGCTAGATGGCTTCTTCTCTCTTTTTGGATCTCAATACAATGTTCTCCCCCTCTCTTGTGGAGAACTATTCGATGTAATCTTCTTTTTCCGGTGTGTTTGTTGAGATCGATGAATTGTGGGTTTATGATCAAGTCTATCTATGAATAATATTTGAATCTTCTCTGAATTCTTTTATGTATGATTGGTTATCTTTGCAAGTCTCTTCGAATTATCAGTTTGGTTTGGCCTACTAGATTGATCTTTCTTGCAATGGGAGAAGTGCTTAGCTTTGGGTTCAATCTTGCGGTGTCCTTTCCCAGTGACAGTAGGGGCAGCAAGGCACATATTGTATTGTTGCTATCGAGGATAAAAATATGGGGTTTTCATCATATTGCATGAGTCTATCCCTCTACATCATGTACCCTTGCTTAAGGCGTTACTCTGTTTTTAACTTAATACTCTAGATGCATGCTGGATAGCGGTCAATGAGTGGAGTAATAGTAGTAGA
Source organism: Triticum urartu (assembly GCF_056163025.1). Lineage (NCBI taxonomy): Eukaryota > Viridiplantae > Streptophyta > Magnoliopsida > Poales > Poaceae > Triticum > Triticum urartu. The sequence continues at coordinate 536,113,562 of NC_141874.1, forward strand.
TGTAGGCAGGAGTCAGTCTACTTGTCTCGGACGTGATGCCTATATACATGATGATACCTAGATATTCTCATAACTATGCTCAATTCTGTCAATTGCTCAACAGTAATTTGTTCACCCACCGTAGAATACTTATGCTCTCGAGAGAAGCCACTACTGACACCTATGGCCCCGGGTCTATCTTCATCATATTAATCTCCTACTACTTAGTTATTTCCTTTGAGTTTTACTTTGCCTTTATTTTACTTTACATCTTTATCACAAAAATACCAAAAATATTATCTTATCATATCTATCAAATCTCACTCTCGTAAGTGGACGTGTAGGGATTGACAACCCCTATTCGCGTTGGTTGCGAGGATTTATTTGTTTTGTGCAGGTACGAGGGACTCGTGCATAGCCTGCTACTGGATTGATACCTTGGTTCTCAAAAACTAAGGGAAATACTTACGCTACTTTGCTGCATCATCCCTTCCTCTTCGGGGAAAACCAACGCAATGCTCAAGAGGTAGCATAGTGATGATAGCAATAGCAACGGAAAAGTAAATAAGCGGAGAACAATATATGGAAAGCTTGTAGGCAATGGATCAATGATGGAGAATTATGCCAGATGTGGTTCATCATGTAACAGTCATAACCTAGGGTGACACAGAACTAGCTCCAATTCATCAATCTAATGTAGGCATGTTTTCCAAATATAGTCATATGTGCTTATGGAAAAGAACTTGCATGACATCCTTTGTCCTACCCTCCCGTGGCAGCGGGGTCCTAGCGAAAACTAAGGGATATTAAGGCCTCCTTTTAATAGAGTACCGGACCAAAGCATTAACACATAGTGAATACATGAACTCCTGAAACTACGGTCATCACCGGTAAGTATCCCGATTATTGTCACTTCGGGGTTAACGGATCATAACACATAGTAGGTGACTATAGACTTGCAAGATAGGATCAAGAAATCTCATATATTTATGAAAACATAATAGGTTCAGATCTGAAATCATGGCACTCGGGCCCTAGTGACAAGCATTAAGCATAGCAAAGTCATAGCAACATCAATCTCAGAACATAGTGGATACTAGGGATCAAACCCTAACAAAACTAGCTCGATTACATGATAAATCTCATCCAACCCATCACCGTCCAGCAAGCCTACAGTGGAATTACTCACGCACGGCGGTGAACATCATGAAATTGGTGATGGAGGATGGTTGATGATGACGGACTCCAGATCAGCCCTCCCGAGAGGTTTTAGGGCTTGGCGGCGGCTCCGTATTGTAAAACGTGATGAATCCTTCTTCTTTATTTTTTCTCCCCGAAAGCAAATATATAGAGTTGGAGTCGAGGTCGGAGGAGCTCCAGGGGGCCCACGAGGTAGGGGGGCGCGCCCCCACCCTTGTGGCTAGGGTGTGGGCCCCATGGACTTCATCTTTTGCAAGGATTTTTTGTTATTTCCAGAAAGATGTTCCGTGAAGTTTCATGTCATTCCGAGAAATTTTGTTTCTGCACATAAATAACACCATGGTAATTCTGCTGAAAACAGCGTCAGTCCGGGTTAGTTCCATTCAAATCATGCAAGTTAGAGTCCAAAACAAGGGCAAAAGTGTTTGGAAAAGTAGATACGATGGAGACGTATCAACTCCCCCAAGCTTAAACCTTTGCTTGTCCTCAAGCAATTCAGTTGACAAACTGAAAGTGATAAAGAAAAACTTTTACAAACTCTGTTTGCTCTTGTTGTAAATATGTAAATCCAGCATTCAAGTTTTCAGCAAAGATTATGAACTAACCATATTCACAATAACATTTAGGTCCCATGTTTACTCATATCAATGGCATAATCAACTAGCGAGCAATAATAATAAATCTCGGATGACAACACTTTCTCAAAACAATCATAATATGATATAACAAGATGGTATCTCGCTAGCCCTTTCTGAGACCGCAAAACATAAATGCAGAGCACCTTTAAAGATCAAGGACTGACTAGACGTTGTAATTCATGGTAAAAGAGATCCAGTCAAGTCATACTCAATGTAAACTAACAGTAATGAATGCAAATGACAACGATGCTCTCCAACTAGTGATTTTTAATAAGAGGATGATGACTCAACATGAAAGTAAATAGATAGGCCCTTCGCAGAGGGAAGCAGGGATTCGTAGAGGTGCCAGAGCTCGGTTTTGAAATAGAGGTGAATAATATTTTGAGCGGTATACTTTCATTGTCAACATAACAACCAAGAGATGGCGATATCTTCCATGCTACACACATTATAGGCAGTTCCCAAACAGAATGGTAAAGTTTATACTCCCCCTCCACCAACAAGCATCAATCCATGGCTTGCTCGAAACAACGAGTGCCTCCAACTAACAAGAGTCCCAGGGGGAGTTTGGTTTGCAATTATTTTGATTTAGTTTGCATAAAGCATGGGACTGGACATCCCGGTGACCAGCCATTTTCTCGTGAGTGAGGAGCGGAGTCCACTCCTCTTGAGAATAACCCGCCTAACATGGAAGATACGGACAACCCTAGTTGATACATGAGCTATTCGAGCTTACAAAACAGGATATTTATTTGAAGGTTTAGAGTTTGGCACATACAAATTTACTTGGAACGGCAGGTAGATACCGTATATAGGTAGGTATGGTGGATTCATATGGAATAACTTTGGGGTTTATGGAGTTGCATGCACAAGTAGTATTCCCGCTTAGTATAGGTGAAGGCTAGCAAAAGACTGGGAAGCGACCAGCTAGAGAGCGACAACCGTCATGAACATGCATTAAACTTAATCAACACCGAATGCAAGCATGAGTAGGATATAATCCACCATGAACATAAATATCGTGAAGGCTATGTTGATTTTGTTTCAACTACATGCATGAACATGCGCCAAGTCAGGTCACTTAAATCATTCAGAGGAGGATACCACCCTATCATATCACATCACAACCATTTTAATAGCATGTTGGCACGCAAGGTAAACCATTATAAGCTTCTAGCTAATCAAGCATGGCACAAGAAACTATGATCTCTAGTTGTCATTGCAAACATGTTTATTCATAATAGGCTGAATCAGAAACGATGAACTAATCATATTTACAAAAACAAGAGAGGTCGAGTTCATACCGACTTTTCTCATCTTAGTCAGTCCATCATATATCGTCATAATTACCTTTCACTTGCACGACCGAATGATGTGAATAATATTAAGAGTGCACGTGCATTGGACTAAGCTGGAATCTGCAAGCATTCAATAAACAGGAGAAGACAAGGCAATATGGGCTCTTTTGTCAGATCAACAATAATGCATATAAGAGCCACTTCAAAAATTTAATCATGGTCTTCTCCTATTGACCCCCAAAGAAAAGAAAAGAAATAAAACTATTTACACGGGAAAGCTCCCAACAAGTAAAAGAAGAACATGAAATATTTTTGGGTTTTCTTTTTAATTACTACTACAAGCATGGAAAGTAAACTAATTAAAAGCTACAACTAATTTTTTGGGTTTTTCTTAAGGTTTATTAAACACACAAGTAGAAAGCATAAAAAGGGAACTAAACTAGCATGGATGATACAATGAAAAAGTATAAGCACCGACATCTAGCAATAAGTGTGTGAACATGAATGTAATGTCGGTGGGAAATACGTACTCCCCCAATCTTAGGCTTTTGGCCTAAGTTGGTCTATGGCCACGGCTGGCCTGGCAGATATCCATAGTAATAGTTGGGGTCGTACTGCGATGAAGAAGACTCTGATTGCCACTGGTTGGCAATCATCTCCGGATCCCAATGGTAATTAGACTGTCATGGAGGATCAACTTGTGGTTCCAACTCTGGCTCTGTGGCTGATGTAGGGTTCCGGTAGGCATGAATAGCCTCTAACGGGACAAGGTACAGGCCTGAAGATAAATCAAACAAGGAAGGATCAGGTAGGGTAATAGTCTCAGGATGATGTTTATGAAAGAACAATTTGTATTTAAGCTCCCCTTCCCTATTCTTAACAATAAAATCGTGTGCCACCATACTCTTATAATCTAAATAAACACGAGGCATCAATTTTTCTTCCTTTTCATAATGCCTAATAGGTATGTTAAAATGTGCAGCTAGGCGTGAAGCATAGATGCCCCCAAAGATGGGGCCGTTTGTACGGTTCAGACTTAACCGTTTAGCAATAATACCACCCATACTAACAGAGTTATCACTGAATAAACCATGGAACAAAATAATAATATCAGGAACACTAAGGTTTCCACAGTTTCCATGACCAATTAAGCAACGACTAGCAAATATTGCAAAGTAGCGTAAAACAGGAAAATGTATGCTAGTGATTCGTGCATCGGAAACCTTCCTTGTTTCCCCTACAGTGATGGTATCAATAAACCCATCCACATCGCTGCGATGTGGTTCCTCTGTTGTGCCCTCGAAAGAGACCAAACAAACCTGACAAAAATCATAAAGTGACATCTCCTTATGCTCATCATATAAATAAAACTCCACCATAGGTGGTGAGCTCCTAGAATGGAAATGAAAGTTTTGCACAAAGATATTGGTGAGTAAGAGATACTGGTCGCGTTGGTCGTGGAGGAAGGCGGTGAGGCCTGCATTCTCAGCCAATTCACAAAAATCATCATAAATCCCGGCTACTCTCAAGAAATCATCGGAGGGCCATTCACACGGCCTAACCTCCGCGGTGCGAGGCAGATTATATTTGGGCTTCTTTGCTTCTTCATTTTGCTTTTCCTTCGAGCTTCGGCTCGATGAGCCCCTCAAAGATCTCATCATTATTCTCTAAAAAATTCTGAAATTTTTAGTAACTTCAAACAAAAGTGAACCAAGCTCAACAAAATTGATAGCAACAACTCCTACAAGTGCCTAGAGCCTATATCATGCATCAAAACTACTTGGAACCATATAAATTTGACACGCAAGCTCAAGAACAGGGTCACCTAGGCAACACAAATTTTGCAATGAATAAAGCACTAGAACAAAAACTAAGTGGACCAATGGAGGAGTCACATACGAAGGAACAATCTCCCCAAGCAATTTTGTGAGAGGTGCTTTGAGCAAGGAGATCGAAAATGGCAGCAAAATGAGCTTGGACTCGGGTTTGGGCTGGATATTCGTGTTTGTGGGAGGAAGAAGGAGTGTGTGGGTGTAGGAATAAGTGGAGGAGGGCCACCATGGGCCAACGAGGTAGGGGGCGTGCCCAGGGGGGTAGGGCGCGCCCTCCACCCTTGTGGCCAGGTGGATATCCCCCGTGCTGTGTTCTCGGTGCCAAATATTCTCAAATATTTCAGAAAAAAATCATATTTAAATTTCAGGGCATTTGGAGAACTTTTATTTTCGGGGTATTTTTATATTGCACGGATAATTCAGATAACAGACAGAGAAATACTATTTTTATTTTATTTAATATAAATAAAAAAAAGTAAAAGGAGGGTATAGAAGGTTGTGCCTTCTAGTTTCATCCATCTCATGCTCATCAAAAGGAATCCACTAACAAGGTTGATCAAGTCTTGTTAACGAACTCATTCCGAATAACATGGAATCGGAGAAATTTTGAATAACACTATGTTACCTCAACGGGGATATGCACATCCTCAATAATAAAAATATCATATTTCTTCTTGACAATAGGAAGAGCAAATTCAAAACCTCCAAATATAATCGATGGAATTTTTCCAATAGAGTTGATACTATGAACTTGAGCTTGTTTCCTCGAAAAGTGTACCGTATGCTCATTACCATTAACATGAAAAGTGACATTGCCTTTAGTGCAATCAATAAAATTCCCTGCAGTATTCAAAAAGGGTCTTCCAAGAATAATAGACATACTATCGTCCTTGGGAATATCAAGAATAACAAAGTCCGTTAAAATAGTAACGGTTGCAACCACAACAGGCACATCCTCACAAATGCCGACAGGTATATCAGTTGATTTATCAGCCATTTGCAAAGATATTTCAGTAGGTGTCAACTTATTCAAATCAAGTCTACGATATAAAGAGACACTACAATAGGACCCCCACTATAGCAACACATCTTTCCGTATCTAAAAGTGCATATATGCGTTGTTAGTGTCTTTACCAACGGTTTAGGATTCGTAGCCTTATCCAGTGTTGTTAGCGCACATTCCAACGCTTATACTACCATTGGTAAAAGAGACCGTTGCAAGAATACAACACATAAAACATACCCACGCAACACTTTTATATGTTGCTACTTAATGTACACGAAGCAGGATCCCATTGCTTGGCAACAAAGAATTTGCAACGTTTCAAGTGTTGATACTTATATGATGTGAATAATAATAATAATATTATTATATATATAATAATATATTGCAAGCAATTAAATTAAACCTCCACGTAATGGTGATAACTATGTACATGTGAAGAAAAAACAAAAGAATATACTCATGGGAGGTAGAACTCATATATTAGATAAGACTGTTGGATTACAATAGTGGATGTTACACAAGGAACATCATCAAAATGTGATGCATAATCCAAATATTTTCTTGACAGCGGAACTTAAACTAAAAGCATCCATCAATATCCGTACAACTAATCTAAAAGTTAACCGAGGAACATCATCCAACAAGAACATCATCCCTGAAACTTAACCAAAACTGAAAGCATCCATCATCATCATCATGAACAGGACATGATCATCATCATCATCTTTGTAGTATACTTGCCACACACCCATATAATCATCCATATATCCTTTGAATCTACAGACAAAAATATGAATTGTTAACACACAATACATTGACAAGATGCAAGTAGTGACAGAAGAATGTTAGTCATTGTGTCTGCTAGTATATCTCTATATGCAAACTCCAGAAATTCATCTACACCACGCGAGTACTGTGTAATTTCTCTAGGAAATCACAATGGTAATTTGGTCGATTCTAAAACCATTGCACACTACATAAACAAATATTACTGCAGTTATAACCATTAATGAATTACAAAAGCTTAGCTTGTTAATATATTGTTTACGGTATAAGTTCCTATCATCATACAACAGAAATTCACAATTATATTGTTTTTCGACAATGCAAGGATCCTCCTCCCAGTGATTGCAACATAGCAGGCAAATTTGTTTTTCAAACATTGTAAAAAAGCTAGTAAGGTTACTCTACTATGCGTACTAGTCGTCAATGTTTGCTCTGGCAAACATTTTTGTGTTTCACATTGTTAGCTGGGAATAAGTACTATGGTGATCTGAAATTGTTAGCTCAGATCTGACATCAGTAATGGTTTCTCCTTACGCTATTTCTCTTTAAGAAAAAAATATGAGAGAAATTATGTATGCTTGGAGACCAGATGTCTCCCCAACTGATGTGGTTGGAGAAAGGAGGTGCTGCAGAATACAGTTATTAGAACGCTTGGTCACTGCAAAGTCATGATACAATCAAACAAGAAAAACATCCAAAACAAATCGTGAGTAAAATTAGATAGTGAAACACACTCGATGAAAAATTTATACATATAAAAATTATATAATATCATCACGACTTAATTTAAGGGGTTCATGTTGTATATCAAGCCCATTATTTTACAATATTCAGCTTGTATTAGTGACACTTGCAGAAAACATCTTACCGTATATATACAACTAGATATTCGACTATAGATACATATCAAATATGTCGAATATTTTACAGGATAGGATTTCTCTGAGTCATCCACTATGTTTTACCATGTACATCTCTTCTTTTGACTAAAGTATACACTGTCAACACCCTGTAAATTCCTACTATAAATATATACCAAAGGACACGTCAAAGAGTTGAATTCTGTTACCACGTGGTAGAAAACTACAACACAATAATGGGATAACATGCGAAGTTGCTGGAGAAAGAAGAGAGATGAAATCGACATGAGCAAACTCCAGCACAATAATGGGCTAATGTGCATGCGTGCATGCCCATGTGCGTGCATGGCTAAGAACTTAATTAACGAAGCCATAAAATTATTTTGGCTAACCTTATACATGACCTATTAAATTATCACCACCACATATAATTATTTGTGTTTGTCCTTCCTCAACGGCAGCACATATATTTTCTCATTCAGAAAAACAAGCTATGATGAAACTGACCTTGTCAGATAAAATATAAGGTAGAATTGGTAATTGTCAAGGTCATCCTCTCCTCCGCTTGCATGCACATACTTGCACTGGTACACAGTGCTACTTAGCTCAAGTAAACATTTTTTTTCTTTGAAACTGAAAAGAAACCGTGAAAATTTATGTGCTGCAAATACAATAGAACAACATATGTTTTTTGATACATAGTGACATCATTTTTACAAATTGCACAAACAATTATAATTAAGATGTACCTCAAAATATTAAGGAAGGTACAAAAAATATCTACCAAACATAAGGACGATCATAATTTTTATACTATGAGCTTATGCTTTTGCACATGCATCACACAGACTAGTGGGACTATATATGTATATAATTGTATTAACTGCTGTGTATAAAGAAATAGCCACCATGCTGATATTAAACTAATCGTGCACCTGCAGACATCTATAAACTAGCACATATACTGAAGCATCACACGTTCAAGTTAGTTAGGCTACAGTTATGCATGCAATTTAATAGAATTAGCGCTTACACCATGGGTGGAGGCACGGTGATGCGACCAATTAGACCTCTGAGCAAATATGATTAGAAAGAAAAAGAGCCCATTGCGTGAGGAACTAACAAACATCTAAGTTACGGCGGTCAGGTAGTCAGGCCTGAGTAGATGGCCGTGATACAGCACTCACTTGTACAACAACTCTGCGTAAAGTTCTCACTTCTACAACAATTCACTGGAACATGTGAACACTGCTACCTACTTCAGCTGTAATAAGGTTTAAAAAGGTTCTTTTTCCAATGGAAATATGACTATATGACAGAGTGACTGATCAGGCCTACATCTTGGCACGTAAGCAGAAAGTGGGACTTTGAATCATCAACATCAACCACGAGCCTATTATACAATTAGTCAAACACATAATCAACGACATCAACCAACGAGTGCATAATCAAGTTTCACTTACATGGGCTTGTGACAAGCTCCTAAGGCATAACTAAAATCAGTTTAATCGCAGCAAGATGCTTCAGCTAGAAGCACCCCTCCGCACCAACCATCTATAATTCAACTTGTCGGTCATTATCAGGGACTGACATGTCGTAAGTAGCAATTCCCAACTAGAGTAGACTGAAGTGAAGCAGAGCAAGATGGGGAAAATAAAATTGGGAGAAGAGAAGCGGTCTGGCTCACCACGGTAGCGCGATCGCGAGGGTGGTTGTAGTGGCAACTCTTCCAGTAGCTGCAGGCCCTCTTGCGGAGGTAGTAGATGCAGTTGGTCGTCGAAGGGGAGTGGTGACGAGAGGACGGTGCGACAGGAAGCAGGTCGCAAGGGAGTGTTGACTAGCGACGGCACGCCGGGATGGAGGATCGCAGGGGGAGTGGTGAGGGCCTGAGGGGCGGCCTTCCAGGATGGAGGATCGCAGGGGCATGGTGACTGGTGAGGGCCGGCGCTCCCGTATGCAGGTAGGTCGAGGGGCAGCGGCTGGCGTGGGATCCTATAGGATCGAGAGGAATAGGGAGGCTGGGGAAAGGTAATGACCTAGATTAATCGTGAAAGCCAACTTGGGCCGGGCTAGACAAGAGGCTGGGTTAGTGCGTTGGGCTAGTTGTGGCCGGTTGCAATCTACAACGCATATGCTACAATACTTATTATTCGTATCTACTGTGAATTTTTCAACATATAGTCAAAACGTTGTAGAATATTTGTTGCTTTATAGCGGGTTTTCTTATAGTGAGAGAGGCATAACACTAACACCGTCTCCAAGATCACATAAAGCAGTTTTGACATAGTTTCTTTTAATGGAGCATGGTATAGTGGGTACTCCTGGATCTCCAAGTTTTTTAGGTATTCCACCTTTAAAAGTATAATTAGCAAGCATGATGGAAATTTCAGCTTCCGGTATCTTTCTCTTATTTGTAACAATTTCTTTCATATACTTAGCATAAGGATTCATTTTAAGCATATCAATTAATCGCATACTCAAAAAGATAGGTCTAATCATTTCAGCAAAGCGCTCAAAATCCTCATCATCCTTTTTCTTGGATGGTTGGGAGGAAAAGGCATGGGTTTCTGAACCCATGGTTCTCTTTCTTTACCATGTTTCCTAGCAACAAAGTCTTTCTTATCATAACGTTGATTCTTTGATTGTGGGTTATCAAGATCAACAACAGGTTCAATTTCTATATCATTATCATTACTAGGTTGAGCATCATTATGAACATTATCATTAACATTATCACTAGTTTCAGGTTCATTACCAGATTGTGTTTCAGCATGAAAAATAGAAATATCATTTGGATTCTCAGGTGGTTGAGCAATAGGTTCACTAGAAGCATGCAAAGTCCTATCATTTTTCTTTTTCTTCCTTTTAGAAGGACTAGGTGCATCTATATTATTTCTCTGAGAATCTTGCTCAATTCTCTTAGGATGGCCTTCAGGATACAGAGGTTCCTGAGTCATTCTACCAGTTCTAGTAGCCACTCTAACAGCATAATCATTATTCTTACTATTCAATTCATTGAGCAAATCATTTTGAGCTTTAAGTACTTGTTCTACTTGAGTGGTAACCATAGAAGCATGTTTACTAATAAGTTTAAGTTCACCTTTAACATTAGCCATATAATCACCCAAGTGTTCAAGCATATTTGAATTGTATTTCAATTGTCTACCAAAATAAGCATTGAAGTCTTCTTGCTTAACCATACATTTATCAAACTCATCTAAGCATGGGCTAGCAAACTTAGTAAATGGGATTTCAGCTTTATCATATCTATAGAGAGAATTTACCTTTACTACCTGTGTCGGGTTATCAAGACCATGAGTTTCTTCAATAGGTAATGGATTAAGATCATATGTTTCTTCAACAAGCAGTAAATTAAGACCGTGTATTTCTTCAATAGGAGGTAAATTCTTAACATCTTCGGCTTTAATACCTTTTTCTTTCATATATTTCTTTGCCTCTTGCATATCTTCAGGACTGAGATATAGAACACCTCTCTTCTTCGGAGTTGGTTTAGGAATAGGCTCAGGAAGTGTCCAATTATTTTCATTTGTCAACATATTATTCAATAGAATTTTAGCTTCATCCTGTGTTCTTTCCCTGAAAACAGAACCAACACAACTATCGAGGTAATCTCTGGAAGCATCGGTTAGTCCATTATAAAAGATATAAAGTATTTCATTTTTCTTAAGAGGGTGATCAGGCAAAGCATTAAGTAATTGGAGAAGCCTCCCCCAAGCTTGTGGGGGACTCTCTTCTTCAATTTGCACAAAATTATAGATATCCCTCAAAGCATCTTGTTTCTTATGAGCAAGGAAATATTTAGAAGAGAAGTAATAAATCATATCCTGGGGACTACGCACACAACCAGGATCAAGAGAATTAAACCATATCTTAGCATCGCCCTTTAATGAGAACGGAAATATTTTAAGGATATAAAAGTAGCAAGTTCTCTCATCTTTAGTGAACAGGGTGGCAATATCATTGAATTTAGTAAGATGTGCCACAACAGTTTCATATTCACAGTCATGAAAAGGATCAGATTCAACCAAAGTAATTATATCAGGATCAACAGAGAATTCATAATTCTTATCAGTAACATAGATAGGTGAAGTAGCAAAAGCATGGTTAGGTTTCATTCTAGCATTAAGAGATTGCTGCTTCCATTTAGCTAATAACCTCTTGAGTTCGTATCTATCTTTGCAAGCTAAAATAGCTAGAGCAACTTCTTTTTCAAAAGCATAACCCTCAGGAATAACAGGTGATTCATATTCATTAGAGGGAGAGACTTCATCATCACTTTCATCAATATTATCAGATTCAATATTTTCATTCTCTCTAACCCTAGGAAGTTGTTCATCAAGAAATTCACCAAGTGGCACAGTAGTATCAAGCATAGAAGTAGTTTCATCATAAGTATCATGCATAACAGAAGTGGCATCATCAATAACATGCGACATATCAGAACGAATAGCAGAAGCAGGTTTAAGTGTCACAAGCTTACTCAAAACAGATGGTGAATCAAGTGCAGAGCTAGATGGCAGTTCCTTACCTCCCATCGTAGTTGAGGGATAAATCTTGGTTTTTGGATCTCTCAAGTTCTTCATAATGATAAGCAGATATAAATCCCAAGTGTCTCAAAGAGTAGAGCTATGCTCCCCGGCATCGGTGCCACAAAATAGTCTTGATAACCCACAAGTATAGGGGATCGCAACAGTTTTCGAGGGTAGAGTATTCAACGCAAATTTATTGATTCGACACAAGGGGAGCCAAAGAATATTCTCAAGTATTAGCAGCTGAGTTGTCAATTCAACCACACATGGAAACTTAATATCTGCAGCAAAGTATTTAGTAGCAAAGTAATATGATAGTAGTGGTAACGATAGAAAAAGGTAACGGTAACAAAAGTAGTGTTTTTCGTATTTTGTAGTGATGATAGCAATAGCAACGGAAAAGTAAATAAGCGGAGAACAATATATGGAAAGCTCGTATGCAATGGATCAGTGATGGAGAATTATGCCGGATGTGGTTCATCATGTAACAGTCATAACCTAGCGTAACACAGAACTAGCTCCGATTCATCAATGTAATGTAGGCATGTATTCCGAATATAGTCATACGTGCTTAGGGAAAAGAACTTGCATGACATCTTTTGTCCTACCCTCCCATGGCAGCGGGGTCCTAGCGGAAACTAAAGGATATTAAGGCCTCCTTTTAATAGAGTACCGGACCAAAGCATTAACACATAGTGAATACATGAACTCCTCAAAGTATGGTCATCACCGGTAAGTATCCCGATTAATGTCACTTCGGGGTTAACGGATCATAACACATAGTAGGTGACTATAGACTTGCAAGATAGGATCAAGAACTCTCATATATTGATGAAAACATAATAGGTTCAGATCTGAAATCATGGCACTCGGGCCCTAGTGACAAGCATTAAGCATAGCAAAGTCATAGCAACATCAATCTCAGAACATAGTGGATACTAGGGATCAAACCCTAACAAAACTAACTCGATTACATGATAAATCTCATCCAACCCATCACCGTCCAGCAAGCCTACAATGGAATTACTCACGCACAGCGGTGAGTATCATGAAATTGGTGATGGAGGATGGTTGATGATGACGATGGCGACGGATTCCCCTCTCCGGAGCCCCGAACGGACTCCAGATCAGCCCTCCGAGAGGTTTTAGGGCTTGGCGGCGGCTCCGTATCGTAAAACGCAATGAATCCTTCTTCTTTATTTTTTTCTCCCCGAAAGCAAATATATAGAGTTGGAGAAGAGGTTGGAGGAACTCCAGGGGGCCCACGAGGTTGGGGGGCGCGCCCTAGGGGGGCAGGCGCGCCCCCCACCCTCGTGGCTAGGGTGTGGGCCCCTTGGACTTCATCTTTTGCAAGGATTTTTTATTATTTTCGAAAAGATGTTCCGTGAAGTTTCAGGTCATTCCGAGAACTTTTGTTTCTGCACATAAATAACACCATGGTAATTCTGCTGAAAATAGCGTCAGTCCAGGTTAGTTCCATTCAAATCATGCAAGTTAGAGTCCAAAACAAGGGCAGAAGTGTTTGGAAAAGTAGATACGTTGGAGACGTATCACCCCCATTTCCTTCCCTCTCTCCCCCTCTTCCTTATTCTCCTACTCCAACTAGGAAGGGGGGAAACCTACTCCTATTGGGAGCAGGACTCCCCCGCGCCCTATGAGGGCCGGCCCTCCCGTCCTCCACTCCTTTATATACGGTGGAGGGGGGCACCCCAAAGACACACATGTTGATTGTTTAGCCGTGTGCGGTGCCCCCTCCACAGAATTCCACCTTGGTCATATTATTGTAGTGCTTAGGCGAAGCCCTGCGTTGGTAACTTTATCATCACCGTCATCACGCCGTCGTGCTGAAGAAACTCTCCCTCGGCCTCAGCTGGATCAAGAGTATGAGGGACGTCACCGAGTTGAACGTGTGCAGATCGCGGAAGTGTCGTGCATTCGGTACTTGATCGGTTGGATTGCGAAGACGTTCGACTACATCAACCGCGTTTCATAACGCTTCCGCTTTCGGTCTATGAGGGTATGTAGACATACTCTCCCCCTCTCGTTGCTATGCACACTACAAAAAAAACACACTTCCGTGATGATACGTGTTTGTCACAGTAGGTCGCTTTTTTTTTCATGCATGTACATCCATGACAAATTTATGACAGAATCAAGATAGTCATACCTATGCTGTCGTAGAAGTGTTCGATGACATTACCAAAATTATCATCACGGAAGTGTCCACTTCCATGACGATAAATCGTGCGTCACAGAAGTGCTTTCATCAAGGGTGACCGACACGTGGCATCCACCATAACGGAACGCCATTAAGCTATCGGGTCAGGTTTTGGATCCGATAACCCGTTAACAGCCCCGACCAATGGGGATTTTCCACGTGTAAAATCATCATTGGCTGGAGGAAACACGTGTCGGCTCATCGTTGGGACAGATGTCAACCACTCATTGGACGGAAGGCGCCTATGATACGTCGACATGTGGCACGACCCAATAGAGGCCCATTCCTGTGAAAAGGCCGGCCCTTTTGACTTGGTCAAAAGGTGGCGGGCCGGCCCATGGAAAGCCTATTAACGGCCTGTTCGCATATAGCCCATTTACAGCCCACTAACCCAAGGCCCATTACGCCCTATCCGAATTAGGCCTAGTAGCATCATCTGGGCCATCCAATATGATTCCAGCCCATTTTCACTTCTGGCCCATGTATGGCCCATGACGTCTTTCGGCCCATATGAGGCCCTATGTAACTCTTGGCCTATTAACGGCCCGTGGTGAAACTGGCCCGTAATTTACAGTGTACCACTTTACACCCATTAACGGCCCCTAGTGAAACTGGCCCGTAATGAACAGTGTATCACTTTATACCCATTACCGGCCCGTTATTCCGTTGGGCCGTTTCTAGCCCATGTTATCTTTCGGCCTTCTTAGAGCCCATTTATTCTTGGGCTCATTTCCAGCATTCATTTACTTATGGCCCGTTACTGTCATTTTCTTCTTGTGGGCCAAATTCAGCCCGTGGTTATAGTTGGCCCGTTTGTGGTCCGTTAATACGTTGGTCTGTTTTCATAGCGTCATCAAATACGACCTATTAACGATGGCCCATTACGGTCGGCCCATGAACGGACGATTCCAACTCTAGCCCGTTTATGGCCATAATGCGGCCTGTTATTGGCCCATGTTTGGCCAATCGATTATACGGCCCGTATAAGGCCCATTGATTATACGGCCCGTAGAAGGCCCATTGTTTCTACGGCCCGTAGAAGGCCTACTGTTTCTACGGCCCGTAGAAGGCCCACTATTTCTATGACCCGTAGGAGGCCCAGTGTCACTACAGTAAATATTAGCCCATGGTTATTGTGGCCTAGTTTTAAAAAATAGCTTATTGCAGCCACTAGTTAACCGCGGAAAAAGAACTGCAATGAATACAAGCAAACAAATAAACAAGACAACAAGGAAATAAATAAGCAAGCAACTAATGCTAGGCTATCACGGCTATTACACATATTACATCCAGTGGGCATCAAAGTTCGCCACCAGTGCAAATATAGGGAACAAAGCAGCATATCATATACACTGGCCGTCAAAATTGGCCACCAGTGCAAATAAACACGGCAGCAAAACAAGAGCATAACTGAAACAAATTCAGAAGAGCTCAAGAAACGTTATCCTAGGTATCCACCATGCTGGCAATAAGCTTAGCAAGATGATTAGCTTTGTCCTGTTTGGCGCTAAAATCCTCCAATGCTTGCTGTTGCACCAGAAAGTATGCATCTGAATGCTCCAGGGACTTCTGCAGTCCTTCCGCTTCTTGTCGCAACACAGCTGATCGATGTCTTTCAGCTTGTAGTGAGACTCAAGAAACCGAACTGATTCAGACAGTGAGTTTGAATAGCTTGTGCAAGCGGTAGTGGCCAGTAACTCCAACACTAAACCAAGACAGGATGTGTCACTATCCTGAACCTTATCTGCATTACTTCCTTTACCGTTGCTTAATAAGGCACTCTTCCCCAATATTCTGTCCGCATTCTAAAAGAAGAAACAAGCAGACACATAACAAGTTTAGCATGTACTTGTAGCGACCTGACCCGAATGGATCAAGTCTCTATGCTTAAGTGTCATCCCTGGATCGGTATGCTGACACACACAGTACTCGAAGGATTTATAACAGAGGTAAATCACATGTATAGAGTAACGTAAATACTATTACCTCAGTCCATATAGCGGAAGCAACAAGGTTGTGGATTCCCATCAACACCAACGGCAAAGTTGAGTGTAGAAATCGTAACCCTAACGTATCACTTACTCGTCGTACGAAACCTGCAACATGAGACGTTGCAGCCCGAAACGGGTCAGTACATTGAATGTACTGGCAAATTCACACCATAGAGAATGATGAATAATGGCTATCACTATATGCATATATGGCTGGTGGAAAAGCTCTATGGTTATAATGTTTTTGCGAAAAGCCAATTTTCCCTACTTCAAAGGAATAAAATTTATTACTATCTTGGTGGTTGTTGAACATTGAGAATGGTTGACAAAACCTTTTATTGTATCACATACAACTTTTCTTACGAAAACTGGTAAGAAAACTTGTTTTGACATCCATCTGTAAGATTTCATAATCGAAAAATACAATTAATGCTAACATGATTCTGACGGACTTAAGCATCACTACGGGTGAGAAATTCTCATCATAGTCAACTCCTTGAACTTGTGAAAAGATTCTTTCCCACAAGTCGAGCTTCATAGATGGTAACATTACCTCCCACGTCCGTCTTCTTCTTAAAGATCCATTTATCTCAATGGCTTGCCAATCAACGGGCAAGTCCACCAAAGTCCATATTTTGTTCTGATATATGGATCCTATCTCGGATTTCATGGCTTCTAACCATTTGTCGGAATACGGGCCCACCATCGCTTCTCCATAGCTCGTAGGTTCATTGTTGTCCAACAACAAGATATCTCAGACAGGATTACCGTACCACTCAGGAGTAGTACATATCCTTGTCGACCTATGAGGTTCGATAGCAACTTGATCCGAAGCTTCATGATCACTATCATAAACTTCCTCTTCAACAGACGTAGGCGCCACAGAATACATCTTTCTATGTTGCATCACTCTCTGGTTGAAGTAAAGGTTCGACAACCTCATCAAGTTCTATCTTCCTCCCACTCAATTCTTTCGAGAGAAACTCCTTCTCGAGAAAGGACCCATTCTTAGCAACAAACAATTTTCCCTCGGATCTGAGATAGAAGGTATACCCAACTGTCACCTTTGGGTATCCTATGAAGATGTGTTTGTCCGCTTTTGGGTTCGAGCTTTTCCGGCTAAAGCCTTAAGCATCGCAGCCCCAAACATTAAGAAACGACAACTTTGGTTTCTTGCCAAACCAATTTTCATACAGCGTCGTCTCAACGGACTTATATGGTGTCCTATCTAAAGTGAATGCAGCTGTCTCTAACGCATAACCTCAAAATGAAAACGGTAGATCGGTAAGAGACATCATAGATCGCACCATATCTCATAAGGTTCGATTACGACGTCTGGACACACCATTACAACTGTGGTGTTCCAGGTGGCTTCAACTGTGAAACAATTCCACAATATCTTAAGTGATTGCCAAACTCATAACTCAGAAATTCTCATCGATCAGATCGTAGGAATTTGATCTTCTTGTTATGATGATTCTTAACTTCACTCTGAAATCGCTTGAACTTTTCAAACGTTTCAGACTTGTGCTTCATTAAGTAAATATACCTATATCTACTCAAATCGTCAGTGAAGATGAGAAAATAGCGATATCCACCGCACGCTTCAATTCTCATTGGATCACACGCATCAGCATGTATGATTTCCAACAAGTCATTTACCCATTTCATTGTACCTGAAAACGGGGTCTTAGTCATCCTGCCCATGAGGCATGGCTTGCATGTGTCAAGCGATTCAAAATCAAGGGACTCCAAACATCCATCGACATGGAGTTTCTTCATGCATCTTACGCCAATATGACCTAAGCGGCAGCGCCACAAGAAAGTGGCCCTATCATTATTAACTCTACATCTTTTGGCGTGAACATGTGTATTACCACGACCGAGATTCACCGAACCATTCACATAGGGTGCATGACCATGAAAGGTATTATTCATGTAAACAGAATAACCATTATTCTCTAACTTAAATGAATAACCGTATTGCAATGAACATGATCTAATCATATTCATGCTCAACATAGACACCTGATAACATTTATCTAGGTTCAATATTTATCCCGAAGGCAGATGGAGCGTGCGATGGTGATCTCATCAACTTTGGAAACACTTCCAACACACATCGTCACCTCGCCCTTAGCCAGTCTCCGTTTAGTCCGTAGCTTTTGCTTCAAGTCACCAATAATAGCAACTGAACCGGTATCCAATACCCAGGTGCTACCAGGAGTACTAGTGAGGTACACATTAATAACACGTATATACTTTGTTGAAGTTGCTAGCCTTCTTATCTACCATGCATTTGGGGTAATTCCGCTACCAGTGATCGTTCCCCTTACAATAGAAGCACTTAGTCTTGGGTTTGGGTTCAACCTTGGGTTCCTTCACTGGAGCGGCAACTGGTTTGTCGTCCATGAAATTTCCCTTCTAGCCCTTGCCCTTCTTGAAACCAGTGGTCTTGTTAAACCATCAACACTTGATGCTCCTTCTTGATTTCTACCTTTTGCGGTCTTAAGCACCACGAACAGCTCCGGGATCAACTCCATCCCTTGCATGTCATAGTTCATCACGAAGATCTAGTAGCTTAGTGATAGTGGCTAGAGAACTCTATCAATCACTATCTTATCTGGAAGTTTAACTCCCACTTGATTTAAGTGATTGTAGCACCCAGACATTCTGAGCACATGCTCACTAGCTGAGCTATTCTCCTCCATCTTGTTGGCAAAATAACTTGTCAGTGGTCTCATACCTCTCAACACGGGCATGAGCCTGAAATCCCAATTTCAGCTCTTGGAACATCTCATATGTCTTATGGCGTTCAAAACGTCATTGGAATCCCGATTCTAAGCCGTAAAGTATGGTGCACTAAACTATCAAGTAGTCATCAGAATGTGTCTGTCAGGTGTTCACAAAATCCACAGACGATGTTGTAGGGGTTTGCACATCGAGCGGTGCATCAAAAGACGTAAGCCTTCTGTGTAGCAGTGAGGACACTCCTCGGACTATGGACCCAGTCCGTATCATTGCCTACAATATCTTTCAACTTGGTCTTTCTCTAGGAACGTATTGAAACAGGGAGCTACAACGTGAGCTATTTATCTACAACATATTTGCAAAGACAATTTAGACTATGTTCATGATAATTAGGTTCATCTAATCAAATTATTCAATGAACTCCCACTCAGATAGACATCCCTCTAGTCATCTAAGTGATACATGATCCGAATCGACTAGGCCGTGTCCGATCATCACGTGAGACGGACTAGTCATCAACGGTGAACATCTCATGTTGATCGTATCTTCTATACGACTCATGTTCGAACTTTCGGCCTTCCGTGTTCCGAGGCCATGTCTGTACATGCTAGGCTCGTCAAGTCAACCGGTATCCAATACCCAGGTGCTACCAGGAGTACTAGTGAGGTACACATTAATAACACGTATATACTTTGTTGAAGTTGCCAGCCTTCTTGTCTACCATGCATTTGGGGTAATTCCGCTACCAGTGACCGTTCCCCTTACAATAGAAGCACTTAGTCTTGGGTTCAAACTTGGGTTCCTTCACTGGAGCGGCAACTGGTTTGCCATCCATGAAGTTTCCCTTCTAGCCCTTGCCCTTCTTGAAACCAGTGGTCTTGTTAAGCCATCAACACTTGATGCTCCTTCTTGATTTCTACCTTTTGCGGTCTTAAGCACCGCGAATAGCTCCGGGATCAACTCCATCCCTTGCATGTCATAGTTCATCACGAAGATCTAGTAGCTTAGTGATAGTGGCTAGAGAACTCTATCAATCACTATCTTATCTGGAAGTTTAACTCCCACTTGATTTAAGTGATTGTAACACCCAGTCATTCTGAGCACATGCTCATTAGCTGAGCTATTCTCCTCCATCTTGTTGGAAAAATAACTTGTCAGAGGTCTCACACCTCTCAACATGGGCATGAGCCTGAAATCCCAATTTCAGCTCTTGGAACATCTCATATGTTCTATGGCGTTCAAAACGTCATTGGAATCCCGATTCTAAGCCGTAAAGTATGGTGCACTAAACTATCAAGTAGTCATCAGGATGTGTCTGTCAGGTGTTCACAACATCCACAGACGACATTGTAGGGGTTTGCATATCGAGCGGTGCATCAAAGATGTAAGCCTTCTGTGTAGCAGTGAGGACACTCCTCGGACTACGGGCCTAGTCCACATCATTGCTTACAATGTCTTTCAACTTAATCTTTCTCTAGGAACGTATTGAAACAGGGAGCTACAACATGAGCTATTTATCTACAACATATTTGCAAAGACAATTTAGACTATGTTCATGATAATTGAGTTCATCTAATCAAATTATTTAATGAACTCCCACTCAGATAGACATCCCTCTAGTCATCTAAGTGAAACATGATCCGAATCGACTAGGCCATGTCCGATCATCATGTGAGACGGACTAGTCATCAACAGTGAACATCTCATGTTGATCGTATCTTCTATACGACTCATGTTCGACCTTTCGGTCTTCTGTGTTCCGAGGCCATGTCTGTACATGCTAGGCTCGTCAAGTCAACCTAAGTGTTTCGCATGTGTCCCGAGGCCATGTCTGTACATGCTAGGCTCATCAACACCCGCTGTATTCGAACGTTAGAATCTAACACACCCGATCATCACGTGGTGCTTCGAAACGACGAACCTTCGCAATGGTGCACAGTTAGGGGGAACACTTTTCTTGAAATTTCAGTGAGGGATCATCTTATTTAAGCTACCGTCGTTCTAAGCAAATAAGATGTAAAACATGATAAACATGCAATCAAATAGTGACATGATATGGCCAATATCATTTTGCTCCTTTTGATCTCCATCTTCGGGGCTCCATGATTATCGTTGTCACCGGCATGACACCATGATCTCCATCATCATGATCTCCATCATCATGATCTCCATCATCGTGTCTTCTTGAAGTTGTCTCGTCATCCATGACTTCTACTACTATGGCTAACGCTTTAGCAATAAAGTAAAGTAATTACATGACGTTTATGTTGACACCGCAGGTCCTAAATAAATTAAGACAACTCTTATGGCTCCTGCTGATTGTCATACTCATCGACATGCAAGTCGTGATTCCTATTACAAGAACATGATCAATCTCATACATCACATATATCATTCATCACATCCTTTTGGCCATATCACATCACAAGGCATATGCTGCAAAAACAAGTTAGACATCCTCTAATTGTTGTTGCAAGTTTTTACGTGGCTGCTATAGGTTTCTAGCAAGAACATTTCTTACCTACGCGAAAACCACAACATGATATGCCAATTTCTATTTACCCTTCATAAGGACCCTTTTCATCGAATCCGATCCGACTAAAGTGGGAGAGACAGACACCCGCTAGCCACCTTATGCAACTAGTGCATGTCAGTCGGTGGAACCAGTCTCACGTAAGAGTACGTGTAAGGTCGGTCCGGGACGCTTCATCCCACGATGCCGCCGAATCAAGATAAGACTAGTAACTGCAAGTAAATTGACAATATCGACGCCCACAACTGCTTTGTGTTCTACTCATGCATAGAAACTATGCATAGACCTAGCTCATGATGCCACTGTTGGGGATCGTAGCAGAAATTTAAAATTTTCTACGCATCACCAAGATCAATCTATGGAGTAATCTAGCAACGAGGGGAAGGAGAGTGCATCTACATACCCTTGTAGATCGCTAAGCGGAAGCGTTCAAGTGAACGGGGTTGATGGAGTCGTACTCGTCGTGATCCAAATCACCGATGATCCTAGCGCCGAACGGACGGCACCTTCGCGTTCAACACACGTACGGAACGGAGACGTCTCCCACGCCTTGATCCACCAAGGAGGAGGGAGAGGTTGAGGAAGAGAGTCCAACAGCAGCACGATGGCGTGGTGGTGATGGAGTGGCAGTTCTCCGGCAGGGCTTCGCCAAGCTCACGCGGAGGAGGAGAGGTATTGGAGGGGAGGGGCTGCGCCAGGTTCAAGGGTGTGGCCGCCCTCCCACCCCTCCACTATTTATAGGTGGGGAGAGAGGGGGGCCGGGCCCCCTTGATCCCATCTAGGGTTGGGGGCGGCAGACAAGGGGGGAGGAGTGCCTCCCAAGTCAAGTGGAGACCCTCCCCCTTAGGGTTTCCCCTCTCCCATGCGCATGGGCCTTGGGGGGGCTGGTGCCCTTGGCCCATTAAGGTTAGGGCGCCCCCTACAGCCCATGCTGCTGTATTGGACGTGGTGGAACATTTTCCGGACCTCCAGACCCCTCCGGAATCCTCCGGAACCTTCCGGAAGCTTCCCGGTACAATACCGGAAAAAACCGAACTTTTCCCGGAACCCGAACAACAACTTTCCATATATAAATATTTACCTCCGGACCATTCCGGAACTCCTCGTGACGTCCGGGATCTCATCCGGGACTCTGAACAACATTCAGTAATCTCATACAAGTCTTCCTAATAACCCTAGCGTCATCGAACCTTAAGTGTGTAGACCCTACGGGTTCGGGAACCATGCAGACATGACCGAGACAACTCTCCGGCCAATAACCAACAGCGGGATCTGGATACCCATGTTGGCTCCCACATGTTCCACGATGATCTCATCGGATGAACCACGATGTCGAGGATTCAATCAATCCTGTATTCAATTCCCTTTGTCCAGCGGTATTGTACTTGCCCGAGATTCGATCGTCGGTATCCCGATACCTTGTTCAATCTCGTTACCGGCAAGTCTCTTTACTCGTTCCGTAAAACATCATCCCGTGATCAACTTCTTGGTCACATTGTGCACATTATGATGATGTCCTACCGAGTGGGCCCAGAGATACCTCTCCATTTACACGGAGTGACAAATCCCAGTCTCGGTTCGTGCCAACCCAACAGACACTTTCAGAGATACCTGTAGTGTACCTTTATAGCCACCCAGTTACGTTGTGACATTTGGCACACCCAAAGCACTCCTACGGTATTCGGGAGTTGCACAATCTCATGGTCTAAGGAAATGATACTTGACATTAGAAAAGCTTTAGCATACGAACTACACGATGTTGTGTTAGGCTTAGGATTGGGTCTTGTCCATCACATCATTCTCCTAATGATGTGATCCCGTTAACAATGACATCCAATGTCCATGGTCAGGAAACTGTAACCATCTATTGATCAACGAGCTAGTCAACTAGAGGCTTACTAGGGACATGGTGTTGTCTATGTATCCACACATGTATCTGAGTTTCCTATCAATACAATTCTAGTGTGGATAATAAATGATTATCATGAACAATAATAATAACCAATTTATTATTGCCTCTAGGGCATATTTCCAACACAGAGTACAGTAATACGCAAGAATATAATACTTAAAAATAGAAAATGAGCTCATAGACCTTACCACATTCTTGGTTCGGGACCAGTACAGAATAAGGCGTTCCCAGTCATCGTCCAATAAATGTGTCTCAAGAGAACGTAAGGGAATTTGATGAGTTTCTTTGCCAGTAAAGTACGTTTTCTTCAGGTAATTCCGATACTGCCACCAAGCATTCTTGAAGATAGCAGAGGTATTAGCACATGTTACCTCATCCTGAGCTTCCAAATCGGTCCTTCTCTATAGAGAAAAATGGGAAAATTTGCTGTATTATAACCATCATGGAGGTAGGATGTATGGGACGAAGCAAAGTAATTGCCATGAATAACATTACTTACACATAACTCCTGGACAAACACCTGCAACTGACATTTTCCTTCATCTTCAGTATAATATTTCCAAGATGGGAAGATACACACATACGATTTAACAACATCAAATGCGATAGATGCTAAACTATGAGTAGATGGTTGTGCTTCCTCCACAGGAATAGGCGTACTAACTGGTGGAGTTGGGGTTCGCCGTGATAGTACTGGCCCTTTGGGCACTGGAGCTGCCTTACTAACTGCTCTTGTTTGGGAGCTCTGTGGTGGAGATGGTGCTGTGTCAACAGGAACTGGGTTACTATCGGCTGGGGTTGGGGTTAGATTGGGTGAAGCTGGTTCTCTGTCCATCGTAGTAGGGATACAATCTACGAGAGTTTGGGTTATGTCTGGTAGGGCTGGTTCTTGTGCATGTACAACCGGGGTGCTATCTCCACCAAGAGGTAGCACTGTTTTATTTGAAGACCATGTTTTTAGTCCGCTAGATACTGGCATCACCCACTCCAATTCAAATGGCTGATAAACAGGAAACATAGTTGAATGTACAAACATTGTATGAGAGATAGATGCAATAGATAGTGTGGAAAAAAGAGGGCATGAAATAGTTGACATGTATATTGTTTAACTAAAACGGATAGCATGCCATAATTTCACATATATGATGTCTATCTAAACTGGATAGCATAGCATAACATAATTCAAAGATATGATGAATAACTAAACATGATCGCATGACATAATTCACCTACATGTTATCTAAGTAATCAGGATCGCATCATTTAATTCACATATGTGATTTATATGCTAAACAGAGGGCATTCGATATGATGTGTGAACTAAGAACATGGTGTTGAATATTGTGTATATGATGTCTAAACTATGCAATGCAAGACACTGTATGCATGATATGAGCAGTATAACCGTGCCAAGTTAGAGCATACACCTCAGTGGGGGAATGGGACTGGTCATCTGTCTCTGAATCCATCTCTGAGGAGCTATCGGGACCCAACAAGAGATCTGCTTCGACAGGTAGCACTGTCTGCTCTGAAGACCTTGTTTTCACTCTAGATTTTTCCATCTCCCACCCAAATGGCCGATTCACAGGAAGAGTAGTTTAATGTACAAACATTGTCGACAAATGGAAATGTAATGAAGAAAAGGATGGGCAAGATATCATTCAAATATATGATGCCTGGTTAAACAGGATGGCATTGCACATTTCACATATATTATGGCTGGCTAAAAGACATGAGACTACATAATTCCCATATATGATATAGAAACTAAACAGGTGGCATTACAGAACATGTCTAAACTAAGCAGATGACATATATGATGTCAAAAGTAGGCACTGCAAGGCAACATATGCATGATATGACTAACATCATCATGCCAAGGTAGAGCAAACACCTTGGGGGTAAATAGGAGTGGTCAGCGGCGTCCGAATCCGCCTCAGAACATATATCTTCCTCTGGATTACAATCTGGAGAGGGGTGGGGAGGGTTTGCCATTGAACCCACCATGGAGCGATGTCTGCATGACATTGTATTACCGCGCCTCTTCTCTTTTTCTCTACATGTTCAGCATGACTGTGTACAATATCTGACATGCATACGAAAAAAATATGGTGAGATTATGTATGGAGAGCATGCAGAAATTTAGAGTGATGGTAACAACCAGTGGATCGATGTTTTTCCGTTGAACCAAAATAGCCCTAATGGATCGACGTGAATGTATAGTAATAAGTGATGCAACAAGTGTACAACCTCTTTGCCGTAGCCGTGTCGACCTCAGCATCATTGGGTTGGTCGCTGAAGCAGTTGAGGAAGTGGTGGCTGTCGGAGGTGTGGAGGAAGATCTGAGGGCGATGTAGATGGCGTCCAGGGCACTGCTCTGTTGTGATGGATCGTTCTGTCGTTGGAGCAGCTCCGATGAGCCGTAAGACGTCAAGGCTGAAGCAGCACAAGACAGACATCGTCAATCTCAAGTGGGATTCTAATAGCATCTCCAATAGATGATGTAAAATGGATGTAAAATTAACATCACCAAAAACCACCTGACTACAACAGATGAGGTAAAAACTGTTGAATCTGAACTTAACTATCGAAACTGAAATTTACTGTGGAATCTGAATGCTACCGTCGAAACTGAACGCAATGGTAGCAGAGAGGCACTTGACATGTAGTTTAGGGAGGGCCTGCAGTTCATCTTCAACCTGCACCCCCTGAGCCTCCAGCCACCACCGGCCGAACCACCGGCCCCAGCGCCGCCTCGCC